>NW_024736071.1:16894537-17265295 GCF_018991925.1 Homarus americanus
CTCACCTGTCTCCTCACCTACCTACCTGCTCACCTACTTTTCCTATCTACCTGCTCAGTGTTATGACGTGCTTGTGTGTGTTTTGGGTTGTCCATCTCACACACATACACCACACACACACGATATCTCCCGTTCTCTCGCCATCATCATTAAACAATTACGGTACACCATATGTTTTCCATACTAGATAATTATGTCTCGTGTGTGGGGGGCAGGCGGGGGGTGGGGTTGTACTTATGATTACTCAATTTTCTACTTAATCCTTATTATTAAATGTGGGAAGGGAGACGATAATGAGAGATGAGTGAGAGATGGGGAGGTAGTACACAGTAGCTACCTGTTGATAATTACCTGAGTTCACCTGTAATCTAGGGTAATGTGCAGTGACCTCTATTTAACGGACAATATGGTAGAGAAAAGTCCGTTATATCGAGTCCGATAGATGGAAACATCCATCCATCCATCCATTGGGGCGGATCCAGGAATACCAAAGGGGGTCCAGAAGTTATGGGTCGGGAACTTGGCAGAAAAGTGAGCCTACCCAGTTGGGGGGGCATGGTAAAGGACCACAGTTTTTAAACCTGACCAATATCGTGGACATTTTAGGCTATTTTGAGGCCAAGTGCACCTAATATTAGGAGGTATTCTGAGGTCAATAGTAATTACTCCTGATTACAATACTGCTAAAGAAAATACTGGAATTATCTGATGAAAACGGGGGTCCGGACTTGGACCCCCTTTGATCCTCCCTTGTCCGTCCGTCCGTCCATCCATCCGTCCGTCCGTCCGTCAATCCCTTATTCCGTCCGTCCGTCCGTCCTATGTGTGCGTGATTCGCCGCCATAGACATGTATCATATGTGTGTTTTAAAAAGCTCGTCCATCACTATTACCGGGGGCCTCCTGGTGTCATCACTCATCATCTTCCTCTGATGTCACAGGTAGCTTCTGTCTGTCTGCCTGGATAAGAATATAGATACATACCGCTTAAAGGTTAATGAGTGAACTACCTGTCTCTCGCCTCACACCTGTACACACCTGTCTCTCGCCTCCACACCTGTACACCTGTCTCCGCCTCACACCTGTACACGCCTGTCTCCCTGCCTCACACCTGTAACGCCCGCCTTCCCTGCTCACACCCGTCACTCAGCCCCCACCTCACACCTGTACACACCTGTTTGTGTCTCTGATTTTGGTGAGTCATCAGATAAAGTGATCTTACTCAAGGGGCGTGTGTGTGTGTGTGTGTGTGTGTGTGTGTGTGTGTGTGTGTGTGTGTGTGTGTGTGTGTGTGTGTGTGTGTGTGTGTGTGTGTGTGTGTGTGTGTGTGTGTGTGTGTGTGTGTGTGTGTGTGGGTGTGGGTGGGTGGGTGTGTGTGTGTGTGTGGGTGGGTGGGTGTGTGTGTGTGTGTGTGTGTGGGGTGTGTGTGTGTGTGTGTGTGGGTGTGTGTGTGTGTGTGTGTGTGTGTGTGTGTGGGTGTGTGGGTGGGTGTGTGTGTGTGTGTGCCACTGTATATAACACTGACCGCAGCTTTATATTGTAACAACTCTGCCCTAAACCTTGGTACGTGCAGTCAGTCAGGGAAACACTTGTGTTATTTACGTGCGTGACTATATATAGTGACGCACCTGACCGTAGATTGGTGTGCGTTACAGTAGACAGTGACCCTTATAACCGTAGTTTAGACAGTGGCGCTCGTGACCGTAGTTTAAACAGCGACGTATATGACCGTAGTTTAGACAGTGGCGCTCGGACCGTAGTTTAGACAGTGGCGTTCATGACTGTAGAACAGCGACGTATATGACCGTGTTTTGACAGTGCTTGACCGGTAGCAGCGACTGTGTTGAGGTCACCAGTTGTCCAGACCTAAAGAAAAGCTGTGAGTAAAGTCATGTCTTGTATATTTTGAGTGGTGGTGGTGTGGTGGTGGTTGTGGTGATGGTGTGATGATGGTGGTGGTGGTGATGGTTGTGGTGATGGTTGTGGTGATGGTTGTGATGGTGGTGGTGGTGGTGATGGTGTGGTGGTGGTGTGGTGGTTGTGGTGATGGTTGTGATGGTGGTGGTGTGGTGGTGGTGTGGTGGTTGTGGTGATGGTTGTGATGGTGGTGGTGGTGGTGATGGTTGTGGGATGGTTGTGATGGTGGTGGTGGTGTGATGGTGGTGGTGATGGTGGTGGTGGTGGTGGTGGTGATGGTTTGATGGTGGTGGTGATGGTTGTGGTGGTGGTAGTGATGGTGGTGGTGATGGTTGTGGTGGTGGTAGTGGTGGATGGTGGTGGTGATGGTTGTGATTTGGTGATGGTGGTGGTGGTAGGTGATGGTAGTGATGGTGGTGGTGATGGTAGTGGTGGTGGTGATGGTAGTGGTAGTGATGGTGGTGGTGATGGTTGTGTTGATGGTGGTGGTGGTGGTGATGTGGTGGTGGTGTAGTGATGGTGGTGGTGATGATGGTGAGTGATGGTGGTGGTGATGGTGGTGGTGGTAGTGATGGTTTGTTGATGGTTGGGATGGTGGGATGGTGGTGGTTGTGATGGTGGTGGTGATGGTGGTGATGGTGGTAGTGTGAAGTGATGGTGGTGATGGTTGTGTTGATGGTGGGGTGGTTGGTGATGGTGGTGATGGTGAGATGGTAGTGATGGTGGTGGTGATGGTGGTGGTGGTAGTGATGGTTGTGTTGATGGTTGTGATGGTGGTGATGGTAGTGGTAGTGATGGTGGTGGTGATGGTTGTGTTGATGGTGGTGGGATGGTGGTGATGGTGGTAGTGATGGTAGTGATGGTGGTGGTGATGGTGGTGGTGGTAGTGAGGTTGTGTTGATGGGTTATGGTGGTGATGGAGTGGTGGTGGTGGTGGTAGTGATGGTGGTGATGATGGTAGTGATGGTGGTGGGATGGTGGTGGTGGTAGTGATGGTTGTGTTGATGGTCAGGATGGTGGTGATGGTGGTGGTGTAGATGGTGGTGGTGATGGTGGTGATGGTGGTGGTGGTGGTAGTGATGGTGGTGGTGATGGTGGTGATGGTGGGATGGTGGTGATGGTGGTGGTGGTAGTGATGGTGTGGTGATGGTGGTGATGGTAGTGGTGGTGGTGATGATGAGATGATGTCATTGAGTTCGATGAGTGTTAGTGGGGTGAGTCTCCTCTCTGTATCCCGACACACCGCCCCCCACCTGGCGCCCTGTCACTCCCCACTCCTGTTCCCCACCACCTCTGTTCCACCACTTCTGTCCCCACCCACCTACCACAACTCTTCTCACCTTGTCTCTCTCGAGTCTGATTTACATAATTCGACATAATTATTTCACACAGTAAGATATTTGGTTAGGTTAGGTTAGAGGTGAAGCTGTCTGCGTGTAGTGTGTTGGGCAGGAATAGACGATAGAAGTACCAGTGTAGGTTTTGACAGAGATGGTGGGAGGATGACTCAGCTTTCCTGTCTTATTTCTCACTCTGTGCTGTACTTACTACACGTGTCTTACCTGCCCTCCCTGTACGTGTCCGTGTGTTTGTCCGTGTCTGCCCTCCTTGTACGTGTCCATGGTTGTCCTTCCTGTACTTGTATCTTGTCTGTGTCTGCCCTCCTGTACGTGTTCGTGTGTGTGTGTTTGTCCGTGTCTGCCCTCCTGTACGTGTCCATGGTTGTCCTTCCTCTACCTGTATACGTGTTTGACCGTCTGTACGTGTCCGTGTCTACCCTCCTGTACTTATCCTGGGGAGAAGGTTGCAAGGACGGGACGACTGACTTGAAGAAGGGTCACTGTGTGTGTGTGTGTGTGTGTGCAACAGCGGAAGTAGTCAGTGAGCGAGAAGGCGAGGCCAAGTAATTGAGGAAGCTAAGTCACTGCACACACACACACACACACACACACACACACACACACACACACACACACACACACATTGGCAAGGATTACACGCCATTTTAGTGCAGCTGGGAGGGAGGGAAGGAAGGAGGAAAGTGAAAGAAAGGAGGAAAGAAAGGGAAGACCGGGAAAGGGAGGGAGGTCCTTCTGCTGCGACTTCATGCTATTAACCCACGTCTTGTTGACTTATGTTGACTGTTGTTTAGTTTCTCCTCCTCCTCGTCACCGTCAGTTGTTCTTGTTAACCCTCCTAGGTCTCCTATGCATACCTCCTCCCATGTGTTCATCCTCCATGTGTTCATCCTCCCATGTATACCTCTCCCATGTATACCTCCTCCCATGTATACATCCTCCCATGTATACATCCTCCCATGTATACCTCCTCCCATGTATACCCTCCCATGTATACTGTCCCACTCTCTCCCCCTTCCTACATGCTATAACAAGTTAATTACTAGTGTCTGCCCCCTCCACCATCACGCTTACCTGTACTAATTAACTAATGATAAGCAGCAATTACCTGTCCAATATATTACCACAGGTGTACAGTGAAGCTCCATATAACGGATTTCTCATAATCCGTTAAATGGGGTTTTCACATAACGGACCATCGATATAATGGACTTTCCCTCTCCATATAGTCCGGTAAATAGAGGCTTTATTACTGGGTATGAGAGGTCATGGCGGGCACGACGGCACGACCTGCACGGTAGCTGAAAGATGATTATAGCCCGATAGGTATAGAGGATAATTAGGTGGTGATAGTGAATAATGGTGAATGTCGCTAATCACAGAGCAGTAACAGTAATGGTGAATAATGATCAATATGGTGATGATGGTGATCGTGAATATTTATAAATCACGAGGTAGTTTTTGGTTTAATGGTGAGTCAATGGTGATAATGGTGAATAAATGGTGATAATGGTGAATAAATGGTGATAATGGTGAATAAATGGTGATAATGGTGAGTCAATGGTGAGTCAATGGTTGTAGTAGACTTGCTGGGTGACTAACTACCACTTAAAACAACAGTAAATGGGGTTAGGTGAGGTGAGGATTATGGTGTTGCTGTGATGATAATGTTAAACTGATAACAATAAACACAGGTGAGAATAACTGATGAAGGTGATAATAGTGAGTAGAAATGATGAGTGGGAGGTGGAGGGAGGGAGAGGGGAAGGAGGGAGAGCCAGCAAGAGAGGTGGAGGGAGAGAGGGGAGGTAAAAGGCAGGTAAACACAAATTTGAGCCAAGCTAATTGAGGTGTGATGGAGGAGGTAAGGAGGGAGGAGGGGAGGGAGGAAAATCTGGCCTAGGTGAGGGAGGCGACACTGCCATAACACAACGGCCTCAAAAGTTACAGGTTGTTCAGTCAGGGAAAAATGAAAACTTCTAGGGAAAAAAGAGACGTTTGAAGAAAAGTCTTAATTGGAGGACAAGATGTTTAAAGGCTGAAGGAAGAGGAAGAGGAGGAGGTGGTGGAAGGTTAGTAAGAAGGAGGAAGAGGAAGGAGGGGATGATGAGGAGGAGGAGGAAGAGGTGGGAGGATCAGTAAGAGGGAGGTGCAATGTGAGGGAGGAAGAAGAAGAGAAGAAGGAGGAGGGGAGGGAGATCGAAGGAAGGAGGTGAGTAGGGAGTGAGAGGGAGAGAATGGAGGGAGGGAAGGATAGACGGAAGGAGGAGGAATGTAGGAGAGAAGGGTGGAAGGAAGGATGAAGGAAGGAGGGAAGGATGAATGGGTGGAAGGAGGAGGAGTCAGTACTACAGGTAAGATACAGGTAACTAATGAGGCAGGTAAGGTGCGCTCTACCTCCGATCACGAAGGAAGATTTCACTGGGAGTATTGTGTGTGTGTGTGTGTGTGTGTTCTATCAACCCAATCAGTCAGTCACCCAGTGAGTCGTCGGTCAGTTAGTCCAGTCAGTCGCCGGAGACGACCTGTAATGTCCTCTTCACCACACGCCATCCTCCACCTTTCCCCCCCACACACCACAACCCCCAAGAGATGAGAGAGGAGAGTAAGTTACATATAGCAGGTATACAGGTCCCCAGGTAACTTAATCTCGCGTCCGTCGACCAAACTAATGATGATCCGGAGTTGATCACAACATGTCGCCATTAGCTTTGTTCACTCCTATCTTTATCGATGTTTTTGGCGATTTTATTTGATTTCGTTCTTTTTATGTTCATTTAGAGATTATTGAACACTAACAGGTGTCCCGTTTAGGCATGGTTATTATTGCTTTTACTGGAATTTCCTGGAGCTGTATTTGGGTTATGCTATTGAGATTGTAGAGAGGGGGTGGGAGGGACAGGGTGGAGGTGGAGGGAGGCAGGGGTGGAGGTGGGAGGGGAGGTAGGGGAGGTGAGGGAGGAGAAGGAGGGAGGGAGAGAGAGAGACATCCACCATATGTTACTGAGTACCGGCTTGTTGGTTGTGTATAAGTATGCTGTCAAGACAGCGGATTTATGGTCTATGTTAGCATGGGACGGTGACCATAGGATGAGGGGGGTGAGGGGTGTATGAGGGGGGTGAGGGGTAAGGAGGGGGGTGAGGGGTGTATGAGGGGTGAGGGTGTGAGGGGGTGAGGGGTGTAAGGAGGGGTGAGGGGTGTATGAGAGGGTGGTGAGGGGTGAGGGTGTAAGGAGGGTGAGGGGTAAAGAGGGGGGAGGGTGTATGAGGGGGGTGAGGGTGTAAGGAGGGGGGAAGGGAGGGGTGTATGAGGGGGCGAGGGGTGTATGAGGGGCGAGGGGTGAGGAGGGGGCGAGGGGTAAGGAGGGGCGAGGGGTGTAAGGGGCGAGGTGTAAGGAGGGGGGCGAGGGTGTATGAGGGCGAGGGGGTGGGTGAGGGGCGAGGGGTGTATGAGGGGGTGAGGGGTGTATGAGGGGGTGGGGGGTGTGGGGGTGAGGGGTGTATAGGGGTGAGGGTGTATGAGGGGGGTGAGGGGTGTATGGGGGGGCAGGGGGGTGTGGGGGCGGGGGTGTATGAGGGGGCGAGGGTGTGGGGGCAGGGGGGTGTATGAGGGGGGGGTGGGGGTGTAAGGGGGCAGGGGTGTATGAGGGGCGGGGGGTGTATGGGGGGCGAGGGGTGTATGGGGGGCGAGGGGTGTGGGGGGTGAGGGGTGTGAGGGGTGGGGGTGTGGACAGGGGTGAGGGTTGTGATAATTTTGGGGGAAGGAGGGCGTTTGGTGAGCCAGCTAGATGGAGGGGGGGTTGGAGAGGGAAGGGAGGAAGAGGAAGGTGTGATGGAAGGGAGGTGGAGGAGTGGACTCAGGTGGATAGACAGGTAGTTCAACATGGTAACCAGAGACAGACAGACAGACAGACAGACACAGACAAGTAGATAGACAGAAAGGTTGGTAGATAGACAAGTAGACAGATAGGTATAGACAGAAGAGACAGACGGACGGGACAGATAGACAGGTAGGCATGGGGGGGGGTCTCTGCAAAGTTCCACCTCACTGCTGATTGATAGCAACAACAACAACCACCACCACCACAACACACATCCAACACCAACACACACCACCACCACCACAACAACACCACACCATCACACCACACCAAATCCCACAACCACCAACCACCACCACCACCACCACTACCTTATACCACCCCATCCAACCACCACCACCACCACCACCACCACCACCACCACCACCACCCCCCACCACCACCACCCCCCCACCCACCACCACCCCACCCCCACCCACCACCCCACCACCACCACCACCACCCCCCACCACCCCCACCCCCACCCACCACCACCCACCACCACCACCACCACCACCACCACCACCACCACCACCACCCACCACCATTATTTCTGTATTTTCATTTAGTCATTTTATTCTTCCTCCCTACCGTTTTGTACCGTTTTTAAGAAGCGTGACGCAGCAGGGTCCGTCCAGTCAGCAGTCCACTATTATGTCGAGCTCACGGGTTCGAGTCTGTTGGATGAGGTGTCTTTGTATACAGTAAATCCTCCAATAGCGGACTTCTCAATAAAAATGGATACAGTAAATCCCTCGATACCGGACTTTCATAGCGGATATCCTCCCAATAATGGACAGGGCTTGCAGGAATTAGCCTGTTATTTGGAGGGTTTACTGTGTCCATTACTTTATTGAGTAGTCCGCTATTGAGAGGTTTTACCGTACAACATTTTCTGTATGACTTAACAAACTCCACTAATGAGACAATAATTTCTTCGATAATCACAATAGTCGACCCGACGTTCTTAAAAACCAGACGAGGGAAAACAAAATTCTTGTAAAGCGGCTCTGGTGGCTGGCGGCAGAAACACTGTATTATATGACATTAGTGTGAGTTAATTGGGGTGTTTTATCTTGCTAATATGTGTAAGGATATTAATTATCTCTCTGCTTCAGTAACTACGGTGGATATTATTGGTTTTAAGACGATTGTTATTAACATTATTTTATTCTTGTTCAGGTGGAGGTATTGTGAGGATGAGATGATTCTGTTGTGTTGAGTGGTGGAAATTATTATTGTTATCATTATTATTATTATTATTATTATTATTATTATTATCAGACTGGACAGGAGGAACACGCAACACTGGAGACTGGACAGGAGGAACACGCAACACTGTAGACTGGACAGGAGGAACACACAACACTGTAGACTGGACAGGAGGAACACGCAACACTGTAGACTGGACAGGAGGAACACGCAACATTGTAGACTGGACAGGAGGAACACGCAACACTGTAGACTGGACAGGAGGAACACGCAACACTGTAGACTGGACAGGAGGAACACACAACACTGTAGACTGGACAGGAGGAACACACAACACTGTAGACTGGACAGGAGGAACACGCAACACTGTAGACTGGACAGGAGGAACACGCAACACTGTAGACTGGACAGGAGGAACACGCAACACTGTAGACTGGACAGGAGGAACACACAACACTGTAGCTGGACAGGAGGAACACGCAACATTGGAGACTGGACAGGAGGAACACACAACACTGTAGACTGGACAGGAGGAACACGCAACACTGTAGACTGGACAGGAGGAACACGCAACATTGGAGACTGGACAGGAGGAACACCAACACTGTAGACTGGACAGGAGGACACGCAACACTGTAGACTGGACAGGAGGAACACACAACACTGTAGACTGGACAGGAGGAACACGCAGCACTGTAGACTGGACAGGAGGAACACGCAGCACTGTAGACTGGACAGGAGGAACACGCAACACTGTAGACTGGACAGGAGGAACACGCAACACTGTAGACTGGACAGGAGGAACACACAACACTGTAGACTGGACAGGAGGAACACACAACACTGTAGACTGGACAGGGGAACACGCAACACTGTAGACTGGACAGGAGGAACACGCAACACTGTAGACTGGAGGAACACGCAACACTGTAGACTGGACAGGAGGAACACGCAACACTGTAGACTGGACACACACTCTTTTCGTATCTTTGCACCATTACCTGAGTGGAGTGGACAAGACAGCGCCACCACGCCTCCAGCAAGGTCGTCAACCCCATGTGAGGCGTATACCACCTAGGGATATACTAACCCCTGTCTCTCTCAGCCACGGGCCATTGCCTTCAGTCTACCTCACTTCCGGTTGGTCATCGATTATTCATTCCGTTTTCTTCTTCGTCATTCTTCTTCTTCTTCGTCTTTCTTCTTCTTCTTCTTCGTCTTTCTTCTTCTTCTTTCTTGTCTCACTGTTATTCTTGTCATCATGAGGGACGATGGTGAGCGGTGTGTTAAGTCCCACGATCTAACACACACTCACGGACTGTCAGCCACACACTCACGGACTGTCAGCCACACACTCACGGACTGTCAGCCACACACTCGGACTGTCAGCCACACACTCACGGACTGTCAGCCACACACTCACGGACTGTCAGCCACATACTCACGGACTGTCAGCCACACTCACGGACTGTCAGCCACACACTCACGGACTGTCAGCCACACACTCACGGACCGTCAACCACACACTCACGGACCGTCAACCACACTCACGGACCGTCAGCCACATACTCACGGACTGTCAGCCACATCTCACGGACTGTCAGCCACACTCACGGACTGTCAGCCACACACTCACGGACTGTCAGCCACACACTCACGGACTGTCAGCCACGCACTCACGGACCGTCAACCCCACCACTCACGGACTGTCAGCCACACACTCACGGACTGTCAGCCACACACTCACGGACTGTCAGTCACGCACTCACGGACTGTCAGCCACATACTCAGGACTGTCAGCCACACACTCACGGACCGTCAACCACACACTGACGGACTGTCAGCCACACCTCACGGACTGTCAGCCACACACTCAGGGGCTGTCAGCCACACACCTACGGACTGTACGCTAAACGGCGCTATTTTAAAGTACAGTCAACTACTAAAGTCCTGTTGGTCGCCTCTCCCCTGAACCATGATCCCGAGAGATTCAGACTCGTGAACGAAGCATTTACTGTATGGAGAAGAATAATAATGTATCAGTTTACTGCTTCAGGTTCACGAGTCAGAATCTCTCGGGGGTTCAGGTTAGGTTGGGTTAGGTTAGGTTAGGTTAGGTTACCGAGAACATTGTACACTGAAAGCAAAAAATAGATAAAACAAAATAAATCTTGGCTATTATTAAGGCGTTGTTGTCATCGTTAATGTAGTAATGGACAGAACTTACTGACACAGTGAAGTCTCCATATACCGGACTTCTCTCTCATAATCCGTTAAATAGAGGTTTCATCTAACAGACCCGATATAACGGATTTTCCTCGTTATAGTCCGCTAAAAAGAGTTTCATTACACCCTACCACTACTGCCTACCTGTATGTCAACCTCTTACCTGTAATTATTAGTGTTAGGGTCAATGACTGTGTGTGTGTGTGTGTGTGTAATATAATAATAATAATAATAATAATAATAATAATAATAATAAACGGTTTATTCATAGAGTTGCAGCCGTTGATGAAAATATACAAACTTTCATGTGATTTAGACATAATGATATACGTTCAATACATTTACAGGGCTGTACAGTACATAAATCAGGAGTTGTTTATTATTTTAACAATAGATGGGATGGTGCTGTTCTTATATCTATCGGTACGGGCTCTGGGCTGAATTTTTTGTAGTGGCGGACTGCTCGAGGTGGGTGGGGGCTGCAGGAGGTGGCGAGGTGGTGCAGTAGTCCACTGCCAAACCTTTCCAGTGCTTGGTGGTGGAGGTCACTGAGGATGGCATTTCCAGGGTGGAGAGAGCGTTGGTGTAGCCAGTATTCTGCGCCGAGCGTGTGTGTGTGTGTGTGTGTGTGTGTGTGTGTGTGTTTACTACCAGCAGTCAACACTCATAGCTCCTGCCATCAGTGTCACCAACAAGGGATCATTAAGTCTTTATCACCCCAACTCAGCTCACCCCCCCAATCATTATACTGCCAAGGGACACACACACACACACACCCAAAACACAAAGTCACCCACACAAACTTTCCCATACCCCACACACACAAACCCTCCATACACTTCCACGAAACCCCACACCCCCCCCTCCCCACACACGCACACCACCCTCCTCCCCTCCCCCCCTCCCCCCTCCCCCCCGCCACCTCCCCCCCACACTCACAAACGTTCAATTCTCTCCATCTCCCAAAATCTCCTAAAATTCTTGCGTCATTTGCCTCCGTCTCCTTCTCAGTATTTTAAGACAATATCAATAACCAATCACTTTCCTCCTCACCCTATTGCCATCATAACGCGTCTACGATCACTGTAATTCGTTGATAATTTACACTCGATCGTAACTGGACGAAGGAGAGCTGACGTTTGTTCTGGTTAGTTGGTGTCGGGGTTAATCGGTTTGATCGGGGTTGGTCAATTTTGGTCATAATAGGTCGGGGTTGGTTGGTTTTGTCGGTTTTGGTCGGTTAGGTTTGAGCAGGTTGGTAAATTTTTTTGAGATTGGTTGGTTTGAACGGGATTGGTCGGGGTTGGTCGGGTTTCTTTATCCCTGTTATTATAGACGCAGTAAATCGTCACTTGTAATTCCCATCAAATGTGATCCAATCCTCTGTTTGGGTTCCACTTGTGTTTATAATAGATTCCACTTCCAGTAACATAGGTTCCAACACTTGTGAATCATGTTCCAATACTCGGGTGGTTAGGTTAGGTTAGGTTAGGTTAGGTTAGGTTAGGTTAGGTGCTGCTGTTTACTACACACGGAGATGACACACAACACCTCCTCCTCCTCCTCCTCCTCCTCCTCTACTCCTCCTCTTCCTCTCCTCTTCCTCCTCCTCCTCTTCCTCCTCCTCTTCCTCTTCCTCCTCTTCCTCCTCCTCTTCCTCTTCCTCCTCCTCCTCTTCCTCTTCCTCTTCCTCCTCCTCCTCCTCCTCCTCCTCCTCTCCTCCTCCTCCTCCTCCTCCTCCTCCTCCTCCTCCTCCTCCTTCCCCTCCCTCCTCCTCTTCTCTTCCTCTTCCTCCTCCTCCTCTTCCTCCTCCCTTCCTCCTCCTCCTCCTCCTCCTCCTCCTCCTCCCTCCTCCTCCTCCTCCTCCTCCTCCTCCTCTCCTCCTCCTCCTCTTCTTCTTTTCCTCCTACTGGGGTTGTTAAGGCTCAAAATACCTAACTCTGTCCTCCCTCACCACCCCTCACCACCCCTTCACACCCCTCACCACCCCTCACCACCCCCCAACACCCTCCCATCCCTCACCACCCCTCACCACCCCTCACCACCCCCAAACACCTCCTATCCCTCACCCACCCCTCCTCCCCCAAACACCCTCACCATCACATATATAACACTACTAATGCCAATGATCTCGACTTAAAGAAAGAAATGAGAAGAAATTATTACACAGAGTCATGATGGCAATGATCATCGCCTGGGGAGGAATCATGACTTGATCTACAGTCATTCAGCGTAATATTAACGACCCATAACTTTGTGTGTGGGGAAGGGGTGAGGGGTGAGGGGTGTCTGTGTCTGGGTGTGTCTGTGTCTGGTTGTATGTGTGTGTGTCTGTGTCTAAGTGTGTGTGTGTCTGTGTCTGAGTGTGTGTGTCTGGTTGTATGTGTCTGTGTCTAAGTGTGTGTGTGTCTGGTTGTATGTGTCTAGTGTGTGTCTGTGTGTGTGTGTCTGGTTGTATGTGTGTGTGTCTGTCTATGTCTGGGTGTGTCTGTGTCTGGGTGTGTGTGTGTGTCTGGTTGTATGTGTGTGTGTGTCTGTGTGTGTGTCTGGTTGTATGTGTGTGTGTCTGTGTCTATGTCTGGGTGTGTCTTGTCTGGGTGTGTGTGTGTGTGTCTGGTTGTGTGTGTGTGTGTGTGTCTTGTGTGTGTGTCTGGGTGTGTGTGTGTCTGTGTCTAGTGTGTGTGTGTCTTGTCTGGGTGTGTGTGTGTGTGTCTGGTTGTGTGTGTGTCTGTGTCTGGTGTGTGTGTCTGGGTGTGTGTGTGTGTGTGTCTGTGTCTAAGTGTGTGTGTGTCTGTGTCTGGGTGTGTGTGTGTGTGTCTGGTTGTATGTGTGTGTGTGTCTGTGTCTAAGTGTGTGTGTGTGTGTGTGTAAATTAATCGTTAAGTGAAGGTAAGGTTAACTTATGAGTCACTAAAGGTAACAATCGTATGCTGAGGAAAAGAGTCATTTTATCCTAGGTGATTGGGGGAGAGAGGGGGAGGAGGGAGAGGTGAGGAAGGGAGGAGAGGGGAAGGAGGAAGAGGAAAGGGGAGGGAGGAAAGGAAGGAAGAAGTGAGGCAAATAGGAAGGGCAGGAAGGAAGGAGAGGGAGGGAAGGACAGAGGAGTACAGTATATTTTTGCAGTAGTTGTGGTTTATGTATTTGAACACTTACAGGCCTGTAGTATTACCCAGACTCAAGTATACATAATTACTGTACGTCATTGCAATATACATAATTACTGTACGTCATTGCAGTGTACATAATTACTGTACGTCATTGCAGTGTACATAATTACTGTACGTCATTGCAGTGTACATATACTTTAATGGATAACTTTAGATGATACTGAAAACAAACGTTGATGATTGAAGCATAAAAAAAATATATATAATTTCCTTAAATAGTCATTCATAATCATTACAGACAGCTGTACTTGTGGTCAATAAACACAAGAACAAACAAACATATAAGTAAACAAACAAGTAAATAAATAGACTACTCTTGTTTGTCATCCTCACTTGGTCATAAGAAACCACCAAGATTGTTATTGTTTGGTTTAGTTGATGCAGTACAGGTGTGTGTGTGTGTGTGTGTGTGTGTGTGTGTGTGTGTGTGTGTGTGTGTGTGTGTGTGTGTGTGTGTGTGTGTGTGTGTGTGTGTGTGTGTGTGTGTGTGTGTGTGCTGTGTGTGTGTGTGTGTGTGTGGTGAATAATAATAATAATAATAATAATAGCAGTAGCAGAAGATGGTTAGTACAGATGGTGGGCTAGACAGTATCGTGGTCCCACCAACCTACCTGGAAGTAATTTTTATTGTGTTGACTTAGCGTGTACTCGGTGTAAGAAGTAGTGCCCTTACACCTGTACATTAGAGTAATAATTAATCAATAGAACTGTGTCTCCCTCACCTGCCAAAGGTATCAGTCATTTGTGATCAATAATAGTTTACACCTGGGAAGGTTTCCGCCTGGTTTATTTACAACAAATAGTATATACCTGTGTTACATTAAACCTCATACACACACACACACACACACAGGTACACATACACACACACACACACACACACACACACACACACACACACACACACACATCACACACATTTACCTACACACCTCTACTGAAGTCCTGTTGATCGCCTCTCCCTGAACCACGAACTCGAACCCCCAGAGATTCAGATTCATGAACCGAAGCAGTAGACTGATGATACATTATTCTGTCCATAAATGCTTCAGATTCACGGGTTCTGATGAATCTCTCGGATTCTTGGTTCAGTGGAAGAGGCGAATGGAGGACTTTAGTAGTTGCTGTATCTAAAACCAAGACTCTCAAAGACAAGTAAAAAGATACACTCATGGCAAGTTTATGTAGCTTATAGAGAGGAGAGAGAGACAGAGAGGTAGAGAGAGAGAGTCATATTTGTGGCTGGTGAGATCTGGCAGACAAGTCAAAAGATACACTCACACTCAAGGATGGTTTATGTAGCTAAAGTGTGAGAATATACCTATTTGTGGCTGGGTGATAGTTGTGCTCCGTTGTTTCCTTTTCTGTGTTTTTATCAAGATTTATCTTATCCACATTTTCATTGGATCTACATGAAATAAATATATATATATATATATATATATATATATATATATATATATATATATATATATATATATATATATATATATATATATATATATATTTTTCCTCGTTAACACTCAATGTTTTTTTTTTTCCACACCAGAAAAAGAAATAATCAACCAAACTTAACCTAACCTAAACCTAAAAAATAATATTTATCGGTTATAAAAGACAATATTTGGGTGTAATTTAACGGGTCGTAACTCCGAAAATGAAGTTATGTAAATTGTAGTGGAAGGGGCACCAAGGGGTGGCATATGGGACGTCATCACCCAAGACACTGAGTTTGGGTACAGGCTGAGGAGGAGGAGGAGAAGGAAGTGGAGGAGGAGGAAGGAGGGAGGAGAAAAAGGTGGAGAAGGAAGTGGAGGAGGAAGGAAGAAGGAAGAGGGAGGAGAAAAAGGTGGAGAAGGAGAAAAGAAGAGGAGGAGGAGGAGGAGGATGAGGAGGAGATGAAGAGGAGAAAGAAGAGGAGGAGGAGGAGGAGGAGGAGGAGGAGGGGAGGATGAGGAGGATGAAGAGGAGAAAGAAGAGAGAGGAGGGGGAGGAGGAGGAGGAGGAAGAAGAGGAGGAGGATGAGGAGGGAAGAAGAAGGATGATGATGAGGGAGGGAGGAAGAAGAGAATGATGAGGAGGATGAGGAGGAGGAAGAAGAAGAGGATGATGATGAGGAGGATGAAGAAGAAGGATGGTGATGAGGAGGAAGAAGAAGAGGATGATGATGAGGGAAGAAGAAGAGAGAATGATGATGAGGATGAGGAGGAGGAAGAAGAAGAGGATGATGATGGGAGGTGAGGAAGAGGAGGGATGAGGAAAGAAGAGGAGGGTGAGGAGGGCGAGAGGAGAAAGAAGAGGAGGAGGATGACGTTTAGGTTGGACACATCTGAACTCGACGAAAAATAAGTCGGATTTTTTATAAAGTCGTCAATTTATTTTTTTCCCCTAACTGGAGATACATGAGTGTCACTTATATACTTATGTGTCATTGTGTCACTTATGTCATTTATCTTATATACTTATGTGTCACTTGTGTATCACTTATATATATGTCACTTATGTATCATATCTAATCTATGTGTCACTTAACTAATGATGTATCGCTTATATCGTCGTACTTATGAGTCACTGCTTCGGTTCAGAGTCTGAACCTCTCGGGGTTAGTGGTTCAGGGAGAAGTCGTCCAACAGGTCATTTAACGTACAGGTGTTGATGAATCCGAGACTCCGTACTTGATTACGGTCAGGTGTGGCTGTAGTGTAAACATCATCTCACCAGGTGGGTTGACAGTCGTGGACGGGGTAGGGACAGGAGGGAGAGAGGAAGTGGTGGGGTTGGGGTGTGACGGGGCTGTGGGACGGGGCTGTGGGACAGGATGGGGTGTGACGGGGTGCAGGGGTGTGACGGGGCAGGGCAGGAGGGTAGGGATGGACACACTGGCCCCAGTGTTGGTGTGTGAACGTCTTAATGAGGCCTGTGCGTCTTCTCTACCAGATGGACATATTAACGTTTTTTCCTTCCCTAGCATATGTTATACCTGAGGTCACCATCATCACCATCATCACTACCATCAGTACCATCATCACCTACCATCAGTACTCACCATCACCAACATCATCACCATCACCATAGCCAAAATCTAAAAAGAAGAAAGGTAAGAGGAGGAAAGAGGAGGAAGAGTAAGGAGGGAAGAGGAGGGGAAGAAGGAAGAGTAGATAGAGCAAGAGACAGACGGAGGAGTAAGATGAGGATGAAAGGGGAGAAAGGAGAAGGAAGAGGAGGAAGAAGGAAGAGGAGGAGGAGAGAGGAGGACGCTAGCCGCCGGATATTCCCCATGAAGCCTAACCAGAGGTGTTCCAGACAGCCTCATTGACTTGTAACCAAATGATAACAGATGACGGAAGCGTACCTCTCTCTCTCTCTCTCTCTCTGAGATGGCGGAGTGTATCTCTCTCTATCTATTTTCTCTCGAAGAAAAGAGAGGGCGGGTGGGGGAGCTGGAGAGGGCAGAGTGCGGAGGTGGCGTGGGGAGATGGAGAGGTGGGGAGATGGAGAGGGCAGAGTGGGGAGGAAGGTGGGAGATTAGAGGGATATATAATTAGTCATGGGTGGATACTTGTTGCTCAATCCTAAATACTAGGCTGTGAGGGATGCGAACCAGCGCTCGTTAGGACAAGAGGCGAGTGCTATATCTACTCAGCCACCGCAGAGGAGGTGGTGAGTGGGTATCAATCATCACACAGGAAAGGGAGGGTGGAATGAGTGGAGTCATATACCTCTCATTGGTAACACAGCATCACCATCACCCCGAAGATGTCACCACTACCGACTTGATAATGAAACAGTTTATTTAGTCAGTATAACACAGATACAGAGTGGATAATAATAACAATATTAACATGGGTGAGCCAGTTGAGAGCCTGAGCTGCACCTGATATATATTGTACATTTATCACAAGGAAGTATTATGTAACATTTAGTATCATCTGGAATAGTATACACAGCTTGGTGGTGGTAATATATCAGAATGTTATCACGGTTATCACTTCCCCGACACCCTGCCCGCCCCTTGCCCTAACAAAGCCGTCGACACTTACGGGGCGGATAATGGTCGGTTAAACTGACAATAATGGTGTGAGCTGCTCTGCCTATTACCTCAGCATCACTCCTGAGACACCTGCCACCCACCCACCCCCAACCCTCAGCCCGATCTCATCATAACGCCACGCTTGGTAAATGGGCGGCGGTGGGTGGTGCAGAGTGGCAGTGGTCATTGTTCCCGCCACCACCAGAGGACACGAGTGCAAGGTCAGGTGCACAAATGGCGGGAAAGACGATGGCTGGGAATTAAATGATTAGTGTAATATTTTTTTTGTGTTTACGGTTAAATAAACTCTTGATGAACAGCCACGTGTGTGTGTGTGTGTATGGAGTAACGTGAGGTACAGGTGAGGGGTGGACCAGGTGGTGGCCTTAGTGGTTGTCACGTCTCAATGTTCTCAGATACACGGGTTCGACCCTGGACGGCACGTGCTCACTTAACCTAATACTCACAGTGTCGTGCCAAGACTGTGCGTGTGTGTAGTAGTGATGGTATTGGTAGTACTGGTGGTGGTGGTACTGGTAATGGTGGTAGTACTGGTGATGGTTGTGATGGTGGTACTGGTGATGGTGGTAGTACTGGTGATGGTGGTAGTACTGGGGATGGTGGTAGTACTGGTGGTTGTACTGGTGATGGTGGTACTGGTGATGGTACGGTGATGGGGTAGTACGGTGATGGTGGTACTGGTGATGATGGTAGTACTGGTGATGATGGTGGTACTGGGATGATGGTAGTACTGGTGATGGTTGTGATGGTGGTACTGGTGATGGTGGTAGTACTGGTGATGGTGGTAGTACTGGTGATGGTGGTAGTACTGGTGGTGGTTGTACTGGTGATGGTGGTAGTACTGGGATGGTAGTACTGGTGGTGGTGGTTGTACTGGTGATGGTGGTACTGGTGATGGTAGTACTGGTGATGGTGGTAGTACTGGTGATGGGTAGTACTGGTGATGGTGGTAGTTGTTATAGTTACTGGCCCACTGTGTGTGTTGGTCATGTATCATCTGGGAACTGTTGTTGTTGTTGTGTGATGTCTTATATATTGTCTTATTTGTGCGAAGTGCATTGGTGACGTGTGTGGGGGAGGGGTGCATGGTACGGAGGGAGGACACAGGATTTTTTTTTATTGGGCACTCCCCACATCTGTGTAAGGTGAAGCGCAGAAGGCTACAGTGCCCAACAGGGAAGCATGCTAAGTTCATGCTTGCCTTTATGTCTCATGAGTTAAGGGCGTAGAAGCCTGAAGAGTCCAGAGAGATTTTAGCTGATCCAGGCCTGGTGGCGTCTGCCGTGTGGCGACAAGCGTGAACTCTCCCACAACAGTTTAGGTGATGGAGATAGAGGAGGAGGAGGAGGGGTGAGGTGGAGAAGGAGATGATGGGAGGAGGAGGGAGAGTTGGAGAAGAGGGAGATGATGGAGGAGGAGGGGAGAGTTGGAGAAGGGGGGAGATGATGGAGGAGGAGGTGAGGTGGAGAAGGGGATGATGGAGGAGGAGGGGGTGAGGTGGGAGAAGGGGAGATGATGGAGGAGGAGTGTAGAAGGGTGAGATGATGGGGTGAGTGAGGAAGGGGGAGATGATGAGGAGGAGGGTGAGGTGGAGAAGGGGAGATGATGGAGGAGGAGGGGGTGAGGTGGAGAAGGGGACATGATGAGGAGGAGGGGGGTGAGGTGGAGAAGGGGAGATGATGAGGGAGGAGGGTGAGGTGGAGAAGGGGAGATGATGGAGGAGGAGGTGAGGTGGGAGAAGGGGGAGATGATGGAGGAGGAGGGGTGAGGTGGAGAAGGGGAGATGATGGAGGAGGAGGGGGTGAAGTGGAAGAGGGGGTGAATGAAGTGTGGATGTCCGTGTTCACGTCCCCTTCACCTCTCCACCTCATCCTCCTAACCCACACCTGGGGCCCTCCACCACACCCCGGGGCCCTCCACCACACCCCGGGGCCCTCCACCACACCCCAGGGCCCTCCACCACACCCCGGGGCCCTCCCACACCCCCTGGGGCCCTCCACACACCCCTGGGGCCTCCACCACACCCCGGGGGCCCTCCACCACACCCCGGGCCCTCCACCACACCCCAGGCCTCCACCACACCCCCAGGCCTCCACCACACCCCAGGGTCCACCACACCCCCAGGGCCCTCCACCACACCCCAGGGCCTCCACCACACCCCAGGCCCTCTACCACACCCCAGGACCTCCACCACACCCTCGGGCTCTCCACCACACCCCGGGGCTCTCCACCACACCCCAGGGCTCTCCACCACACCCCAGGACCTCCACCACACCCTCGGGCTCTCCACCACACCCCGGGGCCCTCCACCACACCCCAGGCCCTCCACCACACCCCAGGGCCCTCCAGCACACCCCTGGGGCCCTCCACCACACCCCAGGACCTCCACCACACCCCGGGCTTCCACCACACCCCGCCTCCACCACACCCCGGGGCCTCTCCACCACACCCCAGGGCCTCCCACCACACCCTGGGGTTTCACCACACCAGGACCACCACACCCTCGGGCTTTCCACCACACCCTGGGCCTTCCACCACACCCTCGGCCTCCACCACACCCCAGGGCCCTCCACCACACCCCAGGGCTCTCCAGCACACCTGGGGCCCTCCAGCACACCCTGTGCTCCCTCCACCACACCCCAGGACCTCCACCACACCCCAGGGCCTCCACCACACCCCTGGCTTCCACCACACCCCGGGGCTCTCCACCACACCCCGGGCTCTCCACCACACCCCAGGGCCCTCCAGCACCCCTGGGGCCTCCACCACACCCCTGGCTCTCCACCACACCAGGGCCTCCCCAGCACACCCTGGGCCCTCCAGCCACCCCCCGGGGCCTCCCACCACACCCCAGGGCCTCCACCACACCCCAGGGCCTCCACCACACCGGCCCTCCACCGACCCCAGGACCTCCACCACACCCTCGGGCTCTCCACCACACCCCGGGGCTCTCCACCACACCCCAGGGGCCCTCCAGCACACCCCAGGGTCTCCACCACACCCCCAGGCCATCCACCACTAGCCTGTACTCACTCGGTCCCTTGTAAGTGCTTCAAGTAATGAGTATTAATAACAGTAAATTGGTTTTAAGTTGCTGGGAGGTGAGACTGTGGGCAGCTCCTCCTTCCCGCCCTCAGTCACTGTCAAGCTGTTGTTGAGATCAGTCACCGCTCTGTCTGTCTCTGTATCTCTTTCTGTCTCTGTCACGCGGCACTGTCCTTCTCCTCCTATACTACTACTCCTCCTCTTCTGTTGTCATTCGTCTTCTTCCTTTCTTCTATCACGCGACCCTGTCCCTCTCCTCCTCCTCCTTCTGTCACACGGCGTTACCACCGTTCTTCCTCCTCCTGCCGTAACTACTGTGGTCGTTACTGGTGAAGTCTCCACCTCCTTCAGTTACTGTTCTACTTTCTCCTGCTGGTGGTGGTGTTGTCGGTCACCACCACCACCTCTCACAGCCATCACCTGTAACCTTTCATTAAGAAATGCGCCAACTCACCATCCAAGAGTAGTCACGTCTTCCCAAGCAGCTATCCTGCTGTGCTTCTGTCCTGCTGTGCTTCTATCCTGCTGTGCTTCTGTCCTGTTGTGCTTCTGTCCTGTTGTGCTTCTATCCTGCTGTGCTTCTGTCCTTTGCTTTCTATCCTGCTGTGCTTCTATCCTGCTGTGCTTCTGTCCTGTTGTGCTTCTGTCCTGCTGTGCTTCTATCCTGCTGTGCTTCTATCCTGCTGTGCTTCTATCCTGTTGTGCTTCTATCCTGCTGTGCTTCTGTCCTGTTGTGCTTCATCGCTTCTATCCTGTTGTGCTTCTATCCTGCTGTGCTTCTATCCTGTTGTGCTTCTATCCTGTTGTGCTTCTATCCTGTTGTGCTTCTATCCTGTTGTGCTTCTATCCTGTTGTGCTTCTATCCTGCTGTGCTTCTGTCCTGTTGTGCTTCTATCCTGTTGTGCTTCTATCCTGCTGTGCTTCTATCCTGTTGTGCTTCTATCCTGCTGTGCTTCTGTCCTGTTGTGCTTCTATCCTGTTGTGCTTCTATCCTGCTGTGCTTCTTATCCTGCTGTGGTTCTATCCTGCTGTGCTTCTATCCTGCTGTGCTTCTATCCTGTTGTGGTTCTATCCTGCTGTGGTTCTATCCTGCTGTGCCTCTATCCTGCTGTGCCTCTATCCTGCTGTGCTTCTATCCTGTTGTGCTTATATCCTGTTGTGCTTCTATCCTGTTGTGCTTCTATCCTGCTGTGCTTCTATCCTGTTGTGCTTCTATCCTGTTGTGCTTCTATCCTGCTGTGCTTCTATCCTGCTGTGCTTTATCCTGCTGTGCTTCTATCCTGCTGTGCTTCTATCCTGCTGTGCTTCTTCCTGTTGTGCTTCTATCCTGCTGTGCTTCTATCCTGTTGTGCTTCTATCCTGTTGTGCTTCTATCCTGTTGTGCTTTCTATCCTGCTGTGCTTCTATCCTGCTGTGCCTCTATCCTGCTGTGCTTCTATCCTGTTGTGCTTATATCCTGTTGTGCTTCTATCCTGTTGTGCTTCTATGCTGTGCTTCTATCCTGTTGTGCTTCTATCCTGTTGTGCTTCTATCCTGCTGTGCTTCTATCCTGCTGTGCTTCTATCCTGCTGTGCTTCTGTCCTGCTGTGCTTCTATCCTTACTGTTCCTATCCTGTTGTATTGTACTCCCTATTACTTACAATGTTGAGAGTATTATGTTTTGGCTTCCAGAATACTCTTTTAAACCAGAAGCTTCTGTGCGTGTGTGTGTGTGTGTGTGTGTGTGTGTGTGTGTGTGTGTGTGTGTGTGTGTGTGTGTGTGTGTGTGTGTGTGTGTGTGTGTGTGTGTGTGTGTGTCGTATGGGTTAAGTTTTATTCGTTTACATGTAGTTTTTTTTGGACTTTTCCATCTCCATATAGTCCGTTAAATGGAGGTTTCACATCAACAAAACCTTGTTATAATGGACTTTCCATCTCTATATAGTCCGTTAAATAGAGGTTTCACTGTACTAGTATCATAAATGTTCCTTGTTACTGATGCTCCTCTGTGTACTTCTTATGCTCTTAACCCTGTGTGACGTGTAAGAGTAATTTGCGGTCTGTAGCCAATCATTCTTCGTGTTTGAGAGAGGTTTAGGTGTCAGCCAATCACAGAGGAGAAAAGTTGAGGGAGGTTTAGGTGTCAGCCAATCAGGAAAGGAGATAGATGTGTTAGGAGGAGACCTAATTCTGGTCTTGTGGTCGGGAAGGGAAGGGGGGTGGGGAGAGGGAAAGGAGGTAAGTGGGCAAGGGGGAAGGAAGGGATGAAGGAGACAGGTGTGGGCAAGGGGAAGGAAGGGATGAAGGAGACAGGTGTAAGGGGAAGGAAGGGATGAAGGAGACAGGTGGGCAAGGGAAGGAAGGGATGAAGGAGACAAGCGTGGCAAGGGGAAGGAAGGGATGAAGGAGACAGGTGTGGGCAAGGGGGAAGGAAGGGATGAAGGAGACAGGTGTGGGCAAGGGGAAGGAAGATGAAGGAGACAGGTGTGGGCAAGGGGAAGGAAGGATGAAGGAGACAGGTGGGCAAGGGGGAAGGAAAGGATGAAGGAGACAGGTGTGGGCAATAGGTAAGGGAAACAGATGTAGGCAGGGCGTTAGAGGAGGAAGGGGCAGGTATGGGCAAGGGGTTAGGGAGAAAGGGGCAGGTATGGGCAAGAGGCAGGGGGCAAGGAGAGTGTCTGTTGTTCTGGCATCTTTCATCATAAAAATAACTAATTATCAGTTATAGAGTTGCTTATATCTCCTCGTGTGTGTGTCCGACCATCACCTGTACAATACAACACAATATATCTGGCAGCACGCGACGTCGATGAGAAACAAACCTTCCATGAGTTTAACCAGACAGGTGAATCAATAACAAGATTTCCAACAACACTTATCTTGACTTGTTGGGGATGGTGGTGGTGGTTGGGTTGGTGGTGGTGGTTGTGGTTGGTGTTGTTGGTTGTGGTTATTGTTGTTGGTGGTGGTGGTGGTTGTGGTTATTGTTGTTGGTGGTGGTGGTGGTTGTTGGTGGTGGTGGTGGTGGTGGTTGTGGTTATTGTTGATGGTGGTGGTTGTGGTTGTTGTTGTTGTTGGTGGTGGTGGTTGTGGTTATTGTTGTTGTTGGTGGTGGGGGTGGGGTGGTGTTGCTGTTGACGGGTTTAATCATCATCTTCAAAGGGTTAAAGCATCGCCGAAGCTTTAAATAATCTATATATATATTTATATAATTATTTACACCATAATACTTACGCCATAAATGGTGTAAGACGGTTAGTGACGTATATACCTTGGTGTCATGCCGGGGCCTCTTGGAGATCCGCTGCACACACACACACACACACTGGCGTTCTGCACGAGTCACCCTGCAGACAGTGCCACACCACCCTCACAGAGCCACACCACCTCACACAGCCACACCACCTCACAGAGACACACCACCCTCACACAGCCACACCTCCCTCACACTTACTATACAGTGCCTACCACACACACACACACACACACACACGACGCGCCCATAGCACATGGGCAGGAAGGTGTCATCTTACAGGGATTTCATTATTCTTCAAAACAATGATGTGAGTTGGTAATGTTAGGTGCGTGACTCAGCCCTCCCCCGTCTCGCCCCGCCTTGCCCCCATTCTCTCCCCTCCCGTCCCCTACCTTCCCCGTCCCCTACCCTTCCCCGTCCCCTCCCCGTCCCCTTCCCTTTCCCCCTGTCCCCTTCCCCGTACCTCCCCGTCCTCCCATTTCCTGTTCTCCTCCCTCCCCTAGCCCCTATTCTGCCACCCTGTGGTCCTACTGCTGACGTAACACACACACACACACACACACACACACACACATACATACATACAACAAGGTCAGCTAGAGAAGGTACAGAAAAGGGCCTGCAGAATCATGCTCGGCGCAGAATACTTCGGCTACACCAACGCTCTCTCCACCCTGGAAATGCCATCCCTCAGTGACCTCCACCACCAAGTACTGGAAAGGTTTGGCAGCCAACTACTGCACCACCCTCGCCTCCCACCCACCTTGCGCAGTCCGCCACTACAACAAAATTCAGCCCATAAGGGCCCGCACTGATAGATATAAGAATAGTACCATCCCATTTATTGTTAAAATAATAAACAACTCCTGATTTATGTACTGTACAGCCCTGTAAATGTATTCAATGCATATTATATCATTATGTCTAAATCATATGAAAGTTTGTATATTTTCAGCCAACGGCTGCAACTCTATTAAAAACCGGCTCTCCTCAATAACCTGTAGAGTGTAGAGCCTTTACTGTACAAGCATACGAGAACAGTACAGCAGCCTCCTCCTCACCGTGCTATACACCTCCATACTACACCTCCTGGCCAAGTTTTTGCTTTACATCTCGTGTTTTTTTCCTCCTGAAAATATAAATGTTTGTGACAGATACTTGACCACCGCAACGTGTGTGTGTGTGTGTGTGTGTGTGTGTGTGTGTGTGTGTGTGTGTGTGTGTGTGTGTGTGTGTGTGTGTGTGTGTGTGTGTAAGGTCATCATTCGTAGAGGCCTTGAGGTTGTCACTATCTTAACTTCATTCCTCCAGGCCAGACAAGTGACCTGGCCAGACGAATAACCTGGCCAGACGAATGACCTGGCCAAACGAGCGAGCTGGCCAGACAAACAGACAAACGTACACCAGACGAGGAGGAGATAACGAGAACCACGTGGACAGACACTTGATAACGCCTTCCGTTGTCTGTACTCACAAACGTTTACTCACCCAGTCCGTGACAACAGCTGGTTCTGTGCTTCCTCTCTCATGTACATCAACACCCTGTAACATATGTATATACTCATAATAGAAATGTAAAAAAATACAAATTATTTTCGAAGAGATAACCGTGGTAACATTCTGATATGTTCTACCACCACCAAGCTGTGTGTACTATTCCAGATGATACTAAATGTTACATAATACTTCCTTGTGATAAATGTACAGTATATATCAGGTGCAGCTCAGGTTCTCAACTGGCTCACCCATGTAATATTGTTATTATTATCCACTCTGTATCTGTGTTATACTGGCTAAATAAACTGTTTCAATATCAAGTTGGAGTGAGTGTGTGAACCCTTCCTCCCACCCTCTCACTTTCCCCTTCCCTTCTTTCTCCCTCCTCTCTCCCTTCCTTCCCTTCCCTCATTCCCCGCACCCTCTCCCTCCCCCTCTTTCTCCTCTTCCCTTCTCCCTTTATCTCCCCTCACCCCTATCCTTTCCTCCCCTATCCCTTCCTTTCCATCCCTCCCCACACACACACACACACACACACACACACACACACAGAGGGCGACACAATATGTCTTCCCAGAATTGAAAACTAAACAACTTGATCGTGGGCGGCGGACAGCTGGGACACATACTGGTCTGTTTTGTTTAATGTTTACTTTTTTCGATTGTATTGTTGTAAGTTTGATCATACACACACACACACTCTCTCTCTCTCTCTCGTGTAGACAGTGGTAAGTCAGATAATACTAATAACAGTAGCAGCAGTAACAACACTAGTAACAGTAGCAGCAGTAACAACAGTAGCAGCAGTAACAACAGTAGCAGCAGTAACAACAGTAGCAGCAGTAACAACAGTAGTAACAGTATCAACAGCAGTAACAGTAATAACAGTAGCAACAGTATCAACAGCAGTAACAGTAATAACATTAGTAACAGTAACAACAGAAGCAACAGTAACAACAGTAGCAGCAGCAATAACAGGTGTTCTCTCTCTCACCTACAGGAAAGAGCTTAACCTGACCATCACCATCAGTACGTCACCGCCTCAGGTCACCACCTACTGTAAAGCCATCAAGGTCACGGTGGACGGCCCCGGGAACCTGCTCCAAGGCTCAAGTACCCCTGCCTCCGATTACCGCCCCTGCCTCCTACAGGATTACCGACCGTAGTCCCTGCCTCCTACAGGATTACCCCGACCGTAGTCCTGCCTCCTAGGATCGCCGTCCCTGCCTCCACAGGATTACCCCGACCGTAGTCCCTGCCTCCTACAGGATTACCCGACCCGTAGTCCTGCTCCTACTACAGGATTCCACCGTAGTCCCTGCCTCCTACAGGATTACCCTGACCCGTAGTCCCTGCCTCCTATTACAGGATTACCCCGACCCGTAGTCCCTGCCTCCTATTACAGGATTACCCCTGACCCGTAGTCCCTGCCTCCTACAGGATTACCCCACCCGTAGTCCCTGCCTCCTCCTACAGGATTACCCCGACCCGTAGTCCCTGCCTCCTACAGGATTACCCCGACCCGTAGTCCCTGCCTCCTACAGGATTACCCCTGACCCGTAGTCCCTGCCTCCTATTACAGGATTACCCCGACCCGTAGTCCCTGCCTCCTATACAGGATTACCCCGACCCGTAGTCCCTGCCTCCTATTACAGGATTACCCTGACCCGTAGTCCCTGCCTCCTACAGGATTACCCCGACCCGTAGTCCTGCCTCCTATACAGGATTACCCTGACCGTAGTCCCTGCCTCCATACAGGATTACCCTGACCCGTAGTCCCTGCCTCCTATTACAGGATTACCTGACCCTAGTCCTGCCTCCTACTACAGGATTACCCCTGACCCGTAGTCCCTGCCTCCCACAGGATTACTCCTGACCTGTAGTCCCTGCCTCCTACAGGATTACCCCTGACCTGTAGTCCCTGCCTCCTACTACAGGATTACCCCGACCTGTAGTCCCTGCCTCCTACAGGATTACCCTGACCCGTAGTCCCTGCCTCCTATTACAGGATTACCCCGACCCGTAGTCCCTGCCTCCTATTACAGGATTACCCCCGACCTGTAGTCCCTGCCTCCTACAGGATTACCCCCTGACCCGTAGTCCCTGCCTCCTACTACAGGATTACCCCGACCTGTAGTCCCTGCCTCCTATTACAGGATTACCCCGACCCGTAGTCTCTGCCTCCTACAGGATTACCCCGACCCGTAGTCCCTGCTCCTACTACAGGATTACCCCGACCTGTAGTCCCTGCCTCCCAAGGATTACCCGACCCGTAGTCTCTGCCTCCTACAGGATTACCCCGACCCGTAGTCCCTGCCTCCTACAGGATTACCCCGACCGTAGTCCCTGCCTCCTACTAGGATTACCGACCGTAGTCCCTGCCTCCTACAGATTACCCTGACCCGTAGTCCCTGCCTCCTACTACAGGATTACCCGACCCGTAGTCTGCTCCTCAGGATCCGACCGAGTCCTGCCTCCTCAGGACCGCCTGTGCCTCCTACTACAGGATTACCCGACCCGTAGTCCCTGCCTCCTACTACAGATTACCCCGACCTGTAGTCCCTGCCTCCTATTACAGGATTACCTGACCCGTAGTCCCTGCCTCCTACAGGATTACCCCTGACCCGTGTCCCTGCCTCCTATCAGGATTACCCCGACCCGGTCCTGCCTCCTACTACAGGATTACACCCGTAGTCCCTGCCTCCTGGATTCCCGACCCGTAGTCCTGCCTCCTACTACAGGATTACCCCGACCGTAGTCCTGCCTCCTACAGGATTCCCTGACCCGTAGTCCCTGCCTCCTACAGGATTACCCCGACCCGTAGTCCCTGCCTCCTACTACAGGATTACCCCGACCCGTAGTCCTGCCTCCTACAGGATTCTACCACCGTAGTTTAACCTAACCTAAATTAATCTTACCTTTCGTTACTTAGCCTTACCTTACCGTGTCTCACATAACCTAACCTAACTTCACTTATCTAACTTAACCTAACCTAAGTTCATTCTTCCTAACCTAACCCGTAATGTTAGTACAAAACTGGGTCGGGTTCTGTGTAGGGTAAGATGTTCCGCCTGTGTAGTTGAATTATACTGTGTGAGAGAGGAGAGACAACCCCGGTATTCTAATATAACATAACCATTACACCTTCCATTATGGTAATATTTAGTTTTCAATTTCACGATTTTATTTTCCCTTCGTCAAATAACCTTCTGTATCTTGTAATTATTTATCTCTCTTATTCATCATCTAGTGTTGCGTCATTCATCTAGTGTTGCGTCATTCATCTAGTGTTGCGTCATTCATCATCTAGTGTTGTGTATCGTGTGTTCCTTATAGTGAGTCAATTTCCTTTATAGTTTTAATGTTACTATTGAATGGTCTTAGCATCCGTCTGTCTGTGTGTGAGTGTGTGTGTAGAGCTAGTGTGTGTGTGTGTAGGTGTAGAGCCAGGTGTGTGTGTGTGTGTGTGTGTGTGTGTGGCTGTAGAGGCCAGGTGTGTGTGTGTGTGTATGTAGCGTGTAGAGCCAGGTGTGTGTGTGTGTGGGAACAGACCCAGGTGGTATATTAAAAGCAATAATTACTGTACATGAGGTAGTCACTGAGAGATGCCACCACACGCTGATAATTATATGCAATAATAATCCGTGATAATTGAGGTGTAATTATGTCACTGACGCGTTGATCGTTCGTCAGACGCCACCTGAAGCACTAACAGCAGTAGTAGTAGTTAAAGAGGTTGTTAACGCCAGCCAGGTGAGTAGTTAGTGAGGAGGAAGGTTTTAAAACTTCAATTTACATTTTTCTATATTTTGCAATAATTTAACTCTCATTGTGGTTTTATTCAGGTTTTAGTTTTTGTAGCGTTTTATTTTAGCGAGGAAGGTGTTTGTTCAGAGTCCTCAGACCCGTGATCCGCTGTTCATGTTATCTGTTCAATATGTACTGTTGAACACATTATGGTATACAAGCTTTGGGAAAATCTTGAAATGTGGTGGGGTGGGGTGGGAGTTCTGTGGGGAGGGGTGGGGAGTCCTGGGGGGTGGGGTGGAGTCCTGGGGTGGGTGCGGGTCTTGGGGTGGGGTGGGGTGCGGGTGGCGTGAAATATAGGGGTTGTGGTGGGGGGTTAGGGGAGTGCTACAGTACATTATTTATGACTGCATAAGACACGAAACCAACCTTGACTATTGCAGATGTTTACTAATACTGTGTTGTGTTGTATGACTGTGTATAGTTATACTTTGGTGCTCACTGTATGGTGGCCTGGTAACAATAACAACAACAACAACAACAGTAATAATAACTAACAACAGTGATAATAACAATAACAACAGTAAATAATGATAACAATAACAACTAATATTAATAACTAATACTAATAACAATAATAAACAAAATACAACAACAACAACAACAGTAATAATAACTAACAACAGTGATAATAACAATAACAACAGTAACAACAATGCAATAACAACTAATATAATAAATATTAACTATACAATAACAATAATAATAACAATAATACCAACAACAGTAACACCAACACACTATGAACAACCATTAGCTCCTACATTGTTTAGTGTACAATTACGCGTATATGACCTTAGGTAATAATGGCCGGCAACACTTATGCATCTTGGTAATTTCCTGTATTAACTTAAATCGTTAGTTAGTTGGGTGTGCTACCTGGTGGGTTAGCACAGGTGGGGTAGGTGGGTTAGACACTGCGGGAAGTTCTCTTGGCCAGGTGAACTTAATCATATATGTGTACAGTGGAATCTTTATTACTTTGGACTATATTGAGATGAAAAGTCCGTTATATGGAGGTTTCGTTATGTGAAACCTCTAGTTAACGGACTATATGGAGAAGAAAGTCCGTTATATGGAAGATCCGTTATATGTGAATCCCATAAGTGTAATACTTAAATCTCTTTTTAGACTTTTACTTAAGACAACTTACAACACACAACTTGTTATTACTGGAGAAGGTTACGTCACGTCACTTGAACACCGCTGCCATAAATCACCAGGTAGGGGGGCAGGTGAGGGAGGGGTAGGTGAGATAGTGGGGTAGATGGGTGGTAGGTAGGTGGTGGGGGGCAGCCAGGTGGGTGGGTGGGTGGGTGGTGGGGGGCAGCCAGGTGGGTGGGTGAAGGTTAACAGATAATTAGTCTTATAAATATTCTGGTAACGATTATAATGCACCAAAATAATTGTGTTAAAATTACTTGACGATTCATAATGTCGCGATAAATTATGTTAAAGTATGTTAATGTGGCGTTAGGGTGTGAGGATAGAGTCTGTTACGTTAAATTATGTTAAAAGTATTTTAATGTGGCGTTAAAGAGTGTGGGGATAAATTATGTTAAAGTATGTTAATGTGGCCTTAGGGTGTGAGGATGAAGTCTGTTACGTTAAAATATGTTATAAGTATGTTAATATGGCGTTAAATTGTTCAGCCTTAACCAGTGTCTATAACCATTAACCTGACCAAAATACCACCGAATTAACCTGCCCTGGAAAATACCTAATTAACCTGCCCTGAAAATACCTAATTAACCTGCCCTGGAAACACCAATTAACCTGCCCTAAACACCTAATTAACCTGCCCTGGGAAACCCCTTTATTAACCTGGAGGCGTTGATTTCACCTGTACTTTTACGTCACGGACAAATTGGTGTAATATAGCAGGTACCCGAACGCTCTCCCTAAAGTACCAATAATAATAATAATAATAATAATAATAATAATAATAATACACACTATTATTTTTCCTTTAAACAATGACTTGCCATCTTTCCACCCCTCATTGTCATTATTCATGTCACGCATATGTATACATTGTAAGTATATATTTATGCATGTTTCCCATCCAATTATAGGCTTGATATTGTGTGTGTGGTGGTGAGAATCAAACACACACACACACACACACACACACCTAAGCACGTTCGCGTCAGGGGAAACCAGACAATTTACTCTGATGACAATTGACCCTCACACTACTCTCTGTCGTCTCGGTGATGATGATAATACCGTCTTTTAGATCTGTTGTCTGGATAAGTCCTCGTGATTATGTTGGTAAATGTGAGGAAGGTTGGGATGGGATGGGTTGGGATGGGTTGGGATGGGTGGGAAGGTTGGGTTGGGTTGGGATGGGTGGGATGGTTGCGGAAGGTTGGGTTGGTGGGATGGGTGGGATGGGTTGGGAAGGTTGGGTTGGGTTGGGCTGGGATGTGTGGGTTGCGAAGGTTGCTGGGATAGTGGGATGGGGAAGGTTGGGTTGGGTTTATAACTTAGGTGAGAATAAATAAAGCATTGTATTTAGGTGAGACAGAAAGGTAAAAACATCTGGATTTATTGGGGAGACACTGAAGCCTGTAGTAAACACGTATGTATGAAGTGATTATGTATCATCATGTATCCTTATGTATCCTCTGCTTTTCAGAATATTGTGTGTGTGTGTGTGTGTGTGTGTGTGTGTGTGTGTGTGTGTGTGTGTGTGTGTGTGTGTGTGTGTGTGTGTGTGTGTGTGTGTGTGTGTGTGTGTGTGTGTGTGTGTAACTCAGTGATTATAGAAGATAATTATTATACTCCCACAACTACTGTAGTATCAGATGACTTGGAGGTGAAGACGAGACTTATTTTACCTGTGTGTGTGTGTGTGTGTGTGTGTGTGTGTGTGTGTGAGAGAGAGATGGGAGTTACACACACCACACACACACATAGTTAATGAGACAACAGGTGTAAGACAGGAGCCAGGTGAAGGGGCACACCTGGTGTGTACCTGTGTATCGGACCTGTAATGAACTTGTAGACCTGAAAGACTAAAGCAGCACTACAGGTAGTAACGACCTGTGAAGACCTGGACCAGACAGCAGCATTACTATTACACTGACCAGCACCGATCAATGAATGTGGTAGTGGTGGTAGGGTGGTGGTGGGTGGTAGGGTGGTGGTGGTGGTGGGGTTGGTGGTGGTAGTGGTGGTAGGGTGGTGGTGTCGTAAAATTATACTCAACTCTCCTTAGAATTGATGTTTCCTTCTCCTCCCTCCCTCCTCCCTCCCTCCTTCCCTCCTCCCTCCTTCTCCCTCTTCCTCTTCTTTCTCCCTGCCTCTTTCTCCCCGATTTTCTCCTTTTTCTTTTTTCTTCTCTCTTCTTCCAGTTTTTCTTGTTCTCTTCTCCATCCCTCCTCCCTCCTCTGCCTCCCTCCCGCCTCCTCCTCCTTCTTTCTCTCCTTCCCCGTCCTCTTCTTCCTTCCCTCTCTCCTTCTGCCTCCTGTAAACATTCTTCTTCCCCACAAAGATTTTCCGTGCAAAATTAAACTTAACCCCTTATCTCTCTCTCTCTCTACGTCCGTGATTCTAGGGTTAAATAGTCCGCCATGTCTCTGTGTACGTGGTGGGGTTAATAGTTCACCATGTCCGTGTATGCGTGTGTTGTCTATACGTGATGGTGTAGGAGTGACCGACCCGTCCAACCTCCATCAGCTGAGGATTAGTCCCCAGCTTGTACCTGAAAGATCAGTCCTCCCAGCTTGTTTTACCTGAAGATCAGTCCTCCCAGCTTGTTTTACCTGAAGATCAGTCCTCCCAGCTTGTTTTTACCTGGAAGATCAGTCCTCCCAGCTTGTTTTACCTGAAGATCAGTCCTCCCAGCTTGTTTTACCTGAAGATCAGTCCTCCCAGCTTGTTTTACCTGAAGATCAGTCCTCCCAGCTTGTTTTACCTGGAAGATCAGTCCCCCAGTTGTTTTACCTGAAGATCAGTCCTCCCAGCTTGTTTTACCTGGAAGATCAGTCCTCCCAGCTTGTTTTACCTGAAGATTAGTCCTCCCAGAGAGAAGAGAGTCATCAGGGATGGTGTGTGGTGACCTTGTTAGGTTCCCACCAGCTGGCGCCAAGGTCAGCGGTTCTTGTTCCCGGACGCCCTCTCTGCCCGCCTGTCCGTCCGCCAGTCTGTCTTCCTGTCCCCTGCTGCCGCCTGTCTCGCCAGTCTGTCTTCCTGTCCTCTGCTGCCCCCATGCCTGCCCGCGTCTGCTATTGTTCGTCTTGCTGTCTCCCGCCCGTTTGCACCTGAGGGTAATGCTGGCGCAGTGGGCAGTTTGTGGCCAGTGTAACGTTTGTGGCCAGGCACCGTTTGCCAGGGTAACTTTGTGGCCAGTGTAACGTTGTAGTGGCTTCAGGGTGAAACGCTTCGGTGTGGCTTCAGGCAATGTCGTTGCCAGGTAACGTTCGTGGCCAGGGTAACGTTTGTTGTCCAAAAGACGTTGGTGGGTTAACCAGTACTGTTAGTGACGACTTAACACTTGTGGTTGGCCAGACGTTTGTGCTGAGGCAACGTTTATGGTACAACAGCAGAACACCCTCACCTGTACAACAGCAGAAGCAGTTCACTCTACACCGTGTCATCGGCAGGTCTTTTACCTGGAGGTAATTACAGATATGATAACTCACCTAACCTAACCTCATAGCCTTTTCCGTGTAGTCCACCATCATCATCATCATACTCATCGTCACCATCATCAGACACCAAGGTGTGACATAAGGAGTGTTAATGAGCATAGGTGCAAGAGAGGTGTTGTGCTGAGAGGTGTTGTGTTGAGAGGTGTTGTGTTGGAGAGGTGCTGTGTTGAGAGGTGTTGTGTTGAGAGGTGTTGTGTTGAGAGGTGTTGTGTTGAGAGGTGCTGTGATGATGTGATTAGTAGTGGTACCATCAACACTCGCTGGGTGAGTCCCATGAGGCTTTTACACTCCACCTCTGCCAACATATCCTCCCCACCACCTCCCCACCACTCTGCCACCTCCCCACCACCCCTACCACCTCCCACCACTCCTGCCACCTCCCCCATCACCCTGCCTCACCCCCACCCACCTCCTTAACACTCCTGCCACCTTCCCACCACCTTCCCACCCCACCCCTACCACCTCCCCACCACTCCTGCCACCTCCCCACCACTCCCCACCACCTCCCCTACCACCCTACTCACCTCACCACCCCTAATACCTCCCCACCACCCTACCACCCTCCCCACCCACCATCATTATCCCCTCCTGCGTGTACCTCGGAGGACGACGGCTGCCAAATTCATTAAGGTCTTTTTTGTTATTTATTCCTTTAAGAATGTTAGTGAGTGAGTTTGGTGTGTTCTCCGGTATGGTGTGAGCCGGTGACACAGCCCTGGCCTCCCAGGGGAGAGGGGGGGATAGGGAGAGGGAGGGTAAGAGTGGGGAGGGAGGAGGGAGGAGAAGAGGAGGAGGAAAGTGTTGGGAAGGGTGGAGAAGGGGAGGAGAGGGAGAAGGAAAAGGAGAGAGGAGAAGAGAGTGAAGGAAGGGAGAAGAGGGGGAAAGGGAAGGGGAGGGGGGGGTCGAGGGAGCTTTTAAGAGAGGTAAGACATCATTAAATTATATTCACTGGATATTCCGAAGTCAATCTCTTAAAACTCATAATAAATAAAAAATATAATGACGAATAACTACTGTACTGATAATACTGAGAAACAGAATAATAATGATGAGAAATAGAAATAAATAAATGAGAAAGAGTGCTAAGAGGAGGTGGTAGTCTCACACTGTAGTAAATTTTATGCAAGAATGCACTTTTATTGCTCTTCCTGGCTGGACTGTAGGAAATGACTAGCTATTTTTCATTATTTAATCAAACCAGAATTTATTAACGTGATAGGTGAGAGGGAGAGGAGTGGGAGGGGTGAAAAGAGGGGGAGAGGGGAGGAGTGGGAGGTGAGAAGGAGGGGGACGAGGGGAGGCCGGTGGTGGAGGGGGTGTAGGAATGGGACGGATGAGGAGGAGGAGAAGGGACGGATGAGGAAGTGGAGGGGAATAAGAAAACAAGGAGGAGGAGAGAAAGAAGGCGGGAGGGACAGGAGGAAGTACTTCGAGGTGATAAAATCGTCAAGTATAAAATAAAAGCAGCGATGAAAAATGTAAATACAGATAGTGGTGGTGGTGGTGGTGGTGGTGGTGGTGATAGTGTTGGGGTGGTGGTGGTGTTGGTGTATGGGGAAGGGGGTAGGTTGGGGTGGTGTTGTGTTAGGGATGGGTGATAGTGTTGGGGGAGTGGGGGGTGGTGTTGGGGTGTAGGGGTGTTGGTGATAGTGTTGGGGTGGTGTAGTATGTAGGTGTTAGGGATGGTGATAGTGTGGTGTTGGTGGGGGTGTTGGTGATAGTGTTGGGGTGATGGTGTGGGGTACAGTGATAGTGTTAGTGATGGTGGGGGTGTTGGTGTTGGTGGTGCTGGTGTTAGGATGGTGATAGTGTTGGGGTGATGGTGGGTGTTGGTGTTAGGATGGTGATAGTGTTGGGGTGGTGGTGTGTTGGGGTGACAGGGGTGTTGGTGATAGTGTTGGGGTGATGGTGGGGTGTTGGTGGTGTTGGTGATGTTGGTGTTAGGGATGGTGATAGTGTTGGGGTGGTGGTGTTGGTGAAGTTATGATAGTGTTGGGGGTGTTGGTGGGGGGTGTTGGTGATAGTGTTGGGGTGATGGTGGGGGGTGTTGGTGATAGTGTTGGGGGTGACGCGGGCGGTGGTGTTGGCGTTTATTGTATCAGGATATAGAAGAAAACTTTGACCCTTAAGACACTAACTGACCTAAATTTATCGTCACCTTGAAACAATTAATTACACTACTATTGGGATCCTGGAGAACGTTTATATCCTTCATTGAATAACTATGATCGGGGTATAATGATGATGATGATGAAATAATAATGACGATGATAAGTGAGTGCCTATGAGAAGAGGCGAGGGTGATAAGGAGTCAATTATATTTATCTACATTCATTTTGTTTATGTCTGATGGGGATTGAGTCTCAGGGGGCGAGTGGGGAGCCTATGGGGACTGATACTGAAAGGTGGTGACGGGGGCGGGGCGGGGCGGGGCGGGCGGAGGCGAGAAATGACCAATGTATTACCCGAAGGCGCCGCAATATACCAAAATATCATTGCACAGAAAAAAAACTCAGCCATTGCTTGTCGGGACTCAGACGGCTGCCCCACACACACACACACACACACACACACACACACACACATACACACGCACACACATCTCACCACGTCCTTAGGCGAACTGAACTGTGTCGACGATGGATAATGACATAATGATCCAGGTGACGGATAATGGTGAACCAGCAGGAGGGACCACCACGCAAACTGCTTCTTCATTACACACACACACACACACACACACACTTGTTGATAGGACGAGAGCGAGAGTTGAGTACATGGCTCTCTCTCTCTCTCTCTCTCTCTCTCTCTCTCTCTCTCTCTCTCTGAATGAAACCTTTTAAGTGACGAGAACAAAAAGTTTCACTCGTCCAGCATGATACTGTGAAGCGTAGGGCTGTACAGTCACCTACTAAAGTCACCTCTCCTCCTGAACCACGAACCCCCGAGAGATTCAGACTCGTGAACCCGAAGCAGTAGACTGATACATTATTCTATCCATAAATGCTTCGGGTTCACGAGTCTGAATCTCTCGGGGGTTCAGGAGGAGAGGTGAGTGAAGGACTTCAGTAGTTGACTGTATATAAAGGCGTACACAGGGTCACTCATCACCATCACTGTCTTTCAACTTGCAATACAATACATGAAGAAAACAATCCCAAGGCATATGTTTATTTAGTGTGTTAGTGTGTGCTTGCAACATTATTTCTTACCTCTCCCCTCCCCTCCCTCCCCCTCTCTCCTCCCTCTCCTCCTCCTCCTTCCCTCCTACGCTCTACTGGACTTTACAACAACCAACAACGACCATTACATTAACGACCCTCCCACCACCCCCTCCCCACTGCCTCCCCCTACCTCTTCCCCCCCACCCCCTCCTCCCCCCTCACTAATTCAACTCTTCTGGCAGCTTTATGATGCCAGGGTTTGGTTTATGCACCTCTTAATTGACACCTTACAGGTGTGGGCAGGTACAGGTGAGGTACAGTGGTGAAAGTGAGGTACAGGTAAGGTAGAGTAGTCTAGGTGAGTTACAGTGAGGTAAGTAGTGAGCAGGGCCTAGGGGTGAGCTAGAGGGTGTGGTGAGTAGAGTAGTCTAGGTGAGCTTGGTGTGTGGAGGAGAAAGTAGTCTAGGTGAGGTACAGGATGTGGTAGAGTAGTCTAGATGAGCTAGTAGAGTGTAGAGTAGTCTAGGTGAGGTAGCAGGTGAGGTAGAGTAGTCTAGGTGAGGCTAGGTGAGGTAGAGTAGTCTGGGTGAGCTACAGGTGAGGTAGAGTAGTCTAGTGAGCTACAGGTGAGGTAGAAGTAGTCTGGGTGAGCTACAGGTGAGGGTAGAGTAGTCTGAGGTGAGCTATAGGTGCGTAGAGTGGTCTAGGTGTGAGGTACAGGTGAGGTAGAGTAGTCTAGGTGAGGTATAGGTGAGGTAGAGTAGTCTAGGGGTGAGTTATAGGTGAGTAGAGTAGTCTAGGTGAGGTACAGGTGAGGTAGAGTAGTCTAGGAGGTACAGTGAGGTAGAGTAGTCTAGGTGAGTTATAGGTAGAGAGTAGTCTAGGTGGAGGTACAGGTGAGGTAGAGTAGTCTAGGGTGAGTTACAGGTGAGGTAGAGTAGTCTAGGTGAGGTACAGGTGCGGTAGAGTAGTCTAGGTGAGGTACAGGTGAGGTGAGGAGTAGTCTAGGTGAGTTATAGGTGAGGTAGAGTAGTCTAGGTGAGGTACAGGTGCGGTAGAGTAGTCTAGGTGTGTGGAGGTACAGGTAGGGAGAGTAGTCTAGGGTGAGGTACAGGTGAGGTAGAGTAGTCTAGGGTGAGGTACAGGTGAGGTAGAGTAGTTCAGGTGATACAGGTGGAGGTGGGTGCATTGAGGTCAATCACCAGACACAACCAGCCAGTCCACCAGACAATCGAACAGCCAGTCAGCTCGTCACAGTCAGCTCACCAGAGGCACAGACACCCACAGCTCCCAGAGTGTTGTGAGGCCGCCCGGGCACTTGTGGTTCAATTAATGACACAAATATAGCTGGGAGTGAGGCGGCGGAAGTATGGTGTACGACGGGAAGGACGGTCTCTGTTCTGTTCTGCCTATCTCTGTCTCACTCTATCTTTCGTCTCTCTGTATCCATTTCTGTATCTATCTCTTCATATGTCTATATATATCTCCATATCTTTCTGCTTTATTATCTCTATCTGTGTCTCTGTCTGTATATTTATCTTTATCTCAATTGTCAAAGATTCTCAGTATAATAATTAGCGCAATATTGTTTTATTGTTATATATAAATAAGTGGATCGCTAGCAACAAAAGATGTGCGGTCATCACTTGTTACTTGTATAGACGAGATGACCCATTGTTGACTTATAAAACAAATGAATCACCTAAAACAAAGGATAGGCGATCGTCACTTGTTTATGACTAGAGATGAGTGACGACGACGCCGGTGTATAGAGCAGCCGCCCAAATCCCACGCAGGTGTAACGTGATCGTGATGTGAGACGGGATACCAGGAAGCTCATGGGATAATCCCAGATAAGAGGGAGAGGATCCCCAACACCTGGGTTTATTAAACTATCTGTTGCGAAAGACAAAAGGACGCAAAGCTTTGTGTGGGGGAGTTTTAGGGAGAGTAGAGAGATATAGGGAATTTTTAGGAGAGAGATATACAGGGAATTCTTAGGAGAGAATAGAGTAATTTAGGGAAATAGAGAGATATTGGATGATTTTAGGAGAGAGATATAAGGGAATTCTTAGCGGAGAGTAGAAAGATATAGGGAAATTTAGGGGAGAAACGGAGATATAGAGATGCATAGGTGAGTAGAAGGGAAGGGGAAGAGAAAAGGAGGTGAAGAAGAGGGAGGGAAAAAGGGGAGAAGATGGAGAGAGGGAAGAGGTGAGACAGACCCTGGGAGTTTCAACAGCCAAACCGGATACATAGGACGCCATCAAGATAAATTTGGCACAGTGGTGGCCAATGTAACGACGGACACACACACACACACACACACACACACACACACTAAACTTGCCCAGGAGGTGTAAAGTGACTCATTATTAAGCCAACTCTGTGAATATTTTTATAAAATTGCACTGTCCATTAGAGTAACATAGATTAAATCAATATACTCCTTACATAATTATCCTGGATTTTTGGCCTTAACCTTAGAGTAAAGATTAATAAATGCGCTTTAATTCAGGTATAGGTAAAAGATAATTCCTTGTGGAGTGTTGAGTAAAAGTTTTCCTATGTTGTTAAGTGGAGCTGTGAAGGAGACGCGGTGGAAAATTTTAACATTATTGATCAGAAATAAGTCCATGTTAAAAACTTACCACACAGATGTTACCCGGATGAACAGTAATCGATATTCTGATAAATTATATAATGGATATTCAAGTCTGTCCTAACCTAACCTAACCTGACCTGACCTGACCTAACCTGACCTAACCTGACCTGACCTGACCTAACCTAACCTGACCTGACCTGACCTGACCTGACCTAATGGAGTAGCTCGGAGGTCACATTAGATGTTATTTTTTATGCTATAAGATAAATCAGGTGGTGTAAGGAAACTCCATATAACGGAATTTTCTCTCCTTGTAAGCCGTTAAATAGTGGTTTCACAACGGACTTTCGATATAGCGGATTTTCCTCCCTATAGTCCGTTAAATAGAGGTTTCATTGTATATCGCTCTTAGTTTATCATTTATAAGGTTGACAGAAATGACGATTTTTTTAGAATTTTATCGTTGTGTCTAGTGGATTCTCCCGGATTGATGGATGATGTGAGGCAGATTGTTATGACTGAATCACCACAATCTTGTCCTCACCACAACACTCATCACCACAATCTTGTTCTCACCACAATCATGTCCTACCACAACATAAAGCTTTGATAATAACAAGTGAACCAGACAGACAAACACACCCGACATATAAACATTCCCACTACATGAATTTTTGGTATTAATAAATAGTTGAAAGTTTGGCCAGCAGCAGAGTCTTGACTTACTGCAGGTAATTAGGGTCATGTCTTACCTGTGACAAGAATGTTAATTAACAGGAACTTCCCTAAAACAAAACAAATATCAGGATATAAATAAGTTGAAAATAAGGACTAATGATGGGTAGATGGTGATAGTAATGGTGTTATATCTAGTACGGTAATAATGATGATAATAATAACTAACAACAATAATAATAATAATATAACAACAATAATAACACTAACAACAACAACAACAACAATAACAACAATAATAACAATAACAACAACAACAACAAAAATAATTATAATAATAACAATAATAATAATAACAATAATAATAATAATATGAACGAGGTTACCAACAAGCGCCTGACACATACCTTCAACACTGTTCTACTCGCGTCTAATTTACAAGGACTGGAAGATTGGTCGCTAGTGTTAGGCTTTCATACGGCTCAGTGCTTACAAGGAGGCGAAGCTTTATTCCTAATCTCTTGAATGTGACAATCTTTCCAATCACAGAAAATAAATATATTTTCTTACTAATCATCTCTCTCTCGTGATAGTAATCAAATACTTCTACTCTACTTATCGTGTTTCCTGTTAGTGATAAGTACATTATTTATCAGTGTTGTGTGTGTGTTAATTCTACTCGGTTCTCATTTCTTCCATTATTATTATTATTATTATTATTATTATTATTATTATTATTATTATTATTATTATTATTATTATTGTTGCTGATGGTAGTGGTGGCAGACCTTGGCGGTGGTAGAGCTTGGTAATGGTGGTAGAGTCTGGTGCTGGTGATAGGGGCTGATGGTGGTGGGAAGGACTAGTGATGGTCGTAGTAGTAGTAGTAGGGGCTGGCTGGCCGGCTAGTGTGGTAGTAGGGGCTGGCCGGCCGGCTAGTGTGGTAGTAGGGGCTGGCCAGCCGGCTAGTGTGGTAGTAGGGGCTGGCCGGCCGGCTAGTGTGGTAGTAGAGGCTGGCCGGCCGGCTAGTGTGGTAGTAGGAGCTGGCCGGCCGGCTAGTGTGGTAGTAGGAGCTGGCCGGCCGGCTAGTGGACGCAGTTCTCCAGTCTGCATTTTTACAAATTCTTTCTTTATGGCCGCTGTAAAATTCTTTAAATTGGCGCAATATTACAGTGTTGGTGCAGCCCGAGAAAAGACAAAAGACTAACGCATTTTATTACTTCCTCCCCTCCTGTACGTCCTCCCTGGCACACACACACACACACACACACACACACGGACACGAAAAGACAGGCAGACAGTGTGAGAGAAATTGAGCTATAGAATAAATTCCTACCTTGCATTACTTTATAGGGGACTGAGAGAGAGAGAGAGAGAGAGAGAGAGAGAGAGAGAGATCGTCAAGTAATGTTGACGACTTGACTTCCATCCTTTCTCCCTCCTTCCCTACCCTCCCCTCCTTTCCTTCCCTCTCTCCTTCCTTTCATTCTCTCTCTCCCTCCTTTCCTTCCCTTTCTCTTCCTTCCATTCCCTCTCCCCCTCACTCCCTCCCCTCCCTCCCTCCTTCCTCCCTCCCTCATTTACCCTCTCTGTTTTTAAGGTGTAGGCACTGTTAGTTTAAGGTGTTGGCACTGTTAGTTTAAGGTGTTGGCACTGTTAGTTTAAGGTGTTGGCACTGTTAGTTTAAGGTGTTGGCACTGTTAGTTTAAGGTGTTGGCACTGTTAGTTTAAGGTGTTGGCACTGTTAGTTTAAGGTGTTGGCACTGTTAGTTTAAGGTGTTGGCACTGTTCGTTTAAGGTGTTGGCACTGTTAGTTTAAGGTGTTGGCACTGTTAGTTTAAGGTGTTGGCACTGTTAGTTTAAGGTGTTGGCACTGTTAGTTTAAGGTGTTGGCACTGTTAGTTTAAGGTGTTGGTACTGTTAGTTTAAGGTGTTGGCACTGTTAGTTTAAGGTGTTGGCACTGTTAGTTTAAGGTGTTGGCACTGTTAGTTTAAGGTGTTGCTTTTCTGTTAGTTTAAGGTGTTGGCACTGTTAGTTTAAGGTGTTGGCACTGTTAGTTTAAGGTGTTGGCACTGTTAGTTTAAGGTGTTGGCACTGTTAGTTTAAGGTGTTGGCACTGTTAGTTTAAGGTGTTGGCACTGTTAGTTTAAGGTGTTGGCACTGTTAGTTTAAGGTGTTGGCACTGTTAGTTTAAGGTGTTGGCACTGTTAGTTTAAGGTGTTGGCACTGTTAGTTTAAGGTGTTGGCACTGTTAGTTTAAGGTGTTGGTACTGTTAGTTTAAGGTGTTGGCACTGTTAGTTTAAAGTGTTGGCACTGTTAGTTTAAGGTCTTGGCACTGTTAGTTTAAAGTCTTGGCACTGTTAGTTTAAGGTGTTGGCACTGTTAGTTTAAGGTGTTGGCACTGTTAGTTTAAAGTCTTGGCACTGTTAGTTTAAAGTGTTGGCACTGTTAGTTTAAAGTGTTGGCACTGTTAGTTTAAGGTCTTGGCACTGTTAGTTTAAAGTCTTGGCACTGTTAGTTTAAAGTGTTGGCACTGTTAGTTTAAGGTGTTGGCACTGTTAGTTTAAGGTCTTGGCACTGTTAGTTTAAAGTGTTGGCACTTTTCGTTTAAGGTGTTGGCACTGCAATATAAGGTGTTGGCACTTGTGGATAAGTAGTAGTGGTAGTAGTAGCAGTAGTAGTAGTATTAGGGCGTGAAGAGTAGTAACTCTAGAGTAGTATTGTAGTGTGAGGAAGTACAGCGTGAAGACCCAGAGGAGAAGTGTGAGGACCCGAGAGTTCACCATCATTACCTCTCTGGGGGACTGTGTGTGTGTCACCTGTAGTAGTCTCGTCAGTAGCCATTACCTGTAAACACCTGAGAGAGGAAGGAAGGAAGGAAGGAAGGAAGGAAGGAAGGATATATAGAGTTCTTTTCCTCCTCCTACTTCTCCCCCTCTTCTTCCTCTTCTTCCTCTTCCTCTAATACCCTCCTCTTCTTCCTCCTCCTCTCCACCAGCAAAAGTACCCTCTTCCTCCTCCTGCTGCTGGACACACTTCCTGTACTTGGGAGCTGCTCTAACATTCACTCCCAAACATTTTATTGTAGTTTTATAGCAACATTTGTGTGTGTTCATTACCTGTTTGGATTAATTCTTGGTGTGTGATGCATGTACGAGGTGGGGGCGGTGTACACGGGGTGGGGGCGGTGTACACGGGGTGGGGGCGATGTACTCGGGGTGATGGTGGTGTACTCGGGTTGGTGGTGGTGTACACAGGGTGGGAGCGATGTACTCGGGGTGGTGGTGGTGTACACGGAGTGGCGGCGGTGCACACGTGGTGGGGGCAGTGCACACGTGGTGGGGGCAGTGCACACGTGGTGGCTAACACATCATGGGACGCACACGGTGGCCAACGGACTCACGTGGTGGACAACAAATATATACAGTGGCTGCACACCCACCCATAAACCTGTGACCATGGTCGACTTGTTCTCAAATTAGTTGTTCGTGCTTGAAAGACTCTGGGAGTGAACCATTAGTCCCTCCCTTCCCCTGCACCACCCTATCTTCTCCCCGTTCCTCCCTCAACCAGCATTGCACACACACACACATACACACAGCCAATATAAACAGAACTATTACGTTTTATGGAGTCTTGGCAGTGTGCGTGCATGCTCATGTGCACTGGAATGCAAGAGAAAAATTAACTTCAGTTTATTCACAACCCTCCCTCCCTCCCTCCCTCCCTCCCCTCCCTCCTCCCTCCCCTCCTCCCTCCCTCCTCCCTCCCTCTCCACCTCCCTCCCTCCCTCACCTCAGTAATTGTAACTTCACCATCGTTAACTTGTTCGACCAGTAGTAAATGTTAATACAGTCATTATTTCTTTAACTGTCTCCTCCCGCACCCTCCCCCTCTAGTGTAACAGTTGGTGGCCCCGTCTCCTCCCGCTTTTGTGTTAGTTCTATCTCCTCCCGTCTCCTCCCGCTCTTATATTACAGATAACAAAATTTCCAGTGAATGGGAGGGTAATATTTGATTGCTTTCTAAGTAACTTACCCTGTGTCTGGCATATAGCAAGAGCTCATATGTTACGTTAGGATGATCATAAAACTCTTTAAAAGGTCTTGTTCATATGAACGGGAATGATTTTTTTACATTTTGTCTGCCGCCGCCAAAGACACAGGAAATGTTCTTGACAAAAAAGAAATGAAAAAAAAGGGGTTTGGTTGGTGGCTCACCGGGCGACACGTCCTGAAAATAAATTCACCTGAGGTCACCATCATGACCCAAGGTGCACCGCAGCTGATGGCTCACCACCACGTGTTTACCAAGACCACGGACATCAACGTGTGAATGTATCTGTTATAACATTATCTTTACCCTTAAGTTTTGTGTGAGGTGATCAAGGAGGTGGGAACACTACAGGAGAATGAGGGTCCAGCCAGTGATACCTCCATATAACGGACTTATCTCTTTATAGTCCGTTAAATAGAGATTTCACTGTATCCTTAAGTTGAGAAGATCAAAGACGTCCTGTGTAGAAGTCTCGGTCTCAGAAATCCTGAATAAAAACATCAATGGTGTTAATTAAGGTAACATCATGTCAGGCTCTCACGAATTGTTTTCAGTGTGGTTCTGTAAGTCAGTTGATTTTGTGTATGAGAGAGAGAGAGGTCGCCCTGTTCCCTCCCCATTGCCTCTCATCTCTCCTCACAACACTTTGAAGCATCTGTTAAAGTAACCCATGGTCAGCACCTCTGAAACTCCACCACATAAGAGGCCACCATACACCTCCACCACATGAGAGGCCACCATACACCCTTACCAAATGAGGCCACCATACACCTCCACCACATGAGAGGCCACCATACCCCTCTACCACATGAGGCCACCATACACCTCCATCACATAAGAGGTCACCATACACCCTACCACATGAGAGGCCACCATACACCTCCACCACATGAGGCCACCATACACCACCACATGAGGCCACCATACACCTCCACTACATGAGGCCACCATACACCTCCACCACATGAGAGGCCACCATACACCTCCATCACATGAGAGGCCACCATACACCTCCACCACATGAGGCCACCATACACCTCCACTACATGAGGCCACCATACACCTCCACCACATGAGAGGCCACCATACACCTCCACCACATGAGGCCACCATACACCTCCATCACATAAGGTGCATTCCGACCACCTACCTTACACCCGCTTGGACTCGAGAGGCAGGACATCCGGGTGAATCACATTTACTTGCTGCTCCTGTAGATTCCTCTGGCCTGTGTTCCTGTAGATTCCTCTAAGCTCTGCCCTTGTAGGTTCCTCGAAGCTTCTGTAGGTTCCACTAGCCTCAAACACTTACCGTCTGAGCCACGCCATTAACGCGGTCACCAGGTATCACATCATAATGCCACAACAACAAAACAGATGCTGCCTCATTCATCTGTTTGGGGTTAGGTTAGGTTATTCAGGGTTTGTCCACGGACGTCACAGGTGGTTAATTAATGCTCAGGTGGTGGGTGTAGGAGTTCATACAGATGGTAAGGTAGATGGCTCAGGGTCAAGGTAGCTGCCTGGCTGAACGGATGTGAGTCAGCTGGTAAACGTAAATTTAAAGGCAGCTGTAATAGGTGACGGTGTGGCAGTGACGGCAGGTGGGCGTTTGAATGAAGTGTGTGTGTGTGTGTGTGTGTGTGGACGGGAAGACAGCAGCCAGCCCCTCCGGCACACCACCTGTTTTTCTTTGACTATTATGGGTCTCCACCACCACCACCACCACCACCACCACCACCACCACCACCACCTTCACCTCCACTTCCCTCACGCACCCGACGGCCACCAGTCACACTTCACACCGCACCACCATCTCTTCTCTTGCACCCTCCTCCTCCTCACCTATACATTCCCCTTCCTCCGTCCCCCCTCCTCCCCTTTTCCTCTTCCTCCTCCTCCTGTTCCTCTTCCTCACCTATGCACTCCTCTTCCTCTCCTCCCTTCTTCCTTCTCCTCTTCTCTTTTAAATGTCTTATAAACTTCATATGTGTGAGGGTGTGTGGGTGACAAGGGGTGGGGTATTAGGGTGTGTGTGTGTGTGTAGGTGACAAGGTGTGGGGTATTAGGGTGGTGTGTGGGTGTGTAGTGACAAGGTGTGGGGTATTAGGGTGTGTAGGTGACAAGGTGTGGGGTATTAGGGTGTGTGGGTGTGTAGGTGACAAGGTGTGGGGTATTAGGGTGTGTGTGTGTGTAGGTGACAAGGTGTGGGGTATTAGGGTGTGTGGGTGTGTGGGTGACAAGGTGTGGGGTATTAGGGTGTGTGTGGGTGTGTGGAGGCGTCTAGGCTCCGGATACGTGAAATATTAGCGTGTGATTTAGGGACGCGAGAGACCGGAGGTTGTGTGTACCTCGGGCAGGTTAACAAGCACCACTTATACTGCTGTTCTCCTGCTTCTGCTACCTGCTGTTCTTACTGCTACTGTTGCTGTGGGATGGTGGTGTTACTGCTACCTGTTGCTGGGTGATGGTGGTGTTACTGCTACCTGTTGCTGGGGGATGGTGGTGTTACTGCTACTGTTGCTGTGGGATGGTGGTGTTACTGCTACCTGTTGCTGGGTGATGGTGGTGTTACTGCTACCTGTTGCTGGGGGATGGTGGTGTTACTGCTACCTGTTGCTGGGGGATGGTGGTGTTACTGCTACCTGTTGCTGGGTGATGGTGGTGTTACTGCTACCTGTTGTGGGGGATGGTGGTGTTGCTACCTGTTGCTGGGGATGGTGGTGTTACTGCTACCTGTTGCTGGGATGGTGGTGTTACTGCTACCTGTTGCTGGGGGATGGTGGTGTTACTGCTACCTGTTGCTGGGGATGGTGGTGTTACTGCTACCTGTTGCTGGGGATGGTGGTGTTACTGCTACCTGTTGCTGGGGATGGTGGTGTTCTGCTACCTGTTGCTGGGGATGGTGGTGTTACTGCTACTGTTGCTGGGATGGTGGTGTTACTGCTACCTGTTGCTGGGGGATGGTGGTGTTACTGCTACCTGTTGCTGGGATGGTGGTGTTACTGCTACTGTTGCTGTGGGATGGTGGTGTTACTGCTACCTGTTGCTGGGTGATGGTGGTGTTACTGCTACCTGTTGCTGGGGGATGGTGGTGTTACTGCTACCTGTTGTTGTTGTTATTGTTTCTCTTGTTATCTCCTGTTGCTTCTGTTGCCTGGGGGTGGTTGTGTTACTGTTACTGGAGGGGGGGGAGGGTTGCTGTTGCTACCTGGTGTTGTTATTTGCTGTTCATATCTACTGATGTTACCTGCTGCTGCTACGTGCTGCTGTGGGAGTTAACGAAATTGTTCCGTGTTTTCTTGAATTATTCCGGATCCTCTTGAACTGTTGTGTGTCCGGTATTGTCACCTAGACCACCACCTGCCTTCCTCTCTACCTCACCTACCTTCCTCTCTACCTCACCTGCCTTCCTCCTCTCTACCTCACCTGCTCTCCTCTCTACCTCACCTGCCTTCCTCTCTACCTCACCTACCTTCCTCTCTACCTCACCTGCCTTCCTCTCTACCTCACCTGCCTTCCTCTCTACCTCACCTGCCTTCCTCTCTACCTCACCTACCTTCCTCTCTACCTCACCTACCTTCCTCTCTACCTCACCTGCTCTCTACCTCACCTGGCCTCCTCTCTCTACCTCACCTACCTTCCTCTCTACCTCACCTGCCTCTCTACCTCACCTGCCTTCCTCTCTACCTCACCTGCCTCCTCTCTGCCTCACCTGCCTTCCCTCTCTACCTCACCTGCCTTCCTCTCACCTCACCTTGCCTTCCTCTCACCTCACCTGCCTTCCTCTCACCACCTACCTTCTTCTACTCACCTGCCTTCCTCTACCTCACCTGCCTTCCTCACCACCTGCCTTCCTCTACCTCACCTGCCTTCCTCTCTACCTCACCTACCTTCCTTCTACTCACTGTTTCCTTCTCTACTCACCTGCTCTCCCTCCTCTCTACTCACCTGTTTTTCCTCTACTCACCTGCCTTTCCTTCTCTACCTTCCCTACCTACGCCAATACCTTCCTAACCTACTCCTTTTCCTACCTTCCTCCTTCTTCTCCCTCTTCCTTCCTCCTCTCTCCCTATCCTTCCCTTTCTCCCTCTCCTCCCTCAGCTAGGTGTGAGTGAGGAAGGTGTCTGCCAGCTAGGTGAGGAGGAAGGTATCTAGCCAGGTGTGAGTGAGGAAGGTATCTGCCAGCTAGGTGTGAGTGAGGAAGGTGTCTGCCAGCCAGGTATCGAGTTAGCTCAGAATGTAGGGGACAATATATTTATAATACTGTGTGTGGGAGTGTAAGTAATTCCAGTCTTATATTTCAATGTTTCTGACACTACCGAATTATATATCAGATAGAGTGGTGGTTGAGATGGATGGTGGTATGGTAGTGTGGTGGTTGTGGTGCTTGATGGTGGTTGTGAAGAATGGTAGGTGGAGGCTGTGGTGAAGAATGGTAATTGATGGTGATGGTGATATTAGATGATGATGGTGATGGTGATATTAGATTATGGTGATGTAGTGATGGTGATGATAATGATGATGATGACGTATGATAGGTAATGATATTGATAGTAATGATGGTGATGGTGGATATAGTGAAGATACACACTATAACACACCATACACCATTTCCTTCCCATATCCCAACTCTTAAATGGCACTATATTCTAACCCTTATATTGGCCCTATCCTCCACCCCACCCCACCCCACCCACCCACCCCACCCCACTCCACCCCACCCCCCACCCCACCCCACCCAACCCACCCCACCCACTCCACCCCACCCCACCCCACCCCACCCCACCCCACCCACCCCACCCCACCCCACCCCACCATACCCTACCCACACCCTCCCTCCATCCACACCGCGACCAGGTAGTCATCTGCTTGAAAATGGCCGTGGTGGTGATGGTGGTAGTGGTGGTGGTGTGGGCCACAAATGGAGAGGTACACACTCATAACGTGTGATTGTGTGAACATAACAAAACACTTGTCACCGCACCCACTGCATACAGGAAACAAGGTCTAGTATGGTACCTTGCCTCACCACGATGATACTCTTTTTACAATAAACATCTCTATTCCTCCCTCACCCCTTCCTCCCTCACACACAGAAGTACCTTCCCTCCCACACACAGAGGTACTTCCTTCCCTCCCCACACACAGAGGTACCTTCCTTCCCCACACACAGAGGGCCTTCCTTCCTCCCCACACACAGAGGTACCTTCCTTCCCTCCTCACACACAGAGGTACCTTCCTTCCCTCCCTCACACACACGAGGTACCTTCCTTCCCTCCCTCACACACAGAGGTACCTTCCTTCCTCCCTCACACACACAGAGGTACCTTCCTTCCCTCCCACACACAGAGGTACCTTCCTTCCTTCCTCACACAAAGGTACCTTCCTTCCCTCCCTCACACACAGAGGTACCTTCCTTCCTTCCTCACACACAGAGGTACCTTCCTCTCCTCACACACAGAGGTACCTTCCTTCCCTCCTCACACACAGAGGTACCTTCTTCCCTCCCTCACACAGAGGTACCTTCCTTCCTCCCTCACACACAGAGGTACCTTCCTTCCTCCTCACACAGAGGTACCTTCCTTCCTCCCCACACAGGTACCTTCCTTCCTCCCTCACACAGAGGTACCTTCCTTCCCTCCCCCCAGAGTACCTTCCTTCCTCCCCTCACACACAGAGGTACCTTCCTTCCCTCCCTCACACACAGAGGTACCTTCCTTCCCTCCTCACACACACACAGAGGTACTCCTTCCTTCCCTCCTCACACAGAGGTACCTTCCTTCCTCCCTCACACATGAGGTACCTTCCTTCCTCCCTCCACAGAGGCCTTCCTTCCCTCCCTCAGAGGTACCTTCCTTCCCTCCCTCACACAGAGGTACCTTCCTTCCCTCTCCCTCACACACAGAGGTACCTTCCTTCCCTCCCTCACACAGAGGTACCTTCCTTCCCTCTCCCTCACACAGAGGTACCTTCCTTCCTCCCTCACAGGGGTACCTTCCTTCCCCACACACAGAGGTACCTTCCTTCCCTCCCTCACACACAGAAGTACCTTCCCTCCCCCACACACAGAGGTACCTTCCTTCCCTCCCCCACACACAGAGGTACCTTCCTTCCCTCCCCCACACACAGAGGTACCTTCCTTCCCTCCCTCACACACAGAGGTACCTTCCTTCCCTCCCTCACACACAGAGGTACCTTCCTTCCCTCCCTCACACACACACAGAGGTACCCTCCTTCCCTCCCCACACAGCCTTCCTTCCCTCCCTCACACACAGAGTTCCTTCCCCTCCCTCACACACACAGAGGTACCCTCCTTCCCTCCCTCACACAGGTACACAGATGCCAAATAATAGTATTGTATTTTGGTCTATAAGACAGACATGTTCATCTGGTCCTCCTCCTCCTCCTCCTCCTCACCCTACCTATAAAAACTGATAATCTCCCTCTCTCCCATTTACCTTCTCTTCTCATTCTTTCTCTCACTTCCTCCCTTCTCTCCCTTCTCTCCCTTCCTCACGTGGGGGCAGGGAGGTGGAGGAGGAGGTGTAGGGGTGAGAAAATGAAGGGGGGGGTGTAGGAGACAGATAAGAAAGGGGGGAGGTGTAAGAGAGAAAAAAAGGAAGGGGAGGTGTAAGAGAGAGATAAGGAAGGGGGAGGTGTAGCAGAGAGAGGAAAGGGGGGGAGAGAGGAAAGGGGGGGGGAGAGGTGTAGGGAAGATGGCATTATTTACCTCACGTTAAAAGTTGTTGAGGTTGAGTGGAGACGTGTGAGGCCTCTTGTCAGGTGAGAGAAAAGTGACAGTAATTCCTCCCCCTCACCCTTCCCCGCTCCCCCTTCCCTAAACATAGTGATTCCCTTCTTCCTCCCTCCTTCTTCTTCCTATCCTTCCTCCTCCTTCCTCCTCTACCTGGGTCAAGTTTCTTAGGGTCTCAACAAATGATAAGATAAAATAATGGTCCAAATCTTTCTGAAATGTGGATAATTTGGGCGATATAAAGGATACATAGTCTTGTATTTCCTCCACTCTTCATGATACAGGATGACAGCTATGATACCTGATGATACAGCGAAGACACATATGATTATACGTCTTTCTTACACTAGAAAATGATAAAAAGTTCTTTCTAGGATCAATAATTTTTTCCCCAATTCGTGTCATCAGTGTTTGAGAAATGGAATAAAATTGCCTTTGTATGTTGTCGTTTAAGATGAAAGAACTGGTTTGGTTAGGTTTGGTTAGGTTAGGTTATGTTTGGTTAGGTTAGGTTAGGTTTGGTTAGGTTAGGTTGGGTTGGGTTAGTATAGAGGAGAAGGGAAGGTTTTATCAGGAATAGTTTACCTTCCTCGCCTGCTCGCCACCACTGCTGTTTCTCCACCAACAACAACAATCGCCAACAATCATCTCTGCCACACTCTCCACCACCACTCCTCCAACACTCTCCAACACTCTCCAACACTCACCAACACCACTCCTCCAACACTCACCAACACCACTCCTCCAACACTCCAACACTCTCCAACACTCAACACTCTCCACCACCACTCCTCCAACACTCACCAACACCACTCCTCCAACACTCTCCAACACTCTCCAACACTCTCCACCACCACTCCTCCAACACTCTCCAACACTCACCAACACCACTCCTCCAACACTCTCCAACACTCGCTCCCTCCAGTCATGCCAATCTCATTATGTAATAAATCAGTGCTGCTCCTTAACCCCTTTCTTGGGCTTTTTTCTTTTACAAGTTTGTCTAGGATTTGGCAACTGTCTTAATTCCATCCTGTCTGTCTGTCTGTTGGAATTACAACTGTCTGCTGCCTGTCTGTCGGGGTTACAACTGTTCGTCTGAGTTACAACTGTCTGCTGTCTGTCTGTCGGGGTTACAACTGTCTGTCTGAGTGAGTTACAACTGTCTGCTGCCTCTGTCTGGGTACACCTATGTTCTGTCTGTCTATCTATCAAGTACAACCGTCTGCTGTGTGTCTGTCAGGGTACAACTGCCTGTTACCTGTCCGTCTGTCTGTCAGAGTACACCCGTGTGGCTGTGATGTAAGTGGGAGGTCACTTGAATATTTCTGTTCTTGTCTGTAAATGTTGTGTGTCTCGTGTCTCCCCATAGTGAGGGAGTAGGGTGAGGGAGGAGTAGGTGGGAGGGAGTGGGGTGAGGGAGGGGTGGGGAGTAGGGAAGTGAGGGAGTGAGAGTAGATGAGGGAGGGGTGAGGAGTAGGGTAAGAGAGGGAGGGAGTGAGGGAGTAGAGTGAGGAGGAGTGGGGGGTGGGATTTTGTTAAGATGAGGGAGGAAGGAGGGAGGTGAGGAATGAGGTGTTAAGATGAGGTAGTTAAGATGATAGAGTGAGGCTGAAGGAGGGAGGGGGGAGGATGGAGGGAGGGAGGTGGAGGTGGGAGGAGGGTCTTGCATTAGTGGAGTGGGTCTTGGGTTGCAGGGGTGTTGGAGGACAACCAGTTTCACTTACCGGTGTGGTGTTACTGCCCAGTGTGTGTGTGTGTTCCCGGCCACCCCGCTCACCTGTCTCACCTGTCCTCACTCACGCCTCCTTGTCCTCCACGCCTCACCTGTCCTCACCTGTCCTCCTCACGCCTCACTTGTCATCCTCCTGTCACCTCCCCTCACCTGTCATACTCACGCCTCACCTCCTCAACCTCACGCCTCACCTGTCATCCTCCACACCTCACTTGTCATCACTCACACCCTCACCTGTCATCCTCACCTGTCGCCTGCCTCCTGTCCATCCTCACGCCTCACCTGTCATCCTCCCTCACCTGTCCTACTCACGCCTCCCCTGTCCATCACTCCCTCACCTGTCATCACTCACACCTCACCTGTCCTTACTCACGCCTCCCTGTCATCACTCCACACATCTTCACTCACACCTCACCTGTCATCACTCACCCTCACCTGTCATCCTCCACCTCACCTGTCATCACTCACACCTCATCTGTCCTCCTCACCCTCACCTGTCATCACTCACACCCCCTGTCATCCTCACCTCACCTGTCATCCTCACACCTCACCTGTCATCCTCACCTCACCTGTCATCACTCACCTCACCTGTCCTTACTCACGCCTCACCTGTCATCACTCACGCCTCACCTGTCATCACTCCACCCTCACCTTCCATCACTCACGCCTCACCTGTCATCACCTGCTCTCCTGTCAATCATAATCTTTCATCCTCCCTCACTCCACTCAGTCTCTCCCTTCCTTACTCTCTCTCTCTCTCTCTCTCTCTCTCTCTCTCTCTCTCTCTCAAGAGAGTAAAGAAAGGAAGGAAGGACAATCAGGGAGGAGGGAGGAAATAGAAAAGGAACAGTGACAATCAGAGGGAAGAGCCATTCTGAAGGAGGGAGGGAGAAGGAGAGGAAGGACGGCCTCAATAACAGAGGTGGAAGGGTTGGTTTACACCATCCCAACATTCTTGTCTGAAACTCATCCCTCCAGTGTCCTCTCCTCCCTCTCCTCCCTCTCCCTCTCTTCCTCCTCCTCTCCCTCCCTCTCCCCTCCTCCCTCCCTCTCCCTCTCTCCCCTCCCCCTCCTCTCTCCCTCTCCCCCTCCTCTCCCCCTCCCCCCTCCCCTCCCTCCCCTCTTTCTCCTCCCCTCCCTCCCTCCCTCTCCTCCCCTCCCTCTCCTCCCCTCCTCCCCTCCTCCCCCTCCTTCCCTTCTCTCTCTCTCCCTCCCTCCCTCCTCCCTCCCTCCTCCCTCCTCCCTCCCTCCCCTCCCTCCCCTCCCCTCCCCTCCCCTCCCCCTCCCCTCCCCTCCCCTCCCTCCCCTCCCCTCCCTCCCCTCCCCTCCCTCCCTCCCTCCCTCCCTCCCTCCCTCCCCCCCTCCCTCCCTCCCTCCCCTCTCCTCCCTCTCTCCCTCCCTCTCTCTCTCTCTCTCTCTCTCTCTCCTCCAGCATCCGTGGGAATCTCAGCATCTGGGGGGGTGTGAGGAATAGGGCTGAGGAAGGGTAGGGTGAAATGGGAGGAGGGAGAAGGAGGAGTAAAGGGACTTTAATATCTCTCTCTCTCTCTCTGTCTACCTAACACACACACACACACACACACACACACACACACATACACATATACACATGCTTGTCATCCAACCACTACAATTCCTATCACAACAACCACCACCACAGTCACCAACACAACCACCACCACTGCCTACACAGCCACCACCACAACGTGTGAGAGATGAATACCTACTTCAGCCAGGGTTGAAATCTCCTAAACTGTATCTCAACCCTAACCCTAACCTAACCTAGCTTCTTCTTCTACCTTGGCATAGCATAGCCTGGCCTAGCCTAGCCAAGCCTAGCCTAACCTATTACTAACTTATACTACAAGCTCTATAGTATATATCAATATTTTTGTTATGTATCTTAATTTTCTTCACGTTGTTAGGTACATACATACATACATACATACATATGCATACATACATACATACATACATACAGTACATGCGCTCTGTGGGTGGGTGGGTGATATTCTTCTATCCAGCCCACCCACCCACCACCCCCACCCACCACACACTTGTATGGTCACAGTCGTCTACCCACACACCCTCCAACCACCCTATCCTCTCATCACCCACCCTCCGACCCTCCCACCCACCCCACCGCCTCCCACCACCCCCCCCCACCACCGCCCTCCCACCCACCACCCCAGCCACCCACAAAACAAGCGTTGATACACCAAAATGACGATGAAGTGACAACACAATTGAGGGTTTGGTGTGGCGCCGCTAAATGAATTAACAAAATGATGAGTCGGTGAATTTATCTGGCAGAAGAAGGTGCTTGATGCTTACAGTGTACCGGCCGAGATGGGCCAGTGTTTATATTTGGGGCATATATATATATATATATATATATATATATATATATATATATATATATACTTTTTTAATGAAATATTTTATTTTTTGATTTTATTTTGGAAATATTTTATTTTTGGGGGTTATTTTTTTTATTTTAGAATATTTTATTTTGGGAATTTACATTATGACAATTGTAACAGATCTCTCTCTCTCTCTCTCTCTCTCTCTCTCTCTCTCTCTCTCTCTCTCTCTCTCTCTCTCCTCTCTCTCCTCTCTCTCCTCTCTCTCTCTCTCTCTCTCTCTCGTGCTCTGCCTGGAGGTGTTGACAACAGCAGGTCAGCACAGCGCCTCGGTTAAGTTTAACAGCTGACCGTGTTATGGGAGACTGAGATGAATGGAAATGTAATATGATGGTGTGTGTGTGTGTGTGTGTGTGTGTGTGTGTGTGTGTGTGTGTGTGTGTGTGTGTGTGTGTGTGTGTGTGTGTGTGTGTGTGTGTGTGTGTGTGTGTGTGTGTACTAGCTGCGACCCACAGTATTCACGTCTGTTGCTACACTTAATGTCTGGTGATAAAATGTTGTAATTGTATTTTTATTATGGAAAGACTATAACACTACAGGTGTGTGAGGGAGGGGTTGGTGTTAGGTCATTAAACAATATATAACACCGTCTACCTGGGCTATAGTAGTTAAAATGAGTCGTGTATTCTGATATATAGCTTAAGAATTATATATTTTCCTATAGCATCAAGTTAATATAGGTATTGGTAGTATTAATGATGGTATGTGTTAAGTATTAGAATATTATTAACTAGAGGTACAGTCACTCACACACTATCTGTACTTGGGGTGATCGATGAGTTCACAATGAACACTATGACTCCTGTTGTCTCGGTAGGGTTGTCAAAATCCTTCGTCCGTTGTGTCATTTTTTCAACATAATTTCGTATAGATATCTTTTTGAGTGACTGTACAATATCACCTGAGCATTATGTTTTATTACTCGTGTATATAATATTTAGTTTGATGATGGTGAATATTTAGTTAAAGTAATGATATAGGATTGGATGATGATATTATGGTAATTCAATTATTTAGTAGATATTAACTCAAATATTATTACCTGTGCGTGTAGATAAGAGAACCTTTATTATATATCTATGTAGCCAGAAACAGCAGCGAGGAGGGGCAGCAGAAATAACATGCAAGTTTATGATATTTCCCCTGACTTAAAATATATTACTTCTAATACACTATAATATTACCTTTATGCAGGGATATTACCGGCATTACTCGGTCATAATAACACAAGATGGACCATAAAAATATTACACGCTCCAGACGATGATATTTCCTTCCTGACAAACTATTATAAAACTATTCTGAGACGAGACGATAATAGTATGAATAACTTGAAATTGTCTACGATTATTGTTTTTTATAACTTTTTGAGGAATACGACGTTTATATTTATATTTTTATTTTTTCGCGTTGTTTGAGAGTGACTTTGTTATCATGAGTCGAAAATGTACAGGAAGGAGCATTACATATTGGTGAGAATAAGTTACCTGACCAGGACCATATTGTGACTTATTGTAGTACTGAGGTGGTGTTAGGTGTAGTACGTCATTGATACTGTTACTTACACTCGCAATACTGTTAAGGTGTTACTGAGGTGTAGTACATCACCTTTGAGGACGATGATTTAACCCTTTGAGGACGATGATTTAACCCTTGAGGACGATGATTTAACCCTTGAGGACGATGATTTAACCCTTGAGGACGATGATTTAACCTTTGAGGACGATGATTAACCTTTGAGGACGATGATTTAACCCTTGTGAACGATGATTTAACCCTTTGTGAACGATGATTTAACCCTTGAGGACGATGATTTAACTTTTGAGGACGATGATTTAACCTTTGAGGACGATGATTTAACCCTTGAGGACGATGATTTAACCCTTTGAGGGACGATGATTTAACCCTTTGAGGACGATGATTTAACCCTTTGAGGACGATGATTTAACCTTTGTGAACGATGATTTAACCCTTTGTGAACGATGATTTAACCCTTTGAGGACGATGATTTAACCTTTGAGGACGATGATTTAACCTTTGAGGATGATAACCTTTGAGGACGATGATTTAACCCTTTGAGACGATGATTTAACCCTTGAGGACGATGATTTAACCCTTGAGGACGATGATTTAACCTTGAGGACGATGATTTAACCCTTTGAGGACGATGATTTAACCCTAGAACGATGATTTAACCCTTGTGAACGATGATTTAACCCTTTGAGGACGATGATTTAACCCTTTGAGGACGATGATTTAACCCTTTGAGGACGATGATTTAACCCTTTGAGGACGATGATTTAACCCTTTGAGGACGATGATTTAACCCTTTGAGGACGATGATTTAACCCTTTGTGAACGATGATTTAACCAACTAGGACTCAAGGTTTAAAGCGGTGAAAGTGGCGTGATAAGTACTTGTGAAGTGGTTGAAGAGCGTACTCAAGTGATCGCCCGTGTGTGTGACGTACTCAGCCACACGTGAAGTTGATTACCACTTGTTAAGCAGAGTCTCTCGTTAACTATACGCGAGACAACCATTGGACCGATCATGTAATTTACTGAGAGAATGTGAGGCTGTCATGCCATCATCTTAGTCGACAGAACCAGAAGAACTGTGACACCCACTTCTTCTTCTCCTCCTCCTCCTTCTTCTCCTGCTCTTTCTTCTTCTCTCCTCCTCCTCCTCCTCCTCCTTCTTCTTCTTCTTTCTTCTTCTTCTTCTTCTTCTTTCCTCCTTCTCCTCTCTTTCTTTTTCTCCTTCTCGTCTATCTTCTTTCTTCTTCTTGTTCTTCCTCCTCCTTCATCATCTTTTCTTCCCTCTCAATCTTCTCCTATCTCTTCCCATCCTTCTCTACCTCTCTTCCTCCTCCTTTCCCTCTTCTTTCCTTCATTATCACCCTCCACGCCTGTCTCACACGTCTTCCTCTTCTTCTTCTTCCTATAATATTATTATTATTATTATTATTATTATTATTTATTTATTTCATGGTATTAACATTTTGGTCTCCTGTGCCCCCCTCAGCCTCCCTCCTGGCTGCTCCCTGACTCCCCCTCCCTGGCTCCCGGCTCCCCTCCCTGGCCTGCTCCCGACTCTCCCTTCCTGGCCTTCTCCCTGACTCTCCCCTCCTGGCTTCCCTTGGCTCCTCCAGTCCTGACCACCCTACCCCGTCACCGACTATGTAGCAAAATAAGATCATTTTAGTGCGGATATTTGATGGTGCAAGTTGTGTGGTGATGGTGTGTGGTGATGGTGGTGTGTGGTGATGGTGTGTGATGGTGGTGGTGTGTGGTGTGTGATGGTGGTGGTGTGTGGTGATGGTGTGTGATGGTGGTAGTGTGTGGTGTGGTGGTGACAGTGTAGTGTGATGATGGTGTGTGGTGATGATGGTGGTGGTGTGTGGTGATGGTGGTGGTGTGTGTGGTGAGGGTGTGATGGTGGTGATAATGTGGCGTAGTGTGGCGAGTGTGGTCCGGTGATGTTTGGTGATGGTGTGTGGTGGTGATGGTGGTAGTGTGTGTGGTGAGGGTGTGGTGTGGTGTGATGATGGTGGTGTGTTGTGATGATGGTGGTGGTGTGGTGGTGATGGTGGTGTGTGGTAGGTGTTGTCGTACGTCAGTTAATAAGCCACTTCCGCCTTAGATATATTAAAGAGTCGGTCCATAACATATATAAACTTCCTCCACACCAGCCCAACCCCTGTAGTGTGGTGGTGGTATTACTACCACCACTACCACAATCTGTACTGTGGTAGTGGTATATGTTGTTGTTACTATCACCACTACCACAATCTATACTGTAGTAGTGGTATATGTTTTATTTTTACTACCACCACTACCAAATCTGTACTGTGGTGACAAGTATGAGTGGTACAAAGTCTTCTAGATCCTCCTGTACAGTGTGTGTGTGTGTGTGTGTGTGTGTGTGTGTTTGTGTGTGTGTGTGTGTGTGTGTGTGTGTGTCCGTCCGTCCGTCCGTCCGTCAGGTGGCGGCAGCAGGAGTCATGCGGCCACAACATATGAGGCTAGGACACACACACACACACACAGACAGACAGACGTTAATGTGAACGGGAGATGTGGTGACCATTGACAGAAGGTGGGAGGGAAGGTGGGGAGGAAGAGGAGGCCTGGAGTGGAGGGAAGAGGTCTGGAGTGGAGGAGGGGAAGGGTGGGAGGGAAGGAGGTCTGGAGGGAAGAAAGAGTGAAAGATTGATGGAGGGCGAGGAGGAGGTCTGGAGGGAGGAGGGGGAAGGCTCGCAGGCTAACTACCTCCACCATAGATGCTCATTAACATAAACAACAATAACTGTATCTTGACATATTATACCGGACGAGTTAATGATTATACCGGACAGTTAATGATTATACCGGACGTTAATGATTACCGGACAGTTAATGATTCCGGACAGTTTTAGTTTTATAATGAGTTAGAGAAATAAGTCACAGTCTGTTATTATCCGTGGCCCTACACCTGGAGATTAATCACTTGCCCACCTGCAGTGACACCGCCATATTACGGCCTTTTCCTCTATATGAGTGTTTTCATATTTAACGGACCCTCCATATAATGGACTTTAATCTCCATACAGTCCGTTTATAGAGGTTCACATTTAATGGACCCTTGATTTAACGGACTTGCATCTCTATAGTCCGTTAAATAGGGTTTTTACTGTACGTGTACAGCTGGCAGAGAGACACACACACACACACACACACAACCAAATGTTTACTTAACACCGTTTCTCTCTCTCATTTTGTTATCACTGGGTTAAGTAGAACACCCGTGGTGATGATTGAGTGGAGGAGGACAGTAGTGAGAGTCAGCCACACCCTGCAGCTCTCGGCCCACACCCACCATGGCTCTCACGGCCCCACCCACCATGGCTCTCAAGCCCCCACCCAACATGGCTCTCACGGCCCCCCATGGCTCTCACTCACACCCACCATGGCTCTTCACCGGCCGCCCCACACCATGGCTCTCAGTCCGCACCATAGTCTCACACCCACACAAGCTCACGGCCCCACACCATCACGCCCCACACCCCCCATGGCTCTCCCGGCCCCCACACCCTGCGCTCTCCGCCCCACACCCACCATGGCTCTCACGCCCACACCCACCATAGGCTCTCACCCCACACCATAGCTCTCCACGGCCCCACACCACATGGCTCTCTGCCCACACACCCTACCATGGCTCTCATTACCCACCATGACTCTCCGCCCCACACCCTACTTGGTTCATCACCACCTCCGCCCCACACACACCATGGCTCTCACGGCCCCCACCATGGCTCTCACGCCCACACACCCACCATGGCTCTCAAGCCCACACACCCTCATGGCTCTCATTACGCTCCTCCGCCCACACACCCCACCATGGCTCTCCGCCCACACACCCACCATGGCTCTCCCTTCACACACCCCACCATGGCTCTCACGCCCACCACCCACCATGGCTCTCACGCCCCCACACACCCACCATGGCTCTCAGCCCCACACACCATGGCTGCCCACACACCCACCATGGCTCTCACGCCCACACACCCACCATGGCTCTCCGCCCACACCCACCATGGCTCCGCCCCACACCCATGGCTCTCGGCCCCCCACCATGGCTCCCCTCCTCCCACGCCCCATGTGCTCCTTGATGATAGTATTAAAAAGTAGTGGTGGGTGATGACGACTTGTTGTAGGTGACTTGTGATGAGTTTGATAAGACGCGCGTGTGGGTGAGGGCCGCTACCACTCACCCCTCTCTCCCTCATTTACACCACCCTCTCTCCTGCTCCTACACTACACCTTCCCAGGTTGGGTGTTGGGGTGTATGGTGTCTTATTGTAATGTATGGTGCCTCACTGTAGGGTATAGTGCTGCAGTGTGGTATGTAGTGTCTCAATGTAGGGTGTATGGTGTCATATGAAAGTCCGTTATATCGAGGGTCTTTTAAAAATTCCGTTATATTGAGAATCCGTTAAAAGTACGTTATATGGAAGTTTCACTATATTACCGACAAACCACTGACCCGCGGTAAGATGGTGGTCGACTGAGCTGTGTTCAATGATACAATCTTCGTTCAGGATGTAATTTGTAGTATTATTTTATTAACTTTTTACTGCAACACCGCTTCTTAGAGTAGAGCCTAATACAGTCTCTGGCCTCATTGTTATATACAACTGAGACGCCATTTATATTAGGAGTTTTATGAATTTTTATTGTACAGTTGGCTTCTATAAACTTGGTCCCTATGTTCGCCTCTCTCCCCTCTCCTGAACTGCGACCTTAGAGATTTACTTCCTCCTTCCATCCCTCTCTCTCTCTCCTTCTCTCCCTCTCTCCTTTCTCCCTCCCCTCCCCTCCCTCCTTCATCCATCTTTCATCTCCATCTCTATATCCTTGCATCCCTACATCCATTTATCCTTCCCTCATCCTTTCCATCTTTCCCTCATCTCCATCCCTCTTTCCTTTCATTCCTCCCTCCTTCATCTTTCCCTCATCTCCATCCCTCTTTCCTTTCTCCTCCTCTCCTTTCTCCTTCCCTCCCTCCTTCCCTCCCTCCTTCCTCCTAAACACAGATAGATGACATTAACCCATCTTAAAATAGTCAAGTTACCCTCTGGCCTGACCAACCATATATATGTATTGATTTGTTCTTATCATTATTATTTATGTAGGTTAGTTAGTACAGATAATTACAGTATGTTGTGGGGATTATAGTTTAGTTTAATTGGGTAAGGAAAGTTTGTTTTTGTGGTTTGAAATGTTAAGGAAACACAATTATTTATTTTTGGGGATTTTTTTGATGTTATTTTTGTCTATTTTTATGTCTTTTTGTTCTTTCTCTTCCCTTGGTGTTTATTCTTTTATTATTTTTCTTGTTTATTTATTTGTTCATTTAAGTTATATATATATTTTACTTTTGTTTGCTTGTGTTTTGTTAAGTAGTGTTGTCAGTGTTACCAGAGCGGTGGTCGACGTGACAACAATTTAGTGGGTTTCTGTTTTTTTCCACAACTAGTAAACGCCTCAATGTTTATACCCATGTTGCTCTACACTGCTAAACATCTGGTAAATATCAACAACATTTGCTCTGTAATATGCTAAACTTTTTTTGGCTCTATATTTGATGATAAACTTGTGTCTCTGTCTGTGCTAAACCTGTTGCTCTACATCTACTCTGCTTCTGCTCTCTAGTGCTCTACATCTGCTAAAAGAATGTCTCTGCTATGTAAAATGCTAAACGCTGGCTCTATATGTGCTCTGTCTACTCTCTGTTGCTTTACACACACACACACACACACCAGCACTAACTGAACCCCACCTAACCTAACCTAACCTAACCTAACCTAACCTCTACCTTCAGTAAATATTAGTTAACACGAGTTGGTGGTTTGTTTGTTCGTTATTCTCTCGTTTTTGTTGCTGTGTTTTTTACCTTGTGTTTTAAATGTTTGTTTGGATTGGGTAGTGCAGTCCCAGGCTCACGTCCGGGAACCATCTGACTTGGTTAGGTAAACTGACTTGACTGATTGACTGGGTGGAACAGGTAGAAGTAGACAGTTCCATTATGTCGGCGGTGTGTAGTGACCTGTCAGGTAGATAGATTGATTGACAGGTGTTACAGATAGTAATAATAATAATAATAATAATAATAATAATAATAATATAATTAGTCCCTGCTGGCTTTGTAACTAACTAAACTAACTTGTAGCTGACGTTAAGGTGTTAGATGAGTGTGTGTGTGTGTGTATGTGTGTCTGAGGCAATTAAGATTTCAAATACACACACACACACACCTCTCTCTCTCTCCCTCTGTCAGCCAGCAAACATTGACCACATCCCTCTCCCTCTGCCCCTCAGGCCAACAACAGTTCCGTGCCTTCGCCTTGGGCCAGCGACCCTTCTTAGACACCCGCTTCAGCGACCACCTCCGGGAACTTGAGCTTAGACGGAAGAGCGACTCAATACCTCCCAGTATAGCTAAGGTTCCTCACACAGGCACCGTCACACAAGGTATGCGTCTTACTTCTGCTGCTACTGCTGCTCCTTCTTCTTCCTCGTCGTCTGGTGTTAGTCCGCCTCCTTCTCCTCCTCTTCCTACTTCTTCCTCATCGTCTGGTGTTGATGCTCCCTCCTCCTCCTCCTCCTCCTCCTCCTCCTCCTCCTCCTTCCTCATCGCCTGGTCCTCTCCTCCTCCTCCTCCTCCTTCCTCTCCTGGTTGTGCTCCTCCTCCTCCTCCTCTTCCTCCTCCTCCTCTTCCTCCTCCTCCTTCCTCATCGCCTGGTGCTGGTGCTTCTCCCTCCTCCTCCTCCTCCTCCTCCTCCTCCTCCTCCTCCTTCTTCCTCATCGCCTGGTGCTGGTCTCTCCTCCTCCTCCTCCTCCTCCTCCTCCTCCTCCTCCTCCTCCTCCTCCTCCTCCTCCTTCCTCATCGCCTGGTGCTGGTCCTCCTCCTCCTCCTCCTCCTCCTCCTCCTCCTCCTCCTCCTCCTCCTCCTCCCTCCTTCCTCGTCGTCTGGTGTTGATCCTCCTCCTCCTCCTCCTCCTCTTCCTCCTCCTCCCTCTTCCTCCTCCTCCTCTTCCTCCTCCTCCTTCCTCATCGCCTGGTCCTCCTGCTCTCCTCCTCCTCCTCCTCCTCCTCCTCCTCCTTCCTCATCGCCTGGTGCTGGTCCTCCTCCTTCTTCTCCTCCTCCTCCTCCTCCTCCTCCTCCTCCTCCTCCTCCTCCTCCTCCTCCTCCTCCTTCCTCATCGCCTGGTGCTGGTGCTTCTCCTCCTCCTCCTCCTCCTCCTCCTTCTTCCTCATCGCCTGGTGCTGGTGCTTCTCCTCCTCCTCTCCTCCTCCTCCCTCCTCCTCCTCCTCCTCCTCCTCCTCCTCCTCCTCCTCCTCCTTCCTCATCGCCTGGTGCTGGTCCTCTCCTCCCTTCTCCTCCTCCTCCTCATCTTCCTCCTCCTCCTCTTCCTCCTCCTCCTCTCCTCCTCCTCCCTCCTTCCTCATCGCCTGGTGCTGGTGCTTCTCCTCCTCCTCCTCCTCTTCCTCCTCCTTCCTCATCGCCTGGTGCTGGTGCTTCTCCTCCTCCTCCTCCTCCTCCTCCTCCTCCTCCTCCTCCTCCTTCCTCATCGCCTGGTGCTGGTCCTCCTCCTCCTCCTCCTTCTTCCTCTCCTGGTCTCCTCCTCCTCTTCTCCTCCTCCTTCCTCATCGCCTGGTGCTGGTGCTTCTCCTCCTCCTCCTCCTCCTCCTCCTCCTCCTCCTCCTCCTTCTTCTTCTTCTTCCTCATCGCCTGGTGCTGGTGCTTCTCCTCCTCCTCCTCCTCCTCCTCCTCCTCCTCCTCCTCCTCCTTCTTCCTCATCGCCTGGTGCTGGTGCTTCTCCTTCTCCTCCCTCCTCTTCCTCCTCCTCCTTCTTCCTCATCGCCTGGTGCTGGTGCTCTCCTCCTTCTCCTCCTCCTCCTTCTCCTCCTCCTCTTCCTCCTCTTCCTCCTCCTCCTTCTTCCTCGTCGTCTGGTTTGTCTCTCCTCTTCCTCCTCCTTCTTCCTCATCGCCTGGTGGTCTTCTCCTCCTCCTCCTCCTCCTCCCTCCTCCTCCTCCTCCTCCTTCTTCTTCTCATCGTCTGGTGATGCTCCTCCCCCCCTCTTCTTTCTGCTCCTCCTCCTCCTCCTGTTGTTGCTGTTATTTCTTCTCTTTCTTCTTCGTCTGCGTCTCCGGTTCCTCTCCTTTACTACCAGTGTTGCTACTACTACTACTACTACTACTACTACTACTACTACTACTACTACCACCACCAGCAGTATGAGCATTGTTTTACTAATTTATTATTGTATGTTGTGTAGGAATCTTTTTGTCATGAATTTCTACCCAAGACATTCAGCTATAGGAGGAGGAGGAGGAGGGGAGGGGGGCTGACCATCAGTGTGTGAGGGACGCTAGTGGGACTTATGGGTAGGAAGAACTCGACTCCTCTCTCTCTCTCTCTCTCTCTCTCTCTCTCTCTCTCTCTTCAGTAGCTACATGAGAGACAACACTTATTTGGTCACTTAGAGGAACACTTTAGTCACTTAAAGGCTCTACATACTGTCTCCTGAAACAATATTTTTATTTAGCGATGATTGTGAGACGTGTGTGTGTGTGTGTGTGTGTGTGTTCAGATTAATAATGAATAACAAAACACTAAAATTATCTTACTGAGTGATTGATAAATTAAATACAATAGACAAATATTCACACCTTTAGAGAAAAAATAATTAAAAAATACTGTATTAATGTGTATTATATTAGCGTATTAAAATGTGTATTATATTAGTGTATTAACTCATATAATCAATTAGTTTCCTGTATATTTAAACATTTCTTGCAACATCTTGGTTTGGTGTTGCAAAAGACTCAAAACGTATGTATGTTTAGTGGAGGAGGGGGGGGGGGTTACTGTATGCTTGCAACACTAAACGCGTAACACTCATACACGTGTTCACAACTCACTAATGTATTGACTTATGGAAACTTATCTTTGTCCTTATTATTTCCTCCTTTAATTTTTAATATTTATTGAAAGTAGAGAAAGAAGCGACAGTAAGAGTATAATGTTTCAGTCGTTACAATATTAAGTAAAATGGCAGATGAACTTACGTGTGACAGACAGACAGACAGACAGACAGTATACGTATTTGCATATTGTACCGACATGTGTGTGTGTCTGTGTGTTGATGTTCATGTGTGGGCGGATCTGCGGTCATCGCGAACGGTGTGTGGTGGTGGTAGTGACGTCATGAGCGGCCAGACTGTACTGTACTGTGCTGTGCTGGACTGCATGAGCATCAGAAGCTTAAAACTGGTCTTTTGGAGAGTTTTTGTATTTTAATTATCATCTACACTCCCTAACTGTCTGTGTGTGGGGGGTAAGAGAACGCATTTACTTAACGGTAAAAGTCTCAGCATCACTAGGGACTGGTTGAACTCTGTATCGTAACTTAACTTAACATCGTAAGATCAGAAAGAAAGTGATTTTTAAGATTCTCTTAACATGATAATAAACCTCTTGTCTTGATCAGGGAAGTTTGATGCGGTGCCTGGGTTCGGTTCTGGGTTCATGCCTGAGTTTGATTCCTGGGTTCGGTTCTGGGTTTGTGCCTGGGTTCGGTTTGGTGTTTTCTCGTCAGGTGACTAAGAAGACTACAGCAACTGATGCGTAATTATGAAAAAATGACATTCCACAACGAAACGATAACTTACACAACCTGAACGACAACGAAGAACAACACTACTTCAAGGACGGCGGACGGGAGTTAAGAACAAATGTACACAACAAACAGGTCATAAGTGTAATGATAGAGGCTTGGTGGTGGTGGGGCGTCTTTATCAGAGTATAGCGGCGCCATTACTCACCTCCCACAATACACTTTATCAAGGAGAGAGGAGGCCGCGCCATTAAAATGTGATACACGACTTAGGTGATAATTGTGGCCCTAAACAAGTGAGGGGGTAGGGGGCTCTTCCTCCCTCCTCCCTCTGACCCCCTCCTTCCCTTGATCCCCCCTCCTACTTCTCTCCTTCATCTCTTCCTTGACCCACTCCCTCCTTACCCCTTCCCTTTCCCCTGACCCTCTTCCTCCCTCCTGACCCCCCTCCCTGGTGAATGGGTGATTGATGAACGAGGAAAGATGTAGCTACAGTGGTGAGTGAGTGAGTGAGAGTTTGGTGAGTGGTGAGTGAGTGAGGTTGAGTGAGTGAGTGAGTGAGGGCAGTAGTAGGTACAGCAGTCAGCAGCAGCCGGGCCGCTCCCTCTCGTCTCTAGTATTACCAGAGCCGTAATGACTATCATCACACGAACATAATTACACCTTATTCAGCAAAACTAAATTGTTATGATGTGGAGGATCAAAACAGCTCTTGTGTCATGGAGGGGAGGATTGAAAAGGGGAAGAGATGGGGAAGTGTAGGTGGAAACAGAGTCCTCCATCTCTCCCTCCACCCCCACCACCAGCCACCCCTCCCCCACCACCAGCCACCCCCCACCACAGCCACCCCACCACCAGCCACCCCCCACCACCAGCCACCCCCCACCACCAGCCACCCCCACCACCAGCCACCCCCCCACCACCCCAGCCACCCCCTCCAACAGCCACCCCCACCACCAGCCACCCCCCACCACCACCACCAGCCACCCACCCCCCCACCACCACCAGCCACCACCCCCACCACCACCAGCCACCACCCCCACCACCACCAGCCACCCCCTCACCAGCCACCCCCCCACCATCAGCCACCCCCCCACCACCAGCCACCCCTCCCCCACCAACCACCACCCCCCAACACCAGCCACCCCCCCACCACCAGCCACCCTCCCACCACCAGCCACCCCTCCACCACCAGCCACCCCCCACCACCAGCTACCCCCCCACCACCAGCCACCCTCCCTCCACCAGCCACCCCCCCACCACCAGCCACCCCCACCACCAGCCACCCCTCCCTCCACACTATTACTCAACAACTCGGTAAATTAACAGAAGAAAATTGGGTTCCTTGATGTAACAGCTGAACTAGTGAAGGTAAAACACTGATCCCTATGATAACAGGTCATAAAATGAAGCACTTGTGAATTACAGAAAAGTAATTACCGTGTAAGAATATCCTCCCCACATCCCTCCCCAACCTCCCCTTTCCTAGCTCTCTCACCCCAACACCCCCACCCCCAACATCATAACCATCTCATCACTACAGCTGCTCCTTCCTTCTATCACCCCCACTACCACCATTATCACCACCACTACCACCCACCCCACTACCACCATTATCACCACCACTACCACCACCCCCACTACCACCATTATCACCACCACTACCACCACCCCACTACCACCATTATCACCACCACTACCACCACCCCACTACCACCATTATCACCACCACTACCACCACCCCACTACCACCATTATCACCACCACTACCACCACCCCACTACCACCATTATCACCACCACTACCACCACCCCCACTTCCACCATTATCACCACCACTACCACCCCACTACCACCATTATCACCACCACTACCACCACCCCACTACCACCATATCACCACCACTACCACCACCCTACCACCATTATCACCACCACTACCACCACCCCACTACCACCATTATCACCACCACTACCACCACCCCACCACCACCACCACCACCACCACCACCACCACCACCACCACCACCCCACTACCACCTCGCTGTTCCTCGGTGTCTGTTTGTTAGTCGCATGTTTTAAGGCAACAAGGTTCTCTGGAGCTGTGTGTGGTGTGTGTGTGTGTGTGTGTGTGTGTGTGTGTGTCCCCTCTCTCCCCTCCCCATCTGTGTGCATCTCCCTCACCCTCTCTCTCTCCCTCACCAACACCGTGTGCACCCCTCCCCTTCCTCCACCAGCACTGTACACTGCTCCACCACCCCAACACACTGTACACTGCTCCACCACCACCACCTCTAACACTATGTACAGCTCCTCCAACACAATCCGTGATACCGAACGAAAAAGTGGGGGTGAATGATGAACAGACAGACAGACAGACAGACACATGACCGCCACTCTGAGATGTAAGAGGTAAATTAACTATCTCGCATGACATAATCGAGTCCAAAATGGCGTCGGAATTACACAGTGACTTTAAGACTGCAGTTAAATGCATGAATTCATCTCCTCATATGTGTGTTTATGACTGGGGTGGGAGGGAGGGAAGGGGAGAAAATAAAGGAAAAAAGGAGGGTGGGACATAGGGAGGGTCGCGTGCTGGTAGACAAATTACCTCAGTGAGAAAGGTTGAGGAACAGCTGGTCCACTACTGACGAATAATTACACTAAAACTGCTCACCTGAGAGACCACCTGACCGTCACTCTCAGGCTCCGGGAGTCTCCTTATACCTCCACCTGACCGTCCTCTCAGGCTCCGGGAGTCTCCTTATACCTCCACCTGACCGTCACTCTCAGGCTCCGGGAGTCTCCTATACCTCCACCTGACCGTCCTCTCAGGCTCCGGGGTCTCCTTATACCTCCACCTGACCGTCACTCTCAGGCTCGGGAGTCTCCTTATACCTCCACCTGACCGTCACTCTCAGGCTCCGGGAGTCTCCTTATACCTCCACCTGACCGTCACTCTCAGGCTCGAGTCTCCTTATACCTCCACCTGACCGTCACTCTCCAGGCTCAGGAGTCTCCTTATACCTCCACCTGACCGTCACTCTCAGGCTCCGGGAGTCTCCTTATACCTCCACCTGACCGTCACTCTCAGGCTCCGGGGTCTCCTTATACCTCCACCTGACCGTCACTCTCAGGCTCCGGGGTCTCCTTATACCTCCACCTGACCGTCACTGACACGAAGTAGAGAAGGGGATAGAACACAATAACTCAAACAAGAAAAAATTCTCAAGACGCAGGAAGAACAAGATGCAGGAAGAATAAGACGCAAGAAGAACAAGACGCAGGAAGAATAAGACGCAGGAAGATAAGACGCAGGAAGAACACGAAGGAAGTTAATAATTGCTGCCATTTCTTGTGAGTGTTATCGTTGACTTGGGTTATGTTTACTACCTGCGTCTGGAGAATGTCTTGTGGTTGACACGGGCCGGACATGCATACAGTACAGTACAGTAACTCGTCTGCTATGTCTTGCTACCACCACACCATAACCACCACATCCCACCACTATCACACTATACCACAAACACACACCAATAACATAGATAATATACTTATTATTATTGTTATTATTATTATTATTATTATCATCAAGGTAGTGAGAGTTGTCGGTGAGGCAGGTGTTTCCGCCCGGTAAACAAGTTGGGCAGCCTCGACAACACTATGGAACACGGAGTTATGGAGTGGAGTCATTATCTTAACTCACTTCCTCTCAGTGACGAATTTTATGGCCGGTCATCTGAGACTGATTGAATAACACTCAATGAATGGTTGTGTGTGTGTGTGTGTGTGTGTGTGTGTGTGTGTGTGTGTGTGTGTGTGTGTGTGTGTGTGTGTGTGTGTGTGTGTGTGTGTGTGTGTGTGTGTGTGTGTGTGTGTGTTGTGTGTTGTGTGTGTAATATACCTCCACAATCTTTCTTTGACGCTTTGTATACACCCTCCCCACCCCTCCCTCCCTTCCCTTCCTCTCTCCTACCCCATTCCTCTTGCCCTCCCCTTCCTCCCGATCCCCTTGTTCCTCTACCACAGAGACAGATGTTAGAGTAAATAGCCACTTTGAGGAGGATGAGTAGAAGGAACAGGAGAAAGAAGAGGAGGGGGAGGAGGAGGAAGGGAAGGAGAAATAGGAGGGGTAGTAAGAGGAGGAAGTAGAGGAGGATGGACAGTGGTAAGGAATTGGGCGACGGCGAGAGGAAGGTCTGAGCTGTTATGATAATTGAAATGACATAATTACAGGTGAGGTGGAGAGAGGGGCTCAGTGTAGCGTGACCAGGAGGGGCTGTGAGGGGGTGGGGGTGAAGATGGGGGAGAGGGATGTGAGGGGAAGATGGGGTGTGAGGGTAAGAGGAGTGTGTGAGGGGAAGGAAGATGAGGGTGTGAGAGGGAGGTGAGGGAGTTGTGGGGGAGGGGTGTAGTGGTGGTGTAGATAGCTTGGCAGTGTTGGCAGTGGTAGATCAGTGTTGGCAGTGGTAGAACATAAGAACATAAGAATGGAGGAAACTGCAGCGGGCCTATTGGCCCATACTGGGCAGTCCCGTTTATACCCAACCCCTATTGCTCATATAAGCATCCAACCTATGTTTGAAGCTATTCAGCGTATTCGAGTTAATGATGATATTTGGTAACTTGTTCCACTCATCCACTACTCTGTTTCCAAACCAGTGTTTACCAATTTCACGCCGAAATCTAAATTTGTCTAATTTAAAACTGACTTCCATTTAAACACCTCTATCATCTCGCCCCTCACTCTACGTCTCTCGAGGTACAAATTAAGATGCTTTAACCTGTCTCTGTATTCAAGGTTCCTAATGCCCGATTAGTCTTGTCATTCTCCTCTGGATTCTTTCCAATGTTCTATATCCATTCTGTAATTCGGTGACCAGAACTGAACTGTGTAATCAGGTGAGGTCTCACAAGCACTAGATATAATTTTAAGATGACCTCACTAGTCTTGTAACTAACACTCCTTTGTATGAACCCAAGCACTTTATACCCTTGTTACGAGCAAAAACACATTGTTTACTTGGCTTAAGATTCCTACTTATCATTACTCCTAAATCTCTCTGCAGTTGGATTCCACAATGGCATCGTTGTTCATCTGGTAACTGGTTTCCTGTTTACATCTCCTATACTGAGTACTTTACATTTGTCACATTGAATTTCATCTGCCATTTTCCTACCATTCGAAATTTTTTTAGATCTTCCTGTAGTTTTGCAGAGTCCTCGTCAGATTTAATTACGCTCCTATTTTGTGTCATCAGCAAATTTACTTATGTTGCTGTCTATGCCGATATCTATGTCGTTTATGTATATAATAAATAATAATGGTCCAAGTACTGGCAGGGGAACTCCACTAGTAACGTTGCTCCAATGCGATTTAGTGCCGTTTATGCTCACTGCTGTTTCCTGTCCTTAACCACGCCTAATCCATTTAAGGATATTACCTTTGATGCCATGCGCTTCTACCTTTCTAATTAGTCTTTCGTGGGGACTCTGTCGAAGGCTTTGCTAAAGTCGAGATATACCACATCATAATTGTGCCCCTCGTCCACCGATTCGAAAACTGATGAAAAGAATGTTAATAGATTAGTTAGACATGAACGCCCGCTTGTGAAGCCATGCTGGGAATCATTGATCAACTGTGCTTCTCCAGGTGGTTTCGAATAAAGTTTGAAATAATTGATTCCAGTAATTTACCTACTATTGATGTTAGACTGATTGGGCGTAGTTAGAGGATAGTGATCTATCCCCTTCTTGAAAATCGGTATTACATTCGCTATCTTCCAGGATTCTGGTACGACACCTGTTTTAATGACATGTTAAACAACTTTGCTAAGGGCATACTAAGCCTTTCCTTACATTCCTTTAATACTCTGGCAAATATCTCATCGAGACCAGGTGACTTATTAGGCTTCAGTTTGTCTATTTGCTTATTAACAACGTTACTAGTCACTACTATCTCGCTTAATTTGTTTTCTTCACTATCTCTGAATAGAGTCGGTGCCCCTGGATCATGTTTAAATTTTCGGTGGTGAAAACTGTTGAAAAATATTTATTCAGATTATTGCTCATTTCTCCGTCGTTATCAGTTAGCCTGCCGGTATCTGAACGTATTGGTCCAATCTTATCTCGTGTTTTAGTTTGATACATTTGGTAGAATCCTTGTTTGTTTCGCCTCCCCTGCCACCTTCAGTTCATAGTTCCTCTTGGCTTTTCTTATCTCGGTCTTAACCCTACCGGCCAATACCTTATAATACTCCCGGAGGTAAAATTCGCCACGATTTATCCTTCTACCTATAGCCTTCCTTTGGCCAATAATGTTCTTTAAATAATTATTTATCCATTTAGATCAGTGTTGTCAGTGGTAGATCAGTGTTGTCAGTGGTAGATCAGTGTTGGCAGTGGCAGACAAACAAACAGCCATACAGACACACTGACAGACAGACATCCAGCGAGAACGAGAGTCAGACAGACAGACAAACTAACTAACAGCCAGACAGACAGACAGACATCATGAGGGACACAGTATACTAGACACTGCCTTTTGGGTAGGTGTTGAGGGTGGGTTAATTACTGGCTCTGGGGGGGTGGGCGGGGATCGTGTGGGCGTGGCTCATCCAGGTGAGGTCAGGTGTTAATGAGGGATTAGTCACTCGGTCATTACCCAGAGAGAGAGAGAGAGAGAGAGAGAGAGAGAGAGAAAAGTAAGGGAATGGGAGAGGGGGAGAGAGAAAAGAAAGAAAGAAAGAAAGAAATAGAGAGAGGGAGTGTGTGTGTGTAAAAGAGAGAGAGAGAGAGAGAGAGAGAGAGAGAGGAAACCTTTTATTGACATTTAAACCTCAATTAAGCTTGATGGAGGAGGAGGAGGAGTAATGTAATTAACATATTCTAGAACATTAATAATGGATTGGTAATTATCATTGTGTTAAGGTATTGGTAATTGATTGATTTACATATTGGAATATTGAAGAGATAACAGTGTGTGTGTGTGTGTGTGTGTGTGTGTGTGTGTGTGTGGAGGAGGAGTAGAGAATGTGGAATAGGAAGAGGGGTGGATGAAGAGGTAAGTCTGGAGGAGAGGGAGTGAAGAGGAAGAAGAAGAGGAGTAGGTGAGTGTGGAAGAGATGGAGTGAGTAAAGAAGAAGAGGAGGAGGAACAGAAAGAGGAGGAGGAGGAGGAGGAGGAGGATGCACCACAGCGGCTCCTTCCATATTGGTCATTTGTAAATATTCTAATGAGCTCCACATTCCCACGGCCCCAAGCTTGGCTACTTCAGGTAATTGTGGCCCGGGGAGGTGAGGGAGAGAGAGGAGGTGAGAGAGAGAGGAGGAGGGAGAGAGAGGAGGTGAGGGAGAGAGGAGGTGAGAGAGAGAGGAGGTGAGGGAGAGGAGGTAAGAGAGAGAGAGGTGGGAGGGAGAGAGAGAGAGAGGTGAGGGAGAGAGAGAGGAGGTGAGAGAGAGGAGGAGGAGAGGAGGGAGGGAGGGAGAGGAGAGAGAGGAGGTGGAGGGAGAGAGAGAGAGGAGGGGTGAGGAGAGAGGGAGGTAGAGAGAGAGAGGAGGTGAAGGGGAGAGAGGAGGTAAGAGAGAGAGAGAGGTGAGAGAGAGAGGAGGGAGAGAGGAGAGGAGAGGAGGTAAGAGAGAGAGGAGGTGGTGAGAGAGAGAGAGGAGGTGAGGGAGAGAGGAGGTAAGGAGGGAGAGGAGGTGAGGGAGAGAGAGAGGAGGTAAGAGAGAGAGAGAGTAAGAGAGAGAGGAGGTGGAGGGAGAGAGAGGGAGGTAAGAGAGAGAGGAGGTAGAGAGAGGGAGAGAGGAGGTGGGAGGGAGAGAGGAGGAGGGAGAGGAGGTAAGAGAGAGAGGGAGGAGGGAGAGAGGAGGTGAGAGAGAGGAGGTGAGGGAGAGAGAGAGAGAGAGAGGAAACACAGGTCAAAGGTCAGTCACATCCACCACGTCACTGACAATGAATCGAACCTTGACTGAGGTTGTTTGTTGACGTAACAACTGTTGCCAACACGAGTACCAACCCTTGGCTCCCCTACCAGTCATAATACTACTATTACTACTTCTACTACTACTACTACTACTACTACTACTACTACTAATAATAATAATAATAATAATAATAATAATAATAATAATAATAATATGCTTTTTAATTTGCTATATGTATTTACATGTTTCAATGGCTTAACGTCAGTTCACACACACATATACATATTACCTGTTTCTGTGTGTGTATCCAGTGTATGTGTCCTATACCCTAGTGATACATCGTCAGTGGCTAGTGATGTATCCAAGATGTATCTCACTCATACCTGTATCACCATAGTCGGTGTAAAGGTGTGCTTCTATTGTCCTGTGTTACCTGGCTGTCAGTTCTGTGTGTCAGCTCTCGTCTGTCAGCTTTGAGTGTCAGTTAGCTCGGTGCAGTACTGACAGCCGGAAGTGAACATGCAAATTCACTTGTTGTGTGGAAAAGCCTTGGCAAATGACCCTCGTCCTCTCTCTCTCTCTCTCTCTCCCTCTCTCCCTCTCCTCTCTTCTCTCTCCCTCTCCCCCTTGTTTACCGTCCGTTTATGTGGGGATCAATATCAATTACCAGGAGAGAGAGAGAGAGAGAGAGAGAGAGAGAGAGAGAGAGAGGAGCGCGAGTTAGTTTCGTTGCCTTAAGTATTTCCTTCTCAGGTCCCTCACTAGACTAGTTTATGTTGTTTTAATAAGCGGTTAGTGGGAATAAAACACAGAATATATATGCAAATGAGTTGTTTTTAAAAGCTGTGGTTAATATAGAAGAGCCGTTAGTGTGTGTGTTTGGCCAGTCATAGTCTCAGCTGACGGGGCGCCGCAACCTGTGATGAATATATCTGCTGTAAAAGTCACTGGGAGCTCTTAAGTATGAACGTTAGTCGTTAAACGCAGCTATAAATGTCTCGTTTAGTATAGATTAACGAACTTACCTATAATCGTTGTTAGGTTAATAAATGGAACGATGTTTTTAACTTTTAAAGTTTCTCGTCTCTTATGCACTAAAATTGACCTAATTTAGTGAAAATCTTAAAATATTATTATTAATGATTATATGTGAGAATTATATTGTACTGTTACTGAAGTTTATTATTATTATTATTATTATTATTATTATTATTATTATTATTATTATTATTATTATTATTATTATCTCCTCTAAAACTCATGCTAAGTAAACGTGTTTACTGGTTAAACTCCCACACTTATCTTAATGTGAGGTTTAAGATACATTCTTACATCACCTCCTCTTGTGAGACAAACTCAATATACGAAATTTTGAAAGTCGAATGTTGATTGGTAATGAGGGTGGGGGGGTGAAGGGGATGGAGGGAGGGACGGAAGGGGAGGGAGAGGGTGGCGGAGGGGAAGGTACACGGAGGAGGGGAGAGAGAGGGACCAACACCCTCCATCCCCTTCCCCATCGCGTAATAATCTCCCTTCCCCCACACACACCATTAAAATCCATAAACTAATACAAACTTAAAGGTGGAGAGTAGAGGAGGGGTTGTGGAGGATGGGATGTAGAGGAGGAGGGGGAATAAAGTAGGGGGAGTAGAGGAGAGGTAGTGGAGGAGGGAGAGAGAAGGGTGAGGAGGAAAACACAACACAATTACAACATGGTGTAAGAGTCCAGTCTACCATGGACCACTAAATTGGTCACTTCACGGTTTAACGAGTAATTGGGGAGTGTATGTAAGTAAGTTAACTCTGTGTGTGTGTGAGATAGAGAATTTTAAAGGCAGGTGAGGCGACTTACTTAAATTGATAGGTAAATTATGTTATATTAAACTCTGAAGACAGGTGTTGTAAAGGTGTAAGTCAGGTGATATAGATAAATTGACAGATGAATTATGTACAATAGATTTTGGAGCCTCAGAGTAAAGTAAAGGTGTTCGTTTGTTACTCTCGTCTGTTCTCAGGACCACACCGGATGGGATAGGGGACTAAAGGGGTACCGTGGGACTCTTAGGGGTCTGGGGGAGGAGGGACTTGATGGGGGCTGGGGGGTAAGGGCTGGGAAGACACATTAAATCCCTCCAGAGTTATGTTGATAGAACCATAAATTTGTATTCAGTAGAGGCGCTGTGTGGTGACTCCTCCTTCCATAGCTGTGTGTGTGTTGGCCTGGGGTTATGACCTTGTTGATTATTTCTCTCTCTCTCCTTCCCTCCTTCCCACTCTCCCTCTCCCTCCCTCCTCCCTCCCTCCTCCCCTTCTCTCCCCTCCCTCTCCTTCTCCTCCTCCTCCTCCTCCCTCCCTTCCTCCTCCCTCCTCCTCTCCCTTCTCCCTCCCTCCCCCACAAACACTTACCACAGTCATCACACCAACATCAACCAACGTGAATGAAATAGCTTTTTTTTCAGCTCCGGGTTGTTTTAGTGGCTTTGTGGGCGTCAATTGGCAGTGGAGGGGAGGTAGGGTGAAGTGGGGAGGGTGGGGGTGGGGAAGCACGAGGTAGGGGAGAGAAAGGTAGGGTTGAGGAGGAAAAGGATGGAAATGATTCATACATCTTACGCCCCATGTTCTTGTATCTCACCCCTTCTCACCCGGAGAGAGGGGAGATAACACGTGGTTCACTTTTCAGACGTGTGGTGAACTGTTATCTAAACTGTAGTTATAAATGGAAGTTATATCGATGATGTATGATGCTGTGTGGTTGATTGTGGTGATCTGTGGTTGAGTGTGGTGGGTGTAGTAGTCTGTGGTTGAGTGTGGTGGGTGTAGTAGTCTGTGGTTGAGTGTGGTGAGTGTAAATATGTGTGGCTGATTGTGGTGATTGTGGAGTGATTGAGAGTGTGAGGGATGAGTGTGTGTGTGTGTGTGTGTGTGTGTGAAGTAAGTGGGGGAATAACAAGCACCACGGCACTTGCAGTCTACACCAGTAAGACAAATGACTGGTAAATTAGCGCCATTAAGCAAGAGACCCTAATTCATATCACATGCAAGGTCGTCTAGCCGTGAAAACTGGTGGTGGGTTGTGGTGGGTGTGTGGTGGTGGGGCGGCCGGTGGTGGGTGGGTGGTGGGTGGCTCATACACGAGACTCCACCACAGAGATGATGCCGGCCCACCCTTCCCTCCCTGCTTGGCGCTGTATATACATTAATACACTCCCTAACTGGTGTGAGGGAGGAGGTGTTGGAGAGGGCAAGTAACAGCAGCAACAGTTAGCACACGGGCCCCTCCCTGGGAGTGACTTACCTGGTACCTGGCTCTTAATTAATTACCTCACTGGTGTTCCGACAACATAAACGCGGGGGTTTTATGAGCCAGCCAGAGTAGGCAAGATAGTGCTAACCCACGAGTTATCCATAAGAGCGATAGTCTCGTGTCGTGTGGGGCTACAACTCGCCCTTTATGGTAACGTCTCACTATTCCACGGTCGCCCCTTCCCACCACTAATCCGTCATGTCAAAAGATTATCGTAGATGAAAACAAATGATGTTTACAACAACACTGGAAGGAGTCGAGTCGACCATATATAAAAAATTTTGACGCAAGGTTTCCGTTGGGGGCGGTGGTCCGACACACACACACACACACACACACACACACACACACTATTCTCCCCAAATTATCCAATTCCCACAACAATGAGAGAAATGAGCCACAATTTAACCATGCAAATTCAGCACAAATCAGGCCAATTTATGCCAAGTTGTTCACTCGTTTAGCGGGATTAATTTCCGCAGTTTATGTAATTTCATCCCGGTAATGTAACGATGTGGTGAGCAAAAACCCCAGCAGGAGTAGTACAAGACCTGCCAGGGTGGACGACTGTGGTGAGGAGGAGGTCTCTCTCTCTCTCTCTCTCACACACACACACACACACTACAATTGATGTATAATTATCACACTATCGTCACACGTCCCACCACAGGGAGCAATTATATCAGAGATCCTGAGCGTTGGGGCGATAAATAAGACTTCTTCCCTGCCCCTGCGTGTGGTAATAGGAGGAGGAGGAGGGAATGATGGAGGGGAGAACTGTCACTATAAATTATGGTCTATCACGAAGGTCATCAAAACTCAAGGGATTTAAGCTATATGTGGATCTGTTGTCGTATGAGGTGACAGACAGACCAGGAACACAACAAATATCACTTAACATCACCTCCTACACAACACCATTGACGACTTATTAAAAAAAACAAAAAAAAAAAATATCACCGCGTTGTTTTGCCCGTCGTCATCTTCCCTCGATTTTTTTTTCGTCCCTCGATGGTGTTAGGAAGTGTCCATTTAATAGGGTTAAATTAGTGCGGGTAGGAGGTGTGTGTGTGTTGCTAAACTATATATATATATATATATATTTTTTATATTTTTTTTTTTCCTTCTCACTACCTTCTGTTCTATCCATGTGGTCTAGTTGTATTAGGAAAGCATACATACATACATACATACATACATACATATACCACTCACACACTAATTTGTCCTCCTCCTCCCTCCCTCCTCCTCCTCAACGATCTGTCAAGGTAAATATTTCCACCTAATCCAAATGATGGATCTTAAGCCACTGAGAGCCGACCACCTACACTCACTAATGATATGCACAAGTACAGGAAGCAGGTGGAGCCAGGTGTAATGATCCCCGCGAGGGTATCATTACACTCGTCTCTTTTATCACCGATGATGTATTTGCTTGTGTTGAGAGCTGTTATCACCACCCACAGTAGCACACGGCGGCACCCAGGAACAACCAGTAACACCCAGTAACACACAGGAACACCCAGGAACACCCAGAGACATCCGGTAACACTCAGAGACACCCAGTGACACATAGGGACCTCCAGGAACACCCAGGAACATCCTCCACACGAGTTGAACCTTCCCATCACAGAGCTTAAATTCCTAGAGAGAGAGAGAGAGAGAGAGAGAGAGAGAGAGAGAGAGAGAGAGAGAGAGAGAGAGATCCACCTAACCTGATTTTGTAGAGGTTATTTTCGTTGGTGCAGATGTTAATGTGATGTTGCATGTGTTGATGTGATGTTATATGTTATTTTGTTATTGCAGATGTTAATGTGTTATTACGTCACTGTCACAGAGAGCAGTTTGTGTCGTTGTAAAGGTTGTTTTAGGCCAGCGCTACAGATGTTGATTGTTGTTATTACAGATGTTGATTGTTGTTGTTGTTATGACTGATGTTGGTTGTTGTTGTTACAGATGCGACATCGTCCATGGGCCTGGGTACAGCAGACAGTCACTGGTCCAGTTACGGTGGTTCACATTACTCCTCTTATATACCAGGTGAGCGTCCTTGTTCCATCATCACTACGATTACTACTACTTTTTTTTCAGATAAATGGCCTCCAGCCTCCCCCAATAGCCACACCTTCGCCGCCATTTTATTATCTTAATACTATCACTACTACTACTGCTACTATCACCACTGCTACTACTACTACTACCACCACCACACCACCACTACCACCACACCACCACTACCTCCACGATTACCATCACACCAACACCACCACTATTACCACCACACCACTATTACTACCACCACCACCACTACCACTACTACTACCACCACTACCACCACCACACCACTACCACAGTGTGTAATAATGGTTTAAAGTGTCAAATGTTTCGTCATTGTGTCATCAGGATAATATGTCAAGGTGTGTTTTGGTGAGGCGTGAGAGAGGCGGAGGGAGGCAGGTGAGGTGAAGGTGGAGGGGGAGTAGAGATGGAGGTGGATGATGGAGAAGGTAGATGAGGAGGAGGAGAGGTTGAGAGGGATGTAAGTGGAGGTGGAGAGGGGTAAGTAAAGGATGTGGAAGTGGAATAGAGGTGGAACAGAAGTGGAGGGAGGATGGAAGAGAGTCAGGTTGGCCAGGCTTTGTATATGGCCAGGGCTGACAACACTGCCTCCCTCCCTCCCTAGCTCCATCTCCCCCTCCCTCCCTAGCTCCATCTCCCCCTCCCTCCCTCCCTCCCTCCCTCCCTCCTCCTCCCTCCCTCCTCCCCTCCTCCCTCCCTTGTCGATCTCCCTCCTCCTCTCCCCCCACCCCCTCCCTCCTCTCATCATCATCATTATATATTAGTTATATTCAAAGAAGTAAAGGGCAGTCCACATGTTCCTTTATAATGTTGTCAGGGCCCATGTGTCACCCTTTTTAGTGTTGGTCATTAGCGTTGTCAGCCCATGTGTCACCCTTATTATGTTAATATTGCGTTGTCAGGGCCCATGTGTCACCCCTTTATTATGTTAATATTAGTGTTGTCAGGGCCCATGTGTCACCCTTTTATTATGTTGGCTCATTAGGTTATTAGCCCAAGGGCCACCTTTTATTATGTTGGTTGGCTAGTGTTGTCAGCCCATGTGTCACCCTTATTATGTTAGTCATTAATGTTGTCAGGCCCATGTGTCACCCCCTTTATTATGCTGGTCATTAGTGTTGTCAGGCCCATGTCACCCCTTTATTATGTTGGTCATTAGTGCTACTGTGTATTCATGTGTCACCCTTCTTTTATAAAAGTGGTCATCAGTGTTGTCAGCCCATGTGTCGTTCCCCTTTTTATTATGGGCATTATTAGAAGTTAGCCCATAAAATACCTTATTATGTTAGTCATTAGTGTTGTCAGGGCCCATGTGTCACCCCTTTATTATGTTGGTCAATAGGGTTAGTTGAAATTTGCGGGGCTACCTCTTTATTATGTTGCTGGTCATTAGTGCTGTCAGGCCCATGTGTCACCCTTTTATTATGCGTTAGTCATTATCGTTGCTTCAGGGCCCAAGGGCCACCCCTCGTATTATGTTAGTCATTAATGTTGTCAGGGCCTATGTGTCACCCTTATTATGTTGGTCATCAGTGTTGTCAGGGCCCATGTGTCACCCCTTTATTATGTTGGTCATTAGTGTTGTCAGGGCCCATGTGTCATCCTTATAACTAATTGAAGTTGTCACTTACAGGTAGTTTAACGGGGGGAAACACTTCGACCCTCCAGGGCGGGTTTTCGTCCACCCAAGCCCTGGGTTATGGCAGTGATATAACGCAACAAGTGAATCCGCTAGACTCCAGTTCTTCACATCTATCCTCAGGTACCAGTCACTTAACCTAACCTAACCTACAGTGTGTGTGTGTGTGTGTGTGTGTGTGTGTGTGTGTGTGTGTGTGTTGTAGGTGTGGTAATACAGTGTTGTGTGTGTTGCAGGTGTTGTAGTAGTAGTGTTGTGTGAGTTGCAGGTGTGGTAATACAGTGCTGTGTGTGTTGTAGGTGTAGTAATACAGTGTGTGTGTGTGTTGTAGGTGTAGTAATACAGTGTTGTGTGTGTGTTGTAGGTGTAGTAATACAGTGTTGTGTGTGTGTTGTAGGTGTAGTAATACAGTGTTGTGTGTGTGTTGTAGGTGTAGTAATACAGTGTTGTGTGTGTTGCAGGTGTGATGGAGAACTCTCCCAGCTCTGGTGGAGACTACGAGGGTCTTGGGTCATCACTGCAGGCGCCTCATTCTCCGCCTCGCCACGAATATATGTTGGCGCGGTACTCCTCCCCTGACCTTCGCCACGCCGGGCAGACAGGCACGACAGACCCCCGTCAAGACATCACCTGTGCCCCCTATACACCGCCTGCCACCTCCTCCAACGCCGCCGGCTCCTCCTCAACCGTAGGCGGCCTGCTAACGGGCGCGTCTTCGTCAACGGGCGGCTCTGGGAGTGGAGTGATAGCGGCAGCGGCGGCGGCGGCAGGAACGGTGGGTGGAGGAGCGGGGAGCTATCCGGGTTACTTGGGAGGAGGTTACTACACAGCTACCACCACGGCGCAGGGCTACCTCTCCCCTAGCGTCTCACTCCTCTACCCTCATCTCTACCCTCAGCAAGGTCAGCTCTCCATCCTCGACCCCCGCCAGGCCGCCACTGATCAATACACAGCCACCAACACCGCCACCAACACCACCGCCCAGCGGGACTATACTCGTCACGATGGTTACCGTGACATGTCAAGTGCTGGAGCTACTACGCCTGTCCCACATCAGAGTATGATGGCCGGCGCTCACATGACACCCGATGACACCCTCCACGCCGCCCACGCCCACGACCGCTACATGAGTAATGGTACACGTGCGGGCGGTCCTTCACCCAATGATCCGTCAGTGTGGCGACCGTATTAGTACACAAAACAGGTGGTGGAGGACAGGCCGCCCACCACCACAAAGTGATCGCTTATACTCCGACCCCGCAGCAAACTCGACAAAAAATTTAACGAGTAAAATATTGTCCCCGAGAGTATTCGTGTACCTCGAGAATGCAACTCTTATATCACCAGTAATATAATTAATGTTGCCTGATAGTTTATTTATTGTACTCTTATGAAGGAAGTATAAACAAGTGATTTTTTTAGCTCAAGTCGGCGATGTATATATGACGTCATAACACTCGTGCCTTCAATGTATTAAAACTATGTATTTTACGAATGCAGATTCTTGTGTGTCTGTTCATCCGTCCGTTTGGTGATGACAAGACACCTGATAATGTAGAATTTAAAGTACAACAGTTTCACCGTGTGTGGCGGGGAAGGCTCTTGTGTGTGTGCCAGTGGAAGTAACGGGCTTGCGTCTGCCAGTGGAGGCATTGCGCTTGTGTCTGCCAGTGTAGGCAACGTGCTTATGTCTGCCAGGAGGGGCACTATAAATGTGCTAATGGAGGCACTATGCGTGTGCCAGGTATAGACACACCATGAGAGTGCCAAGGGAAGGACAACGTGTGTGCGTGTCGGGGGAGGCACTGCACTCTATATGCTCACAATGAACTATTTGCTCGCGTCCAATATAAATGCCCACATGTACTGTACAATACCTTTGGTGCCTTGATTACCAGTAGGCTTCACAAAGAATACAGTGCACATGAAATAATTTATATACAAGTTATTATAAAGTGTGTGTATATAATAATGTACTAGTTCCTGAAGCAGTGGGTGTACTGGACGTTAAGCAGACATGGTATCTGTACTCTGTCTTCCTCTATCGATCTTCCAATTATTAATTCTTTGTGTGTAGTCTGTGGGAGACTTGAAATTAAGGAAAGTGCTTTACAAATATGCAATAATGTGGAAAAAATCATAAATATTTAGCTTTTTTAAAATGGGAAAATATTTTTTTTAACAAAGAATTGCACTTGGCAACTAGAAGATGGGTGACTATGGGTGACTAAAATATCCTGATGGTGCAGGATACAGTTACCTCCTCTCACCCAAAGTTACTTCTGGGTAAAATTAAGTTACTTTGAGTATTATAATGTTGTCTCGGGTAATATTAACACCGAGCAGTTTTGTCATTATCTTGAATATCATATATTCAGGTATTGGTCTAATTCATCAGTGGTTTAATGAACAGGTGTTTTCATGTTTCAATCAACAGGTTACTTACATGGTTAAAAAAAAATTGTGACAAAGTGTATGTGGCGAGGGAGTATTTATTATGTATTTGAAGGATGATGTTAGAATTTTCAGAGCCAGATAATTTGGACAGCGTTGCTGACTGTTGTAAGTCATGTACCGAAGGCTGGGTAATACTCAACTTTGAATTTATGATATTGTAAAAAGACAATATTTAGTGAAGCACCCGAGTAATGACGCCTCAGGTGTATTGTGTGTGTGTGTGTGTGTGTATCATGGGTGGTGTTAAGTAGCTTGATGCACTGTGCAGTGCTGTAATGTGAATTCTCAGGTCTTGTCATTGAATACTCCTGCCAATCTCTGCTCAATCAAAATACCTGTTGTTTGTGTGTGTTAACCTTGTGTATATAACCACTGGTGGACGATGGGCAGCTTTTTTTTTATTGGTATAAACTGAGATTCAGTATTTTAAAAAATGTCTCAATTGCTATTATCGAAATATCTGTCGTTTGATCATTTCGATGTTAGACAATTGTTACTCCAGCATAAAACAAGAAAAAATGGATGACTTTTTTTTTGCAATCTCATAATAAAATATGTAAAAGTCCTTTTCTGTGAGATCTGTTAACAGTCCATGATGGCTATTTACATATTTTGTTATATACATTTGATCGTTCCTATAGACTGTAGGGCAGCAACGACGTCACTCGTGCTACGTTAAAGCAGGGTCTTGTAGAACTGAACTGTCTTCATCTTGAATATATGTCTCAGTCACAACAGCAAAGGCGGGGGGTAGCTCCTCTATTGTCGTCACATGCAGCTCACTACTTTACCAATCATCGGGCATCTTTGCTTGAGAAAATTCCATAGGCTTACTGGTACGCCTATCAAAATTTTGCTTCCCAACACCCGCTCCAGAAAATATTGTCAAACCTTAGCAACTCGGTATTATTGTGATGACTACTGCGTTACCTCACGTGACTGAGCAGTTCACGAATCTCTCGATGTTGAAGTTACAGTTTCTACAGACGCGTGCAGTGTTGACGTATATTATCTGCATGATAAGTCAGTATGTAGTGCAAATGTCGCTGTTGCAGTGGAATATTGCTTTAAGGTTTGTAAATAGCTAATTTGCCCCCCTGTAATGTGTCTCGACTTGTAGTCCTGGAAGTTGATGATAATAAAGCTACATTTTATACATCTTAGTATTTGCTTCTTCACCTACAACCACACACAGCAGTGACCCCGAGTCGTAGTTAACTGTTTGTGCATTGTGATCAGCCTTCACAAGATGGTACAGTTGTTTTAATGTGTCTGTGTGTGTACATAAACTCGTACATGCATACTCGCATATGTGACCATACACAGAACCACACAGGAAAAGGGAAACACCTTAGCTTTCGTCTATATATATATATATATATATATATATATATATATATATATATATATATATATATATATATATATATATATATATATATATATTAAATACACGCATACGTTTAATCATAATTCTGAACATATTATTGAAGCATTATTATTGGCACAAGTAAAGGTTAGGCTTCAGCAGGAGACGCAAATAATATATCCCACCAAAAACAACAGCTGGGTGACCAAGGTACCTACCATGCAATGACCAACCAGAGGTGGTGTACTGATTGATGTTACCTCAGTCTTGTTTACTGTTGGTGAGGTGTAGTTTGTGCTTTCATCGCTTACTCTCATATTCGGTTATTTTGAGCTGTATATACTGTAGTTCTTTTTAGGAAACAAATCAAGACCGATAATTCCGTGATATAAGGTTTTACATGTACAGTAAACCAGATGGTAGTGAATTCGTAAAAGTGTTTTAGACAAGTTAAGAACAGTCGTGTGGAAACTGGCAACAGCCAATTTACAAGCTAAAAGAAAACGTAGCAACATTTACACAATGAAAGAAAACGTAACTCCACAATAAAAGGGAAATCTCTTGTATAGTGATAAATAGTCCTGTATAATGATATTGATTTTGAAACTAATATATACAGTCGTCCCCAACTCCTGTTCAAGAAATAACACTCAGTTCCTTGGAAGTGACATATCTCAGTACCTCAATTTATGGATATGTAGGTACTCACAATCCAGGTAAATTCCACCTCAATGTTTTGTGATATATTATGAAGGAAAATCTTCATTGTTATGTTCATTTTAAGGTATGCAATGTAAATCTAGTGTGTCGGGGGAGAGGGAGTAAGGTAAAATCAAGTGTGAATATCATTTTTGAAGCGGACTAAAGGAACCAACTTTCTTTTTAGCTTAACACCTTTATTCGTGAGACTCAAGTACAATTATATATAAGTACAGTAAATTCAGCAGGTTCATAGTGCTGACGAAGTAGTAATTATTTTCTGCCACACAGGACAGAGGTTTACATTTTAAGGGAGACAAGATCTTTACAATCACTAGACAAGCGAATTTAGGATTATTATTATTACTTTTTTTTTACTTTTATCCTCTTCACCACTGATCGGCTTGTTAGCCGCTTGGGCGATCGGTCACGTCTCTGTCACGCACTGTTGGCAAATACTGGGTATGCACCGGCTCCTGAATGTACCTGAACCTGCTCCAGTGTTGGTCAAGTCTTCTCTTGAAAGAGCTCACACTCGGTGCCGTCACAACACTTTCTGGTAGATTGTTCCAAGAGTTTTAGTAATAAATTTGAACATTATCTTACACGATTTTTATCCGTTTTCTGCGTAGCGGACTGCGCACGTAAATATATCAGCCAACAAGTGGTTAAAAAATGGTTGCGAATTTCATTGTGTGACAATAAAATGTTTGCAAAAAAGAATGAACACACGAAAGACAATAATTCTGCTTCCCTCCTTCGGGGCAAACAATCCTGTGATTCACGGAAAGTCATCTTGTTATTCGTTGAAAAATAATAACTCTTTAGAAGCTTGTGCTGGGATAATGACAGTTGCTGGGATATTGACAAATACTGGGATATTGACAGGTAATTAGTTATTGAAAGGTATGAGGGCTATTGACGGATGCTGTGATGTTGACAAGTTTCATAATGTTGACAGGTGATGGGATAATAATTTATGTTCTGCTGTCACTACGGCGCGGCGTCTCAACATCTACAAGGCTCAATGACTGAAGCAATCATGTCGCAGGTCAGTTTTGACTGACTCCAGTGTGTTCCACTACCACAGGGGTGTTCCTCCAACTTATTAGTAGTGGAACACCTTAGGTACCTGTAGGGAGTATAGGTTAAACTCATGCCAAAAATTATATTCATTTGTACTGTGCTGTTGTTGTTATAATGTTATTATTTAACTCGAATGTGTTCAAATTTATTTGTCAGTGGCTAAAGGTTAAAAATGCTTTGAACACATTCGAGTTACTGTAAATGTAGGATAGATGATTAGTGGGTCCCATATATTTGACCTGACTTAACATGACTAGTTACGTCGCCCTTTCCGTAAAGCTCCTTTGTGTGTGTGTGTGGTGGTGTTGGTGTGCGGATTAGTGGATGTTATATTTATGACCTGACCTCATGTTTAGTAAGGTCACCCTGTGTACTTAAGCCTCTCTCGGTCCTTGTAATTTACTTGCCTCTGAAGATGTCTTGAATAAAGACGAAAGCTAAGGTTCTCCACTGTTTCCCCTTTCCCTGTGTGATTTTATCAAGATTTATCTTATCCACTTTTCCATTGTGGATAACCATAAGGAAAGAGAAAACACGAAGTTCCCAAGCGCTTTCGTGTAATTCATATATATATATATATATATATATATATATATATATATATATATATATATATATATATATATATATATATATATATATATATATATATTAGAAGGGTTTTTATAATTAAATAGCTTTAAAATGGTTTCTGTCGTGAAATGTGTATAGGAAATTATACCGAGATATGATACACAATTGTTGGAGTCATACTGTTAATCCAACCGTTTTCTATGGTAAGTAAAGTTATGTTCGTGAAAGGGAAACTATTATTTTGCCTCCAATATAGTGTTTTTCATTATTTCCCAAACTCTTCAGAATATACGACAATTCGTGTAAAAAGTGTCTCATACGTCCCCATCTAGACTCTTGTATACAGCTTAATAATCATACCGCCAGAAAGACATATCATATCCATAAAAAAACGGTGTTATTATCGTTTCGGTCGTCAAGCAAATTTTAAGATTTTGATTACTGCCGTTCGAGGTTAGGTTGAAATTTTGTTTTTCCGATGGTTTTTGATGTGTTTTGAACGATTCTGACCCACTTCCAAATAGGTGGATGATCGAGATGATAATTTCACTTTAGCCTTATGACAACTCTTCAGACGATACATGATAGGACAGATTTCACAGACATTTAAAATCATGAACATCATCAGGACAGTCCCTCCCTACTGTCATTCTTTCCTCTCACCCTTACTTAGTCTCTCTCTCTCTCTCTCCCTCGTCCATTCTTTTCACTTCCTCCTTTCCCTTCCTCCCTTTCCCACTTCGTCTGTCCCTCTCGTCACTTCGTCTCTCTTTCTGTCGTTTTTTCTTTTCTCTCTCTCCCTCCCTCCCTTCCCCCCACTGTTTCTCTCCCTGTCCTCCTTTCTCCTCCACTCTTTCCTTTTATTCACCCCTTTTCCTCTCTTCCCACTTACTTGGCACAGTCAGTAGGGTGAATGAAGAACTCCCCGACAGTATCACAGCTTCCTTGCACAGCATGGCACACACCACCTGGGGGGGCACAAGAGTTTGTCACTTACCGCTGTCGTCAACTTAAAAGTCTTAATTCTCCCTTTATACTGTACTGTATGTATTGTAATTATAAAAGCGAATTTGCCTATTTTCAGTCAGGTTAGCAGCAGGGCTGGGATGGGAAGACTGCCCAAATGCATCCTTGATATTGGTAATTAAATTCCTTCTCGGTATTATTGTACAATACTTGATAGTGCCGTTACAGTGTGTGCAGTGATATACCTTGGAGCATTTAGTTTTAGCCATCGAACTGTAGTTGAAAATTTGAACTTAAACTATGAATCACATTTAATTGTCCTTGGAGTATGATTTTTTTATAATTAATTGCCCTAATCGACAGAACACGCAATTATCAGAACGTCTAGGAATAACTATATTGAAATTTTGAGGAAAATGGATTTTTCGGCCCCAAAAATTAATTTTGCTCAAAATCTCAGTGTAGGTTGTTCTCGACATGATGAATCAAGATCTGTAGTCGAAATGTTGAAAATTTGATAATTAACTGACTAAAACGGTATCGCTGATGAATGAATGACACTATAATTATGTACTGAAGCGGTAACCCAGTCAGCTATTCACCGTCTTATAGAACGGGGGGGGGGGCTTAGCGCCTATTTTACCGTCACATTCCTCAAAGTCATAATAAATGTATGACCAAGTTATCAGACTAATAAGATAACATTGAAGGAAAGTTTAGCACAGTAAGCACAGGGTCAATTTAAAATCTGTGAAATATTAACGCCATTTTGTGTTATGTTTCCACTACCAACACAAAATTGACGCGAAATTTTGTAATATATACTTAATATTTTTTCCACCAAGCGAAATATACACAAATGTCTTTTCAGATTTCTTGAAAATATTGCAACATAATGTTTACTCAGTCACATTTGATGCATTGATCTGATTGTACAGTGTCAAGGGTGAAGGAGACTGTAATATAAGTTGACATATCTAGAGCTCGTTTTAGAAGGTTGTAAAATATTGTAAACATTCTTGCTTTATATGTTAACGCTAGCGTCTCTCTCTCTCTCTCCTCCTTCCCCTCCAGGCCTCTTCTATCTTGTTAACATTGAGTAATGCCTCCACTACCATCATTACCACAATCACCACCATCACAACTAATACCACCATTACCACCACAATCACCACGGCTTCCACCATTACTACCACATTCTCAACCACTTCCACTACCAACACCAACAAGAAGTGATCAAAACTAGTGGTATAAGGGTACTCATTGATGTGTAAAAACATTTTGCAAGGACCTACTTATCATGATTGATTTAAATATTGCAATGGTATGTAGTTAGTCCTAAAGATGACGTGTTACATATGCTATATGTTGTAAGAAAGAGGTAGAGATTAGGTGCGATTTATTGCATGTGAGATGTTAAGCACTATTGTGTATTTCTCGCCTATAAGATTGTTGGGTTAGTGTCACATAGCTGCTGGTCACGCACTATACTGTTAGGTTAGTGTCTTAACAGCCACTTGTCATGCTAAATACTGCTACTATTCTACTACTACTACTACTACTACTACTACTACTACTACAAGTACTAACTACTACTACTACTTTTTTTTTTTTTTTTAAACGTGGCCCCAAGCTTCCCCCAATGATTTCTCACTGAGCCGTCTTGATAACTAAATAAATCCCTGTACATCATAATACAAATACTTGTGATTAGTTTACAGATCACCTTTCATAGTTCCCTCCAAACCATCGTTATTAACACTTTCGTAATCGTGAAAATAAGTTCATTGAAGTCAATCTAAAGACAAAAACAAATCATCGTCACCAAAATAATGTAAACACAATATACGTAGACACAGCATTGACATTTAGTTAATAAGGTCAGCATGGATGTTACTTTACCTGAGGGAATGGTTGTAGTTGTGGTTGGGTTAGCTGTTGTAGTTGTAGCGACGGCTGTGGTTGTGATGGTATGGACCGTAGTAGTGGCAAGGCGCATCGTTGTAGTGGCAGGGGGTGTGGCGGTGGTGGCAGGGACCGTAGTTGTAATGGCAGGTGTGGCTGTAGTGGCAGTGATGGGCGGGGTAGTAGCGGCCTCGTCTGGGGGGGACTTAAGACAAAACACCGCCTCAGTTATCAATCAACACATCGGGGAGGGACTTACTTTATGTTCTGTATTACACGAAGATTAGGTTAGGTTAGTAGAACGTTTGAGTGTATCAACAGCATTTCACCTCGATTACTTGTGATGCTATGCTTTAAAACTCCTGTAGAAGCATATAATGAGAGAGAGAGTGTGTAGGGGGGGATCTGGTGGCTGCTATGTCATAACTATGGCGGCATAAAGATGTGTATGGAGATAGTCGACCACAGCTGATTAATGAACTACCTGGCGCCGATACCCCCCCCACGGTACACACACTACACCCTCTCTTGGGCACTCATGCCGATACCCCCCTTACGGTACACCACACCCTGGGTACCTACCTGGCGCTGATACCCCCTTTACGGTACACCACACCTCTCTTACACCCTGGCGCTGATACCCCCACGGTACACCACACCCTCTTGGGCACTCCCTGAGTGCCGATACCCCCCACCCCCACGGTACACCACACCCTCTCTTGGGCACTGCACCCCTCTTTAACGTTTACCACTTAAGTTTAAATAAATTTTTCGGAAATCAGTAACAGCCTGAATGGTGATTTTTTTAAGACGGCTGTCATATTAAATCAAGTGGCCAAATAGTCTAAAAAATGCCGGACAATATTGTATCCATATTTTGCACCTGGTAGATAACAGGGCTCGCATGAATTGAAAGGTTGGCTGAAGAACCTTTGTAATATTTTTTGTACTACTGCTCACAGGAGGAGCATGAGGTGCACAATAAAATAGGCTGTATCCAATAACCCCCCCTCCTGGCAAAAGTCTCTCTCTCTCTCTCTTGTTGTATGGCGTTGCTACACATAACTCAAAACTAAGCCTCACAAATATTAAAAGTTGGAGATTACATTGTGACTAATGTTGCCCCTGATTGTATGATTGGCCGCCATAAATCACAGTAAACGTTAAGTTGCACACATGATGAAGGCGACTCGCCATTCTTTGTTTTTTTTATTCTTTAGTCTGAAATTCCGCAGTGAAAAATAGTCACGATATTTTCCTTACCTACCTTAATCTGACCTTAGCTACTCTAATCTAGCTTCCTATAACCTAATTCAATCTAACATAACTTAATCTAATTTATCCCAAACTAATTTAACGTAACCCAACTTAATTTAACCTAAGCTAATCAAATATATTAACACGGGCAGCATGTACAGCAGAGTGAGGATGGTGGCGCAATCAGAATGTAGAATGATATTGGTGGACGTGATAAACACCCCTATAGAAATATCCAGTGCACATGGCCTCAGAATGCCCATGATATTGGTCAGATTTCAAAAAGTTTTATTTTTATTGGTTGTAATTCAGTATATTTATGTGTTGTTAAAAGTGAGTTGGGAGAAGTGTAGTATAATTATTGAAGTTAGCCGCTTGGGCGATCGGTCACGTCTCTGATAAGCATTTTGGCAAGTACTGGGCATGCACCGGCTTTAGTCATTTAAACACTTATTGTGGTCCACTTACCTGCGTGCGTTATGTGTGAGGAAGGGGTGGGGGTGCACTGATGTAGTGTTTAAAGGCCTTAGTTGAAATACTTGTTGACTCTTAAATCATAACGTCTCTCTCTCTCTCTCTCTCTCTCTCTCTCTCTCTCTCTCTCTCTCTCTCTCTGTTATTATTGTACGCTAAAAGAGTTCGCTTCCCTAGATGTACTGTAGCGAAGGGCATCATACAGTTACCGGGAGGGGGGAGGGGGTTAGCGAAAATAGGAGGAGTGGGAGAAGCAAGGAGGGAAGGAGGAGATAAGGAAGGCAAGGAGTGATGGGAAAGGAGGGAGAGGTGGGGAGGGAAGGCAGAGATAGGGAGGGAAAGGAGTGATGGAGAGAGAAGGGGAGAGGAGAGGGTAGGGGGGCAGAAGGAGAGAAGGAGGAGGGGAGGGAAGGAAGGGTGTTATAAGTTAACATGAGTATATCTAATTAAAGTTATTCCGGCGGTGTTAATTGTCGCCATTCCACCACCAAACTGATAAATAAACAAGACAAGACAATAGCCATTTTTGCAGTACCTGAGCAATCCAGACTGTGTGAGCGGAGTCGTTGGTGGTAAGGAGTGTGGGTGTAAGGAGTGTGGGCGTGGCGGGTGTGTCGTGCTTGGCAAGGGCACACTCCACTCCACTCTCACTGACGTCATCTGTATTGCCAAAAGTCGTCACGCCTTGTTTGCTGGCCCACATAGCACACTGGAAATAAGATCAAATGTTCATAAAATATCACCTTCCTGTGAATGGAATATAAAGGAGTTAAATAATGATTCATAATCCTTTAATTAATCCAATATATGTATTTAGTTCGTCAGTGGCATTATCTCACCCAATCCCTTCAAAGGAAGGTACACGAACATAACAGCGTTCCTCGCCACATATACTGTGATTTTTGTTTAAGACTTATAGACGGAAGTAAAGACAATAAGAAATTTATATCCACACGCTCCCAAAAAAGTATCTGTACGAATTTGTGTTAGATAATATGACACAACGAATGAAAGATATTGACAGTTCTTCCTAGACAACTAGTGTTCATTATGAAATTCATCGAACCCCTCCGTAGAGATACTTTGTGTGTGTGTACAGTACCTATGACATGAACTTTGTATTTGATCTCTGACCTTCCATATCTAATTAATTATCTAGAATTACATTGTATAGTTTGTGTTATATAAAGGCGGTCAAAATATACCCCTTGCGCGAACCTTCCCTTCTTCCCTCCCTTCCTTCCTTCCTTCCTCCTCCTTCCCGTCTTCCCTCCATCCCTTCCCTTCCCTTCCTTCCTTCCCTCCATCCCTGCCTTTCTCTCTCCTTCCCTTTCCTCCCTAGCTTCCTCTCCTTCTTTCCCTCCCTTTCCTCCCTACCTCTCCTCATTCTCTTCCTCCCCGCCCCCTCCCTTCCCAGGTGGTGTATAAAAGAGCCTTATCTTCCTATCAGACTAGAGAGGGCGTGGCCACCATCACAGGATCATCTCGGAGACATACACACCCTAAAACACAATTACCACGATATTTATAGACCTCTTTACTACATCCATAAGGGTCATAAACTGCCTCGTTTGATAACGTACCCGATGTGAAGTTAAGGTTAGGTTAGGTTAGGTATATCACTTACTGTACCAGATGTTAAACAATCCATGTGCAGTATCTAAAAATGTATTTGCCAGGATGGGTCAGATGACTTCAGAAATGATACATGCAACTCGTAATGTCTCAGGAGGGTTGGTATGCCTGGCTCTGTGGCATAGTACATTTGGTAACTGAACATCATATTAATTATCCCAAAATAAATACACATTACATTACTTATGTTAAACTATATACCGAAGTAAATGCCTGCCCCAATATCTATCATCCGTGGTCTCATAATGTTTCACCCATTGTGTGGACAGATATTTGTTGAGATACTGTACCTGTAGATCGGACTGGGCGTGTATTGTAGTCCAGATGTAGTGGTTGGGAAGTAGGGCGCCCCTGACTAGTAACTGGTACTGTACTACACCACCTGGACCACACGTCACCACCATCACCGCCATCATCATCACCGCCACTGTCCACACAACACTACCCTGTAATATAGATTAGACCATCTCTCATTATACTCTATATAGCAATGGTTACATACTGTACCAACCTTTACCACTCTCCTTCCCCTCCTTCACCCTCTCTCACTTCCTCCCTCCCTCCTTCACCGCTCACCAAAGTTCAATTTCCTCTGTAACAATTAACCCAACATCCTGCTTTAACTAACCTTTGAACTAACAATCTGTTGTCATTACAGTTGATTGAAATAGTAATAATAAGTAATTGGACAGAAACGATTATGCTTTTAGTTTTCGGTATTCAGAATCTTCTTGAAACATTTCTCTCGCTGGAGTTAACTGTATCTAACACCAGGATAGTATATGGAAGCCTGTAGTCTGAGAGATGTTAATACACATCTGTACCCTAAGTGCAGTCTCAGTGTTAACTCTAATGTGTACATCTTCCTATTAAACTCACCATGGCAGTCTACAAGCACGTCAATACCTCACTGCTCCAGCTACCAGTACTACAAGGCTCACACCGTCAATCCACACGCACGCGCCCCTACACACACACACACACACACACACACACACACACACACACACGCGCACACACACACGCACGCGCCCCACACACACACACACGCACACACGCGCCCCCACACACACACACACACACACACACACACACACGCACGCGCCCCTACACACACACACACACACACGCGCGCCCCTACACACACACACACGCACGCGCCCCTACACACACACACACACACACACAAGGATTATAGCGTGATCGTGTACCTGGCTATGGTCTCTGAAATCACTCCTACGAATATTTATCACATTGTTATATTATTAGTAGTTTTGTTCATTAATATCATATCTGTATTAATTCTGGTCATATATTAAGCAGGAGCCAAATCTTTATTAAATAACACCAGAGAAAAATGTTACTTGATTAAGGAACATGAGTTATGAAGCTACTTAAGGACTGGCGTTTTAATACAGTAAACCCTCCCAAGAGCGGATTTCTCAATAAAATAATGGATACAGGAAACCCCCCTCAATACCGGATTTCTCGTAGCAGATATTATCAAACAATTGAATCCTCTCAATGGTGTATATAGTACTTGTAAGAATTAGTCTGGGATAGTATTCTCAATAACAGTCATTAGGAGGTTTGTTGTATAGGTCCTTTCCCTGTATGTTGAGTAGGAAGTGAAGCAAACCAAAACTCACCCAAACACCACCATTATGAACTGAAGCACTTTCTTTTTTGTTGAAGGTCTTCCATGTACACCAATTATGGTATACATGCCCAGCCTTCACACCGCCCATGTGTGCACTTTATTTTCGATTTATTTCTTATTATACCACTATACTACCATCAATATATACCTTTCATAGTATATTTTAATTAATTATATATAAAGTTATTAATAATATGTATAGACCGATGTAAATTCTTGAGAAATAGGGAATATTAGTGATGTATTTGTCTGGAAATGATTTAAATGTTTCATTTTATTTCGCCCAAATATGACGGGAGGGAACTGGGCTAAAACTATAACATATTTTGGTATGTAATATAAATTCCTAATGTGTTATTTATGTATAATTTGGGGATATTTTATACTATTTTTTTTAAACATAGAATTATAAAAATAATATATTACAGTACCAACATATGTTTTGGGAAGGGATGTAATCTTTTTTATACTATATATAATAGGATTAACATTATATTAACAACTCATTAATTAAGGATTTCATCTATAAAAATACTATTAATTACACTATTCTAATAAATAAAACTATGTTAAAGTATTTTATGACAGATGTTTATTAATGAGACCAAATAAAGATGACCCATGTGTCGCCTCAGGTGTTATGGCAGACTGGGGACACCACTGAGAGACTCCTTCATCAACACTGTTATCAAGATGGTTAAACTAACAGAAGATATGGTGGTGGCCAGGTCAAAAGGATCGGATCTATATAATGTCAGAAAACTAAATTGCTGGTAAGTATAGCGAGGAGAGACGTAAGTAGGTGTTAAATAAAGGATTAACTAGACAGGTGTAGGGTAGCTTGGTCTGAGTCATTCATTCCTCTCGAGTCTTTAGTAAACTTCATCTGTAGTTTTTTTATTTCACGTTGTTTTAAGTCTGTAATTCATAATATGGTATAATAATAGGCTGTATAATATTTATATATGTTAAGGTTAATGGGTATCCTTTCTAATGGGGTTTATTCTAATGGTAATGTAGAAAATTAAGGATGTGTTATTTATCCGGTATTTTCAGATATTTACCTTACTTTAGTTACCCAATGGATATTACTTTTGATATTTTTTTTTAGGGTGATTTTGAAACCTGGTACTGATTCCGTAGCTTATGGACGGTCCAGGAACGTAACCATTTCATAACTCGTGTACTACCTGTATGGCTTCATTATTCATGCATTTGTCTCAGTTCATTTGTGGGTAATATTTCAATAATTTGTTACGCTTGTCGCCAAATTTGTTTTTCAGGGGCAGCGAACTGTCGGACGTTTCTGTTGTCAGGAAGTTACAGAATGTTGAGGTTTTGTCTCTGAGGTGAGTATGGTACAGTTGTGTGTACTGTATTTATCTTATCATAAGAAATAAAGCGTCATAATGTTTGATAAAATAATAATAGTAATATGTACCTATAATATTTATTCAACAAAGTTATCATACAGGTTTACAATTGGATAAGCATGTTTCTAAACTATGCTGGTATACAGTTCAGCATAAATATAGACGGTGTAGGTAGACCGTGGGTTGCCTGTGTGCCGAGACAGTGCTGCAGGTAAACAGTAAGGCAACTTGACCAAGGAATGTTGTTAAAGCTGTCAGCTGCAAGATTTCTAGTATACAGTATGATAATGATTGTGTGATACTTGTTTTAACTCTAATTTTATTTTTATTTGTTTCAGCGTGAACCGCATCTGCACATTAGCCGACTTTCAGTACTGCCCCAACCTCCAAGAGTTGTACATCCGTAAAAATATTATCTCGGACATCAACGAGATTTTGTATCTGCGTCAGCTTCCCAAATTGAAGAGTCTGTGGTTGGCCGATAATCCATGTGCTGATTTTGAACAGTGAGTGTGATGATGAAAAGTTTTGGGGATTAATCCTCTTCCTTCCTATCCTAAACTAACCTAGCCTAATTTATCCTAATGTAATCTATCAACATATCCTATCCTAACTTATCCTAATCTAATATAACCTAACCTTAAGTGTCTGTTGTTGACTGATAATCCATGTGCTGAGTCTGAATAATGAGTATTATAATAAAGCTTTTGGGAATAATCCACTCCCCTCCTAACCTAACCTAACCTTCAAGCCCTGAGATTCAGACTCATGAACCTGAAGCAGCAATAGACTGATAAAACATTATGTTGTCCATAAATGCCTTGGATTTACGAGTTGTGAATCTCTTCGGGGTTCATGGTTGAGGGGGAGGGGCGAACAACAAGACTTTGGTAGCTGACTGCAGGTAACGAATTTTTGTTTCTTGGTAAACAGGTATCGTCTGACGGTGTTACGGGCCCTGCCTCACCTGCAGAAGTTGGACAATGTTGCCGTGGACTCGGAGGAGGTGCAGAAAGCTATGGTGTGTGGTGTCCCTCTTCCTTCCACGGAAGGATCACGGTATGTTCCTTTAAACGTACTGTAGTGTGATATAAACCATAAAATATATTTGAACTAGAATTTAGGTACAATGAAACCTCCATATAACGTACTTCTCTCTACTTATAATCTGTGGGATGGGTGAGGTTCACATGTGACAGACCCTCGATATAACTGATTTTCCTCTCTCCATATAGTCCATTAAATCAATGTTTCACTGTACAGTATTATTTTTTTACCCTTTTCAGCGGCGACGAGCGAGAACTGCCACGATCCAGCAGCATGGGAGAGTCCGTACGTAGCGAGTCCGGGGGCGGCAGCAGCTTGTCCGACTGTTCTCCTCCGTCCTCTGAGAGACGCTTTTCACAGACCACAACACCAACACGATCCAACCATCAGGTGGGGAGAGGATGCCATTGGCTACTGACTTTACTTTTTGGTTTATATTTACATAATCTGGATGGAACATGTATACTGTACCTGCTCCCACCTCTACCTCTCACCTTCAGTCTCTCCCTCCTCTTCCCTTTCCCACCCACTCCTGGTCTTCATTTTACTTTCCTCCTTCCCTTCCTCCCCATCACTTCTTTATTATTTGTCTAGAATATATTTTTATTTTGGTTCTTGAAATACTATACAGTACAGTGAAGCTTCTATATAATGGACTAGTGTACAGTATTTGGATATGATAGTTCCATTATACCAAGGTGTCTATTAAATGTCATACCTCCACATAACGAACTATACATATAGTTATGAAATGTCATTATATCGAGGGTCCACGGGTCCGTTGGATGTGAGACCCCCCCCCTAACAGACTATTACGTGAAGATAGAAGTCTGTTATATGGAACTTTCACTGTACAATACTATATTTTACAAGTCATGTCTTGTGTAGTTCAGAGCATGGAGAAGATGTGTTCCCTTAATATATATATATCTATGGTTATGATTTCAGGAATCTTTGTTTTTGTTTTTTTACGTAAATTTCTCGCACTGGAAAGAAATTGACATTCAGAATTATACGCATGTAATTATGAATGGCGAGGACAATGGGATACAATGCAATGGATAAAAGAGAATTTTATACGTATACTGAAGGCAAGAGGAGAGTTTTCCAATTCCCGTTTTCCTCCTGTACTAACACTGGATAGACCAACCGCCTGAACGGCTAGTATGTTGATAGTGGCGAAAATTATTTTTTAAAAAGTTAGATAGAGTCACTATGAAGCAGATACAGATTAGTTAGTACAGTATTATTATACTGTATGACCTGATATAATTTGGTCTAAAGGATACTATATATATATACAGTACTGTATATATATTGTGAACTTTAATCAAAATTTTGAGACATTTTTAAGTACCAGAATCCATTAACCTATAGCAGTCCGAGTATGAAAAAACTTAAACTTAAGGCATGTGAATTACAGCAGCACACGGTTAATTATTTGCTGGCCAACAACACACATAATTTTTCACTTCACAGATCATTGAGAACCATTTTATTCGGAAGAAGTTGCTGTACCTAAAATGTATTTATTGATATTCATAAACACACAATTTTTTTCGTAATTCAGTATAAGAAAAATTAAATCTGATCATATAGTGTTGTAATGAGTATTAGCTTCAAATTGACAACACTAGTCTATGTATTTTCAGAATAATATAGGAAAAATCGCACTGAATATCTCATCAGTTGTGTGTTATTATGTGATGGCCAAGGGATGTGAATGAGAGACAAGCATTGTACAGTACTATAGTAATGATAGATCTGTACAGTATTAATATGTTAAAATAATGAATTTACTCGGGAAAACAATTTGCCGATACCCTAAGAGATAGAGAGAGAGAGAGAGAGTCACATTTACTCGGAGAACAATTTGCCGGCACTGTAAGAGAAAGTCCTACTGATGAATTACTTCATGAGGGTACAGTCCAGTGCAGTACATATGGCAGGAAATTGTGGTATGTAACCATACAGTACAGTACAGTACTTACAAATTCTGTCATTAGGGGAAGAAAGATGGTTTTAATCGACATTATAGAAGTGATGGCTAGCTAACCCTGATTTAAAATGGTGAGTACTACCTGTATTGTGCTTACTTTTAATGTATCCTAATCTTTTATTGATTTTCCACGGGATTTTAGCATTAGAATACAGTGGTCCCTCGGTTAACGAACACAATTAATTCCAGAAGGTCGTTCGTTAACCGAAACCATTGTTTCAATGGAATTTTGGGTAATTGGTTCCAGCTCACCGAAAATTACATACAAAGTAAAAAAAATAAATGCAGTAAAGTACACTTACTTTGAGGTGTGTATGTAGAAGGCTCCTGGTTGATGATGATGATGATGGGAATTAGAAGTGGGGGTGGAGAAGGGAGAAGAGAAGGAAGTGGGGTGGAAGAGAAATCACCCCATGCTTCATGCCGTCATTTCACCCATAAAATTTTAAGTTCACTAGGTGTAATTCAAGATTATGTTCTTTAAATCAACACTGCACTGCACTATATATATTGTCAATATGTTAAATAAATTTCAGAATGACAAATAATTGTACTGTAAAAACGTAAAAATACTCTGTGTTCAAGAGACCCACAAGCAAGATGTTTCCTCCACTGAACAGAGATACAAACTGAGGCCTCGGTGGGTGAGTGAAGTGGCTGTTGGGCGCACCAAAAACTAGTTCCCTGTACTGCAATTATGTTAAATAAGTGTTAAAATGACTAAAAATTTTAATATAAAACTTGGAAAATTAATGAATAGTACAACCTTCTTGATATTTACTCAAATGGGAACGAATGTAATCCCTAGAACCGGTTTCTGTATTGGTGGACTAATCTTCCAGCTGGTGAGCAAGCCAAAGCATGTCGAAACATTTTCGTAAGAATTTCGTTAACCAAATTGAATATTCTTATGGAAGGTAATTCGTTAACCGAGGCGTTTGTTAACCGAGGGACCACTGTACAGGTATATACAGTAATTACTATGACTAATGTTACATTTCTTCATAGGTCAAAGTTATTTAAAACTTTTATCTCATCATCAGCATAATGAAGTCGCCATTGAGTACAGTGAAACCTCGATTTAACAGACTATGCAGAGAGGAAAATCCGTTAAAAAGAGGTATCACTGTATTTATGTGTTTCCAAGCCTTCACTAGAAAGGGCAAGAGGTTACACACACACACACACACACACACACACACGCGCAGGACTGACATAATCGCGATCCAGCCTGGCCATCTTTGCTGATACTACAATACAGTGTAGAAACAACAGTGAAGGGATTACGGTAATCACTAAGACAAGTCACTGGTGGGGTTGTTTATATATATATATATATACAGTATATAACCTCTGTAAGGGAGCAGTGTACAGTACAGTCACTTCTCCCCCTGAACCATGAATCCCCGAGAGATTCTGACTCATGAACCCCAAGCAGTAGACTGATAAATTATTCTGTCCGTAAATGCTCCTTGAGTTTCCCCAGACCAAGTGCATGCTCTGAATGATAGAGCTCTCCCCAGCCAAGTGGTACACAGACGTACACACAGATCCTACCTAACAAAACACACGTGCACACACACATAAAGTCGCTACCTAACCAAACACACAACCCTTGCTTAAATGCAGTAGAACCTCATGACAGTATATTTTATAAAGACAATATTTTGAACATATCATCATCTGTTACGTGAGATATGTATTTGAGGTTGTTCATCTGTTGCACCAGAGTACAAAACATAGTTCAGTGGATTAGAACACTTTTTGGTTTATTTATGTTTAATGTTCATCTGTTATATATGCATGATATCTAAAAGAGTGGCATTTGTTAAGTGATAGATAGAGGCATAATAGCATAAGCTTTTATTTGACCGTTATTAGTTGCACATTTGACAAAGCACTTAATGATATCTTATTATTTTTAGTAGTACTTAAAATTACTACTTATCAAAAACACCAGTTGAATCTAAACCGGTAAGTTGCTCACAAATACAGAATTAATTAGAATGATAAAAAAGGCTACACAAAAGTACAGTACAATATGTATTTTGACTGTGCAGTTAAATAGGCAAAAATATTCACAGTGCTACATTATTAACTATTATATATTTACAATGCATTATTATTATTTTTTTTTTTGGCTGCTGCAGCATTTCATCATCTCCTTGTTATAACTTAACTAAATTTTGTAGTTTATTTGTTATTGATCATTTTAATCATTTTCTACATGGGAAAAATTCACTAAAGTATTGCAATCTTTTAGTTCACTGTTGCTGTATCTCTTATTTGAAGAGTCTTTCCCCTAATTTGTTTTTGTTTCTATAGAATTCTTTGTTGCATGTTGGAGAGTTTTTGTTATTTATTAATCGGTTAGTTTCCTGTTTGTAACGATTTCTTTTCTCACTTCTGTTTGAGTTTTAGACCAACGGGGTTTTGGGATCTCTTTTTTTTTTTGCTTTTTCCTTTCTTCATGAGGGATGTTGTCACTCACTCACAATTGCATGTCCACAGGCTAGACATAGTTATGGCTTTTTAACCTGAGATTTACGTTACTTTCTCACATTTATGTTAGACCTTAAACTTGTGTATATCTTTAGATTACCAACATTCTTGTGCCACCAATTAATAGTTGTTTTTTCAAGCACAGAGATGCAGTGAATTAATCTTTTCTTGTTTATTGTTTTATCCTTCAATGTTTATAGCTATTTAAAGTTATATCTTGTTACGTATATAAGTGAACAAATAAAGTAAAGAAATTGTATACCAAAAACTTGTAAATTTTTTTCACTGGCCAGAAGAAATAATATACAGAATGAATCCTTTCTAAGTATATTTCACAAGTTTGGGTTTGACATGTTTTTAGATTACTGTACTGCGATGTTACAGGATGTCTATGGGCAGTCCTTGGATGATGACTATGAATACTCTCAGGCTGTCTACGAAGACGACGAGCAGCCGGTCATCACCCGACGCTCGGGCTACAACAACCATTACGTGGCCACCGACCCCGAGCGCAGAATTTCACAAATGTCCCAACATTCCAACCAAGGATCATCACCGCAGGTGTGTTTACTATATATGCATAGATTTATTTAAAGTGACCGAGATGTGACAACCGATGGGTCTGTTTCCACGTTTATTTGTTCATCGCCTTGAAGTTTTTAGTTCTGCATAGTTTTTGTTTATTTACACACGGCACGCTTGATAAAACTGTCGGACGGTTAAGTAAATTGATTTATATGCATACATTTTAACCCTTTGAGTCTTCATAGGTTAATTCATCGTCTTCAAAGGGTTAAATTTTCTGCCACTTTTTCCTTTTGTTGCTAATTAATTGCAAAACTCTCTCTTCATTTCTAGTAGTCCGTGCAACAGTTCTGAAAATAGTGATCTTACGAATTTAAACGCTTAACTATTTTGAATTTTGCATAGCCGTGTCCTCTGTAGCAGCTGTTAACTTATTTATTAATTTAAAATATCGCAGACATCCTATTATTGTCATACATTAAGTTAAAGTGACTACATAATATTAGTTGATGATATTAGAGAGACCTAGTCAGTAACTGTTGAGTGATGGTGATGATACAGTGTTGGTGGTACGGTGGTAATGTGTACACTATATCTCTCACCAATAATATGTCAAGGGTTAGAGTCGTGTTTGGCCCGGACACACTTGAGAAGACTGTGACCCTCACCACCAAACATCATCACAGGTTTCCCAGATTCCTGTTTCCTCCTGTACTAACACTGGGTAAACTCACCACCCAAAGGGCTAGTAAGCTGATAAGTGGCAGAAATTATTAAAATCAGACTACATGTATTGCTTTTTTATTATTATTTGATAAATGTTACAGTACGTGATAGTCGAATAAGTGAAACAAAGTGTGGTACCTACTAGTTTATGAGGAATTGATTGTAATTTCACGATGAGGGATCCATTATATATTAATCTTTGTGTGTAGATCACCTGTACAGTATATGGCATCCATTTGAGTGCAGTATATAGTATAAGGAACATGAACATAACCTTATTATAGAACATGGTTTGTACCGTTGAACCTCTATTTAACTGACTATTCAGAGATGACAGTCCATTACATCGACGGTTCGTTCTGTGAAACCCCAATCTAATGAATTATATGGAGAGAGAAGTCCATTACATAGAGATTTCACTGTATATACCCCTGTAAAGACAATTAACTTAGAAGTATGGCAAAGTTTTTATTTGGTGATATTCGGTATAATCCTGGTAGCATAATGTACGGTGTATAATATTTATGAAACAGACTAAGAGAGGTAACCTTTAATCATTGTGTACAGTATATCTAACAGGCTTATTTATCTAAGGTTTGGTATAAACTCTATGGGTAGCAGGTTCAAATAATGTCATCATCATCTAACACTGTGGAGGGAAAAAACAATGAAGGAATTAAATACTTGTTATGAACAACTCAGTTGGTATAGAAACTTGTTATGAGTGACTGACTGTGGGAGATGGTCAGTCAAGGTGCAACTGGTGTAGTATTGAAAGGTTTAGTAAGTTAGTAGCTATACACTGGCAGATGATACATTACAGCAACACCATTATGGAGGAGGCAGAAGAACAGCAACAAGTCAACTGAGACACCATCAGGAGTGTAACAGCTCTTCTTCTGCTGTAGACAACAGCCAGTATACTAGAAGGTTCCTCCCCACCAACTCGCAGGTGAGGGCCAATGAGGAGGCGACACCCACCTACACATATGGAGGCTTGTACAATACTTGGCTTCACAAACCATAAAATCTGGAAGAATTAGTTTTCTGTCTGTCAAGGCTGCTGCAAGAATCACCATCTCCACCTCCCTTAGCTGAAACTAATACTAAAGCCACAAATTTATTGGTTTTGTGTATGTGTGTGATGTTAAGAGCTTACTAACACATTGGTGGTGACAAAGTTGCCTTCACAAATCATGAAATCTGGGAGAATTAGTTTTCTGTCAAGACTGTTGCTACTGCTGCAAGAATCACCACCATCACCTTCAGTTAAAACTAATCCTAAACCCACGAGTTTATTAGTTTTGTGTATGCGTTTGTTGTTAAGAGCTTTCTAGCACGTTGCTGGTTACAAAGTTGCCCTCACAAACCATAAAATCTGGGAAGAATTAGTTTTCTGTCTGTAAAGGCTGCTGTTACAAGAGTTATCATTGCCACTTTTAGCTGTAACTAATACTAAACCCACAAATTTATTGGTTTTGTGTGTATATGTGATGTTTTAAAGAGTACTTAATAACAATTTAGTGGTGACATACAAGCATGTTGCACTGCAGGGTTGATTATGCATGAAGTGTAATGGGATAAAAGGGACTTGTACTGTAGGCAATTGAGTTGTGACCTATAGTCGTTTTTTGTTTTTCTAGCTGATGGTACTAGGCTAAGAGGCCTTTTCTCCCCTTCTCCGAAAGCATGAATTTGCTTGCGACTTCGGCGACAAATACTCTGTTTCAACTTTTTTCGCTCATATCTTGAAAGTTAATGTTTTCAGGCCGCTATATCTTTACATACAGTAGACCCTTGCCATTCGCAATTTTGTCGATTCGCTGTAAGCAGATGGTGGCTATGGTGGCTAGCTTGCAAGCCTTTTCCCGCAGCACGAGTCACCCCACACAGCATCTCGTGTTGTACTCTCAAAACTTTAGTGTTTCTGTGTGAAATAGCCCCTAAAAGACTGCCTAGTGTCAGTGCTAGTGATGCTAGTGGAGTGAAATGTAAAAGGCAGAAGTCAGTGATGACCCTGACAAAGAAAGTTTTATTATTAGATAAGTTAAAAGAGGGGATGAGTGCTGCCATGGCTGGTCAGTTGTTTGGTATAGGTATACAGTAGTGCACTAAGGTAGTACTGTATAAGTTGTCATTTGCGGTTTTGCCAATTTGCCCCATTTCTTGGAACCTATCCCTCCCAAATGGCAAGGGTCTATTGTACATTAAATTTGTATTAAAATGAGCCAGAGTTGGGCATCGTTAACAGTTATATATGAATTTATTTGTAATATATCAATATTAATCGAACATTATGTATATTTACACGTTTCTCAACCTTAAAAGTGAAAGATGCCATCTGTACAGTACAATACATACCTCTTGAATTTTTTCAGGTTAAAAAGAAATTATTTTGCTCAAAATCTCAGTACACTGTACAGTATAGGTCATCCTTGACATGCTGAATCAGGATCTGTGGTCGAAATGCTGAAATTTTTTTAATTAATTCTCTTAAGAGTTCTTGGAATATGAAATTTTGATAATTATCCTAATTACCAGGAGAACACTTAATTATCAGAATTTTGTCTTTTTGGCTTCAAATCTTTAATCTGCACATAGAGAAATACCTTTACTGTAGTATATTGAGATGAACTTTTCGGCCACCCAAAATTAGTGGTCAGCAGAGTTGTACGCAGTGTATAATGTTATTATTTTTTCTGTTGATGGAAATGTTTACACAGTATGATTCCATTTTATAAGCCATGTCATTAATCATACGACTGTCTTCAAGCTTCAAAATTGTTTAAAATATTTTGAACGATTCAGAGGGTCATTAACTTCCCTAAAAGTTTAAATGTGGATTGAGTTTTTTTTTACTTCTATTTAACAGATTATATATATATATATATATATATATATATATATATATATATATATATATATATATATATATATATATATATATATATATATATATATACATACATACATATACATATATGTGGGATATGTAGTCCGTTTTATCGAGGTTTGTTAAATGTGAGACCTCCATATAACTGACTAACAGTATAGTACAGTAGAGTACTACAGTCCATTATATTGAGGCTCATAAGATGTGAAACCTCAATATAATGGGTATTCCATCTGGTGCTATAAGGTTACTCTGTCTCTGTCTGTCTGCTGCCTGTCCATGTCTCTATTTGCCTGTCCTTTGGGTTTAACATCAACTCTCATTAGACAAACCAAGAAATATATTTTTTCTTCTTCAAAGTTGGTGGTTCAGGAGGAGAGGCGAATGGACTTTAGTACTGGTTGACATGCGGAGTTTCTCTGTTGCTTTGGTACACCACTCCATCCTGCCTGTTTGCTTTTCCCTTATACTGTATATATATATATATATATATATATATATCACTCGAACTTCAACATACAATCAACACCTCACTAGCCAGGACTCAAACTTTTGACCTCTGCGTGTAACCAGGAAGGTGGTAGCGATTCCTGGTCACACACAGAGGTCGAGGGTTTGAGTCCTGGCAAGTGAGGACTCATGATTATATATACAGTATATATTTATTTATTTATTGGGAGTGAGGTTTCCTATTATTTGTACAGTCAGTCAAAAACTATCCTTACAAAATTGTGTTAAGAGTTTAGACAATATGACATAACTGATGAAGAAGGATTTTGACAACCCGACTGAAACAACAGGAGTCGTGGCGTTCATTCTGAAATTCATCGAGCTCCCCTCCCCAAGTACAGATAGTATTTTGGTTGACTGTACTGTACATAGTTTAGGATTAATATTTCTGAAGAGCTGTGGTGCTTGTTGTGTGTACAGTGCATAGTCTGTACAGTCCACCCTGTACATTTCCGATTTGGTTGTGTGAATAAAAGTCTGAGGTAGTGTACTGGAAAACTCTCATTGGGAAAAATGTACGGTACAGTAGCGCTGCCACAATGCTTTATGTTACTGTATGAAGGTACAGTACTATATTTGTTTATCAATATACTGTATGTAGGGTTTTCTTTAATATCTTTTGATTAGTTACCAAAGAGTGATGTAAATGAACAGGCTTCAAGTGGATATCACAGTGGCAGCAGCAACAACAGTAACACCACCAATGGTCTTTACTACCGAGCAGATCCATCATCAGCGGCAGACTCCCACCACGCAGCAGAGAGACTGCGTCGGGATTCCTACGCCTCCTCCACCACACAGGTCGGACACCCTTACCACTACTACAACTACTAACTCCTCTACGGAGACACCACCACTGCCACAGCGTTCATGGTGCTTTCTTGGTGCTGCTACTGGTGCTACTGCTGCTGCATTACGTCTTCCACTAAAACAACAGTCTGAGGTCGTCTCTACTCTATCAAGCTTATTAACTTTTCATTCTTTGAGCTTTGTGTGCAACTAACCTTATTTTTATTGTTTTTCTACACTCTTCACCCGCTGGATAATCGAGTAAATATTTTACCAGGAATATTGTTGAAGAAATAGTTATATTTAGTGTGTGCGAGTGTCGGAAATATACAATATGGCCATTTTTTTAAGTGTTATAAGAAAACTTATAATATAAAGTGAATTGAAAAAGCATTCTAGGTCATGTACTTTTCTTTCTTTTTTGTCTTAATTAGCACTCACAACTCTTGTATTTAAGTCATTTGTCTATTAATGGCTTTTATCAGCATACCAGCATAGTTCTTATACAGACAGTCCCCACGTTATGAACACCCACACTTAAGGATGCCCGCAATTACGAACACCCAACTTACAAACGCTCGCACTTACGAACGTGATCCCAGTACAGTATTGTATAATCATCACTAAAACCTTATACTGTACTTTCATTTAATCTTTTTTTATTATGTATGAGATATTGTTATTTAGTATGGAGGGCAGGGTTGTGTTTTAACCTAACATAACTTATGGAATTAACACTGCTGACATTACAAACAGATTGAGACTCACGAACAGGGTCCTCCAGAAACATAACTCAGGGACTGTCTTGTATAACCCTTTAGGTATTGAGACATTTTCCTGCTTAAGTTTTTTTTTAACTTAAAATCTAGAGATCGTACAGATTACTACTGTACTTAATGAATGCTTTATTATTCCTATCCTAACCTAACCGTATATAAGAATTTGCATGTTTTTTGTCGTTGGACACGTGAACCTAAAACATATACAGTGGTCCCTCGGTTAACGAGCAAAATCCGTTCTAGAAGGTTGCTCGTTAACCGAAACCATTTTTCAATGGGTTTTTGGGTAATTGGTTCCAGCTCACCGAAAATTGCCTAAATTCAACAAAAAAGGTAGAAAAGTACACTTACTTTGAGGTGTGTATGTAGAAGGCTCCTTGATGATGATGATGGGAATTAGAATGGGGGTGGAGGAGAAGGGAGAAGAGAAGGCATTGGGGTGGAAGAGAACTCACCCCATGGTTCCATCTCACCCATAAAATTTTAGTTCTCTTGGTGTAATTCAAGATTATTTTCTTTAAATCAACATTGCACTGCATTATATATTGTCAATATGTAAAATAAATTTCAAAATGACCAATAATTTGCTTGCAGAGACAGAGAAAAGCGTTAAGTTGAAGAGAGTCTCAAGCAAGATGTTACCTCCACTGAAAAGAGAGAGAGACTGACGCCTGTTTGGTGTGTTCACAGGCTGGATGGCGCGCATGAAACTAGTTTCCTTACCTTCAATTATGTTCAATAATTGTTAAAATGACTAAAAAAATTTAATATTAAACTTTTAAAATTATTGAATAGTATAAACTTCTTGATATTTACTAAAATGGTAAGGAATATAAGCCCTAGAACCAATTACTGTATTGGCAGACTAATACTACAGCTGGTGGACCGCCAAATGCAAGCAAAAACATGTTGAGGTCGGCTCGTAAGAAACTCGTTAATCGAGGGATTGCTCGTTAACCGAAGTTAAGAATCTTATGGAAGGTAACTCGTTAACCGAGTGACCACTGTATCGACTTCCAATTACTGTACTGTACTGTAAGATATTGACTTGAGTGATGTGGGAAAAGTGTAAAATGCCACCGTTGGGATATAAGATTAAAGAACAGTTGCAGATAGGTGTTAAAAAAGCCGTTTTTTTCTAGAAACTAGTTTTTGTTATATGACCCAGAATGTGACGCTTAGCTTTAACCTAGGTATGTTAATGCCTAGCAATAATTCGCCAGGCCAACATGCAGGCAATTAAAACATCTAATAATTACTTAATAAGTAATATTAGGACACATCGCTACCTGACATTTAATTGCAATTGTCGAAACCCCTCCCTCACCCCCCATCGCATGCACTGCCACCTTCATCTCTTGCCTTATAAGTAGTACAGTACCCTGATTCCATGGGAATTTAAGGTAATTGGGGCTCTGAGGCAATTGCATTAGCCCTAATTTATAAAAATTATCACACAATTATGTTTTTGTTTTTGCCACGATTCGCATCTTAGTTCTACGAAAAAAAATATTTTTAAGTGGAAATGTGTTGTGATGTTTGATGCAGTACAGAGACCAAGCATGACAACAAATTATTAGTGTCTTTAGGTTAATGTCACCAGATGTCTCCTTGGGGGTACAGTATCATGGATCTTTGGTTGTTTGATTGTGGTAATTACATCCCTGGCGACGCAACAGCTTAGGTTATATGTCACCTACTTAAAATAAAGACTTAAAAAGACTATAATCAAATAATGGAAGGTAAAAACAAAAGTAACAAATAACAGAACTTTTGTAAAACAAAAAAATAAATTAGACGCTAATAGATAAAACTCAAAGCTTGTTGAAAAGGCCGGCTTTGGGAACCAGGGCTAGCAAAAATAGGCAAAAAGTTTGAGGATATATGTCAGGGGTCCAGGAGTTGGCTTGACTTAATATTTTTTAGGCCTATATACATACATACATACACTGTACTTACACACACACACACACACACTAGATATATCCCTTTAACAGAGGTAGGTAGATCCTCCTGGCCCTATATGCTGCACACAGTATACTGCTATGGATGGCAAGTGGGTGTCTGACTCCTGTGTGTAATGTGTGTGCAATGTTACCAATGATAATTAATATTGTATTGAATTATTATGCTGGACAGTGAAACCTCTATATAACGGACTATATGGAGAGGCAAGTCCATTATATAGAGGGTCCCGTTAGATGCGAAAACCTCTCTACCAATCTTTAGCTCTTCAGTCTTTCTACATGACTTATACTGCAGGATCAGACCGTCTTCATTTTAGTCTTTCTGCAATTCTTGTTTGTATGTGGGTCTGGGTGTGGCTATGGGAAGGAGAGGAGGTACAGTTTCTTCCTATATAACAGCCAGCAACTTTACTGTACAGAAATTGTTTAATTTTTATTATTATTAATTGACCTCATTGATACAGTATCTCTTAGTCTACATATAATTTTAGATCATTTGACTAACAATTACATTATTAAATTTTTTCTTCTTTTTTTCTTTGATGTTTCAGAGCCCCTCTCGTCGGAGCAGTCAAGTGGTCACCGAGGCGGACCCTTCGGCAGACACCCGCGGGTATATACGCTCTCCCGAATCATCATCATGCACTCACAATGTCGATTACGAGTACGACTCACGCAATGCTAACTACCTGAGCCGGGATGACACGGCGCCCAGGTATACCAACGGCACTAACAGCTCCTCCCCCCTCACCCCACCAGATAACAATGACAGCAATGCCACTAACAACAACCCACTCTGTCCCCTTCAGTGAGTACACGCAGGAAAGTGCATGATGACTGAACTGGCTCGGAGATGTGCACACACACACACCTCACCCCACTACAGAAGTGCATGGCATCAGTGACTGCATGAACATTGGGGGCATATTACGAGCCCTACTAGTACCTGTTCTACGACTGTTATTATATGTGTTTTGCTTAAGGGATTATGTAGTTGTGTTTCTTATTATTTTTACGACTATTGGATGGAACGGTTGGACCATAAGTATGTTGATCCAGCTTCTATGTTTTAAGATGTACAGTCACCCACGAAAGTCCTGTCGCCTCTCCTCCTGAACCACGAACCCCAAGATTCAGACTCATCAACTTGTAGCATTAGACTCAGGTGTATTATTCTGTCCCCAAATGCTTCAGATTCATAAGTCTGAATCTCGAGGTTCATGGTTCAGGAGGAGAAGCGACAGGACTCTTGTGGGTGACTGTACAGTAATCCCTCGCTAATATTCGAGGTTTACCACAAACACATCCTGAACTTTTAACAGATGGAACTTTTTCGCAGTTTACGACGATTGTGCTAGCATTGTTGTGGTGCTTGTTATTGATGTTAATATAGATTCCTCTGTTTGGTTAAGAATATTCAGTACTCCATTGTGAATGAGTCATGTAGTAAGTATATAGTCAATGCAAGTTAGTCCATTAGTGTTTGTTAGCGAAATCTCTATTTAATGGATTACTTAGAGAGAAAATTCCATTATATCGAAGGTTTCTTAGGTATGAAACCCGTCATCTAGCAAACTATATAGAAATAAAAGTCGGTTATATCGATGTTCCATTAGATGTGAAGCCTTTCATCTAACAGAGAGAAGTTAGTTATAATATATGGAGGTCTCACAGGGTTGAAGATTTTGGACTTTGGTGTCTGGGCTGAGTTTGATTCAGCAGAGAGAGAGGAGAAGTCATCATCATTCTCCTTTTAACCGTTTGTCCTTCAGTGATCCTATGCAAGTGTTGAATTGATTCTTTTTTTCTATGATCTGTCCCAAGTTGTTCTTTAAGTGTACGTTTGTTTTTCAGTGGTGGATCAATCAGCCCGTGTGTGTGTGTGTGTGTGTGTCTTTGTGATTGACTCAAACTGTCACAAGCCAATAGATGGCTACACACACACACACACATACACACAATGTCTCTGAGTCAGTTTAGTCCCACTGATCAGCCTGTTTTTTAAATCCTGCGTGAATTTTTAGAATGTCGGTGGATTATTAGTTTTTTCCTCCAGATTTTCAGCAATAAGACTGCAGTGCCCCCCAGTCATGTTGCCTCAATATATGTACAGTCAGAAAAAGTAATTGCTACCACCCCCCCACGGGAAGTGAAGGCCTGCCCCCTCCTCCAGTCTAAACATTGCTGGGTAGTTTTGGAACTCTTGTGGCTGGTGATGTTTGCATTGTGTCAATATTGACCTTCACTGGCTGTGGCTCCAGCTACTGGGGGAATAATAGTATCAATTACTGGTTCTGTACGTAAAATCCCATCTAGTGTCCGTGGGCTACTGAAGCCATTACTCTTATTTTGGTGGTTATATTTTTCAAAAACACTTCATTTACTATTCGAGGACTTTAGACGATTATAATTATTTAAGGATGTGCGATAGACAGGGACGTAAAAATCAGTAGGAATAAACTCTGATCTCTGTGAAGAATATTAATGATATCATTTTAGGTTAGTTTTGTGTAGGTAAGATTAAGTTAAACTTTATTCCTACTGATTTTTAGGTTCCTGTTTATTGCACATCCTAAAATTTAGTACTGTAATTATTTAGGTTAAGTTAGGCAAAATTAGGTTAGGTTAAACTTTATTCCTACTGATATTTAGATACAGTTGCCTCCACATGGACATACTGTGGCCTGGGAGTATGTGAGGGCTGAGGCACAAGATGTGGCAACACAATGCTGTAGTCATGTGTATGAAACCATGGACTACCCTGATTCCTGGGTCCTGTACTTCAGTCCTAGTAACTTGGTCGTGGCTACACAATATTGCTGCATAACATAAAAAAATACAGTACAGCATCCATGTGATAAGTGTTCTTCAGCATTATTATGTGGCCATCCAAACAGGAGAATTTCACTGTTTCACGCCCATTTGTTCAGCTGTGACTATGACGCTGCATTGCCACATCTTGTAGCCAAGCCCTCACACACTCCCAGAGGCAACTGTGCCTGTATAGTATTGCACGTCCTAAAATAAAGTAGTAATCATTTAGGATTCTTGAATAATAAAAACAATAAAAAAGGTCCCTGTATAATGCTACTGTACTACAGTATAACCTTTATAAACTAGATATAATCATCATATAGTGTTTTTATAGAGATTATAAATACTGTATATATTTGTCATAATACTTCACACAAACTCTCATTTTAATTCATCTGAAAATGTTTCATTCTGGTTATACTGTACGTATATATAATTAAATTAATATCTTTTAACAGTGGGATTAAATATACACGCTGATTCCTCTCTTCTACAATACTACTAATGTGATATCGTCGAAGTCTGAATTAATCATACAAATTAACCGTCGAGTTGTCGCAATACAGTATATTTAAATTACTGTGCTAAAGTTTACCTCACAAGAGAAAAACATTACCTTAGATGTATATTTAAAAGATCAGACGATACTTGTTGATTTTATGAATTTTTTTGTAATATCCTGTACTGTACAAAATATAATATGCATGAGAGTACAACAGTACAGTACTCTTATGAAGATACAGTAGATTGTTTTTGAAATCATGAAAATATCAAAGAATTACCTTACAAAAACTTGTCTTAAAGATCATATACTATTGATTTTATGAATTTTTTTGTAACATTATGTATGTAATATTCATGAAGATACAGCAGTTACTGTATTACTATTTTTGAAGTTAGATCTATTTTATAAATCATAAAAAATTTGGCATTACAGTATCTTAGAAATATGTCCAAAAAGATCACATAATATTAGTTGAATTTATGAATTATTTGGTAACATGAGGTAGATATTTTTTACAAATTATAAAATTTCTGTCAGTATTTTTAGAGTTGTACTGTTATAGAGGTGATTGTCTTATATGATAACTTATTATACTTATCTCTCTCTCTCTCTCTCTCTCTCCTGATCACCTTGTACCTGTAGCCGTCGAGCAGCTCAGGAACGCGACCAAAGATGGGTACAAGTAAGTCATCGATATTTTTATCATAGGTTATGGTTAAGTTAGGTTAAATTAGGATTGATTAAGTTAGGTTAGGTTAGGCTAGACTAGATTAGGATAGATTAAGTTAGGTTTGGTTAGATTAATATAGATTAATTTAGGTAAGGTTAATTATTAGGTGAAATTGATATTGAAACAGTTTATTTAGCCAGAAAAATGCAGATACAGAGTAGATAATAAGAACAATATTGACAAGGCTGAGTCAAGTGAGAGCACAGAATCCTCTTGGTGGCACCTAATATATATACTGTATCAAGGAATTATTATATAACATTTAGTATATATCATCTGGAGTACTACATGTAAGGTGTTGGTAAATACAGTATTGGAATGTCCCCTTTGGTTTAAATTTAATTTAAGGCATCTTAAGGCAGTCAAACAGAGGTGTGGTAAAAGTCAGTTATCAACCTTGTCATCTCTGCTCTGCTGTAGTCCAGTGTTTTGTTCACTTTAGGTTAAATGATACTTTAGGTAACACTCACAATGGCAGACAAAATATTTATCCTGAACACTTCACTACACTACTTGTAAGTGAAAGATGGTTTGGTAGAGCGAGACTTCTACAGCAGACCCTTGCCATTCGCGGGTTTGCAATTCGCGATTTTGACGATTCATGGTAAGCAGATGGTGGCTATGGTGGCTAGCTTGCAAGCCTTTTCCCGCAGCAAGAGTCACCCCATGCAGCATCTCGTGTTGTACTCTCAAAACTTTAGTGTTTCTGTGTGAAATAGCCCCTAAAAGACTGCTTAGTGCCAGTGCTAGTGATGCTAGTGGAGTGAAATGTAAAAGGCAGAAGTCAGTGATGACCCTGACAAAGAAAGTTTTATTATTAGATAAGTTAAAAGAGGGGATGAGTGCTGCCATGGCTGGTCAATTGTTTGGTATAGGTATACAGTAGTGCACTAAGGTAGTACTGTATAAGTTGTCATTTGCGGTTTTGCCAATTTGCCCCATTTCTTGGAACCTATCCCTCCCAAATGGCAAGGGTCTACTGTATTTCACAAACTATTTGGAAGAGTGTACAGTAGTTCATTATATTGAGGTTCTTCAGATATGAAACCTCCACCATATAACACTTGTGGGAGAGTGCGGTCTATTATATCAAAGTTCGTTCATTGTGAAATCTCCACCATACAGTATGAGGTCAGGCATACTTTGTACGTCAAATGAAATTTTTTGAAAGTGAAAACTAACTTGATTATATAGTAAAGATACAGTAGTCTATATTCTCAAGAAAATGTACATGAAGGTGATTTAAAGGTTATTGGCACAGCATAATTAACTTTTTAAATATTCTAAATACAGTATCTTTGATTATTTCTAAGGTCATTAATTAACACCAATTACTCATTTTTTTTTCAACCCAGATCCTTGATCAACATGTAAAGTAGGGCAGTACCTTTGTATGAAATTTGAACAAAATCCATGTTATGACCCCAAGTGCCGAAACACAAGGTACAGTATAACAATGTTTGGGAGAGTATGGTTCATTATATCGAGGTCAGCTAGGTGTAAAACCTCTATTTAACAGATTGTATGGTAAGGAAGGTGCACTTTACCGAGGGTCCATTAGATGTGTAACCTCCATCTAATGGATTATACAGTATAGTATAGAGGGAGAAGTCACGTTAGTTGGAAGTTTCACCGTATGTTTACTTATATAGAAATCGTATATGTACTGTACTGTACTGTACTGTACTGTACTGTACTGTACTGTATATATTTTTTCAGGGTGAGCCTGAGGAGAGAGAACGTGCTTACAGCCGCGGGGATGGCTACGGGTACGCCTCGTCGCCGTACGAAGTCCAGCAGAGTCCGGGAAGCAATGAACATCGCACACCCTCCCAGGATCCTCGATACGCTCAACAATTTAACAGTAGCAGAGTAAGCAACGAACGCGCTACTGTATGCCCATTAAAAAATTAGTCCTGCATTTGTTTCTACGTTTTCATCGTAGGTTTGCAACAATGGTCAAATGCATTTATATATATATATATATATATATACAGTATATATATATAATTTTTTTTTTAGTATATGGAATGAAAAATGTAATGGGTAATTGTTTAATCAGTATAGATAAGTTCACAGCAAAATAAACGACGAACTATCACCATTGGGGGTTTAGTCGTGCGTTTGTTTCAAAGGTTGTTTTTTAGGTTTGCAGCTATGGTTATAATGGGTAATTTTTTAAACAGTATAGTACATAGATCTATAATATGTATAGAAGTATGTGGTGAGAGAGAGAGAGAGCAGTAAACACATTAGGTTGATGGAGATAAACACAAAAGCTAATTTACTTATCTAATTTATAGTGAAATCTCTATTTAACGGACTAATGTATATATAGAAAGGAAAGTCCATTATACCGAGAGTTCGTGAAGCCTCCATATATGAGAATACAGTCCATTATATTGAGATTCATTATATATTAAACCTCCATATAACAGACTAGTCCCATAAGATCGATGTCTGTTAAATGGAAGTTTTACTGTATTGATTATATTTCATCATCCATGTTTTTTTTATAGAGTGATAGCACCAGGGTCGTACAACAGCTGCAGCAACACTATGATAATGCCTACCGTCGAGCAGAGCAGCAGATAGACACCGCATCCCGAGCCGTGGCCTCCGAACGCTCCTCTCCTACCAAGCCTTACCCTGCCAGGCCCAAGACACGAGTAAGATCACCTGACCTGACCTAACGTACCTAGCCTGACCTGACCTAACATTTTTTTTGTCGTGGTTAGTGTAATACTTAGAATACAGTATAGTATATGAGATGGGATCAAATTATTATACTGTACATCTATATCAACTACTGTGCTTCACTTAAACAAAATAAAGTAGCTGTGTTTTGTTTGCAATTGATTTTTCGGTAATACAGTAAAGCCTCGAATAACGACGTTAATGTGTCCTCCAATATTGCAGTGTAAGATGAATCGTCTTATCGCGAATCATTAATTACCATTAAATTAAAGCAATAATAATGAGATGCTTTCCCAAGTGTGACCTTTTCATATCTTTTGTGTGGCTTTTTACCCTTTTTTCCCCCAAAAACAATAAAATTAATGAAAATTGCAAACTATATTCTTTAAATAATGTTTCTCAATGCACCTTATACAATATAAATTAATAATAATATGGTCACACAAGTGGAGATGGGACGTCATTGTTTTAGTTTGTGTTTACAGCCGGGAGTCCGGGACGATAGCTCTACACGGGAAAATGAAGAAAATAAGACCCTGGTTGTCCCTCTAGTAAAATTAATTAATAAAAATGAATATATATGTTTTAACTAATGTTATTTAATGTTAATAAATGGAACAATAGAAGTAACTAATCACTAGTGGCAAAGAAAAAAAAAAGAGATAGATTGGGATTGCCAACATATAGTACGTGCCATTTAAGGATATCGCGTCATTTATCTTTTTAAGAATATGTACAAAAGATTCATTATTATTTATTACTGAATATGTATTTGATTGAATTAATCTTTACATATGCGAAATGAACAATACAATCATTAATAATGCGTACAATATTAAAACACACAAGAGGATAAGAGACAGCATTGTTGTCAGTGTTTACACCCATAATGTCGGTTATCCACCTGAAACTGAAGAAAATCAGACCCTGGTTGTTGTTGTAGTAAAATTAATGTAAAAAATATGTATGTTTTAATTAATGTTATTTAATGTACAGTAGAAGTAACCACTGATATTAAAGAAAAAAAGACGAGACTGATAGTGGAACGCCAATGTATACGTGTGCACTCAAGGAAACATAGTCATTTATCTTAAGAATATGTACAAAAGATTCATTATTGTTTATTACCGAATATGCATTTGATCGAATTAATGTTTATATATGTGAAATGAACAATGCAATTCATTAATGAAAATACGTAGAATATTAAAACACACACAAGAAGACAAAACGGCATTGTTTTCGAGAGTGACGGTGGTTCTACATAAGAAACTGAGGAAAATAAGACCCTGGTTGTAGCTGTAGTGAACTTAATTTAAAAAAAATTGAATATCTGTTTGTATGTTTTAAGTAATGTTACTTAATGTTAATAAATGGAACACTGGAAGTAGCTACCCACTAATGGTAAAGAAATAAAGGGAGACAATTGGGAACGCCAAAGTATGAACAGTTAGTGCGTACATATCGTCATATCTCTACATATACTGTTCATATACTGTATGCTTTAAATAATATTTACGAATTTAAAACAAAAATTCTACTCGCCAATGGTGGTAAAGTCTAAAACATAAGGACACCCAATGAATATTGTGCGAGTTTTTACTCAGATGAAAAAGTCATCAGGTTCAACTCTGGCTGAAGCTGTAGTCTTCCATAAAGCTGTTGCTGAAACTGTTACTGAACCTGTAGTCGATGTTGAAGCTGCTTCTGATGCTGAATTTGATGGTGTAGCTAAAGTTGATGGTTTAGGCCTTCGAATAATAAAGCTGTTGAAAGAACCTTGCACAGCTGCTTTCTTTTCTCATTGTTCATCTTTATGTAGAGGTCATTTGCGTTTATTTAAATTTATTGCTTTGTTCTGTTAATGGATCCGCTTCAGAAAATATGTTCATTGCTTGCTCCATATAATATCCACAGACCTCTAACCGTTTTCATATCGTTTTAACACATCTAGTTTCTCGGCTAAGCTTATACACTCTCTATTAACTTTTGAAACAACACAACCATCACTTGCTCTCTTGTTCATGGTGAATAGAGATGCAAAAATGCTGTAAGAAACCTGAGAAAGTTTTCTCCTGTTCCTGTTCCAAATGCGTGAAAACAAAAGGCTCGCCAAGCTCCGACTGTTGTTTACCACTCATTGGCAAGGCAGCTTCTTTGCACAAGGTGCTCGCAATTTTTTTTTTTATAATACATATCGGGATTTAGTTATTATTTATATGAAAATGTAATTTTATTTTGTTTTTAATATATTTTGGTCGTGAATACGAATGAAATAAAGACGTAAATTGAATTGGGTCCTAAATTAACTAGGGTTTTAAATATGAAAAGTTGTTGGTCGAACTGTTGTTATCGGAGGTTTTACTGTATTGTATTATACGTACAAACGAATACAGCTAAACCATCATATAATGGACTTCCCTCCCCATGTAATAATAATCTGTTAGGTGGGGTGTGTTACATCAAACAAACCCTTGATTTAATGGATTTTCATATCTAGATACTGTAGTACTGTAGTTTGTCAGATGAAGGCTTCACATCTAAGGGATTCTTGACAGCGGATTTTCATTTCTCTGCAGTTTGATAGATGGAGGTTTCACATTCAATAAACTCTCGGTATAATGGACTTTCCAATGCAAATAGTCCATTAAATAGAGGTTTTAATAAATAAATTAAGTACTACAATACGTATGTCTAAAAAAAAAAAAAATTCCAGAATGCAAATTTGTTGTCTGCTGTGCTGTGTCTGATCAAGGAACTGGATTACACGAGCCTCGAGGTTGTGGAGATGGCCGCCAGGTGTCGTATGGAGGAGTTGGACGATTAGATAAAACAAAACCAGTGAGTGCCAAGATTATTATTATCGTTGTCATTGCTTCATATTGACCAACAACGAGGGTTAATATTTTATACTGGGCAGCTAGTGGCATGGCAATGAAAGATTTATCCTACATGATTGAGTTGAGTTATTTGATATATCTTCACTATTAAGCTAAATCAGTGATGAAAGGAAATGTATTGATGTCATTTTACAAAACATGATACTAATTATTAGGGCAAAGCTAGCCATTTCTCTGTTAAATATTCAGCCATGCTTGATTAGGTATTTTTTCTCCCCAAGTTTGGGATATTTTATCTTTTATGGAATCATCTTTGTTTTAAAAGAATTTGTTTATGGACATCTCTTGTATTACAGTACTTAGGATTTAGTGATAATTTAATATATATTCTTGATACAGTGTTGGTGAGAATACTGTATAGTATATATATTCACAGATGCAGTGTCGACGAGAATGACTCTTTCATCATTTGTCCAAAGTTTATTAATTTTGAACATGGCATTGTAACATTGGTGGAGTTGAAACATTTCCAAAGTGTGAGATTCTCAGTGAACTGGAAGAATATGATGATGATGGTGATCAACATCCTCACCACCACCATCATCATCACTCCAGCGCTGTAAAACACACACATGAGAGATTAATAATTATGCTTTAACGATTCTCCTGAAGCTTTAATTTACAACGTTGCTTGATATCTCAATAGCTAACGTCTTTTAAGTAAGATTTTTTTTTTTTAGGTTTTTAAGTTTTAAGTCGTCTCAAAATGTTATTAATGAGAAATATCCATCCAGTACAACTATCATTTATATACTTAAATGGTTCTGTTTTTAGTGTTTTCCAGCGGTTGTTAAAGTTTGTATACACACGTCCTTACAAACAATACTGCGAATAAGGTCTATACAATTTTTTTAGTGTGCCAAAATTTACTTACAGAATCTCAAAAAAATAAAGAAAGACTATATGAAAAATAAATTACATGGAATGGCATGTACTGTTTCCTGTATATTGGTGATGCAGTACAGTGAACCTCTATATAACGGACTTGTCTCTCCATATAATCTGTTAGATGGGGTTCCAAAATCTAATGAACCCTTGATATAACGGACTTTCCTCTCCATATAGTCCGTTAAATATAGGTTTCACTGTGCTGTTTTTGTTAGTTAGTGAACCTGAGAGCATAATGGCAGGAGTGGTTGTTTTGGGGTCAAGTTTCTGTACGTGTAGCTTAACTTTCTTTTAATAAGGATAAGGAAATCTTGTTTTTCAATCGTGGTCACAAATCCATCTTATTCAAGGTTTGAGACTTATATATAGTTACTCTTTTGTGTTGACGTAACATAATGAAGAAAAGGTTTTGTTTTTATATAGATGTAATGAAAATAGTCGCTCGGCAGGTTTCGAGAGTATAGTACAGTACTGTGTATCTTTTGTTTTTTATATGGATGCAGATTTTTTTCTCTGTTTTTTTAAATTTATAAAGTTGTCTACATATGTTTTAAAAAGGATTTGGGTCAGATAGTGTTTTATTTTATAAATACAAACTTTCTTTCCCTGCTTTTATGAATATGAAGTCTGCATATGTTTTTAGAAAGGATTTATGCCAGATTGTATTTATTTTTTTTTTATGAATTCCAGAGTTTCTAGGAGTAATGACTGAATTATTATCAAAGTGTTGAGAATGTTGGTGTGTAGGAGGAAGAATATTGTATTGTGAGAGAATGAAGTACAGTGAAACCTCCTTATAATGGACCTCTCTCTCTCCATGTAATCTATTAGATGAGGGTTTCATATCTAATGGACCCTCAATATAGTAGTGGACTTTCCACCTCTGTATAGTTCATTAGATGGGGTTTTTAAATATAATGAACCCTCGATATAACTGACCTCCCTCTCTATAATCTGTGAGATGGGGGGGGGGGGGTTTGCTTCTAACAGACCCTCAATATAACAGACTTCTCATTATAGTCCATTAAATAGAGGTTTCACTGTAGCCAGACAACAATATTTGGCTGTTAATATGTTGTATGGAGTTGGTCAGTCACCACAACCCGCACTACCATTTTACTCATATGTTTCCATTGGCGTGATATTATTCTGTGCAATATGGACGAATGTCGTTTAATTTGGTTGTTTATTATAGAATGACATTGATAGGTAATGAAAAGAAGGAGAAATTATAGGTGTAATGATAGTTATACTGTATAGTAGTAATTCATGCATGTGTATATAATTGTTGTTGAAGAATATTATTGACAGTTATGATTTATGGTCAGATGAAGCAGTCAGTGACAGCATTTAAGGGGTGTTATGTCGTATCTTAGAATGCAGTGCGTATCTTTAACCAAGGCATACAGTACTTGGTAATCTTTGAGGAAGGAATTTGGTTAAAAAAGTTAGTAGTGTGATGGGAATGAGGAGTTTTATGTCATATCTTAAAATGAATGCAGTGGTGTATCTTTCTGCAATGGCATATAGTAGTGTCAAAATCTTAGAAGGAGAAAAAGAGGAATTCGATTGAGTTAGCAGTGGGATGGGGTTAAGGAATACTTTACTGTATTATTGTGTGTAAATCCTTGACCTCAGGGGATCAATATATGGTGCTGAATATGGTTGATAAGGTTTTATGTCTGTTAGGTTTTTGTCGGAGCAATTACTGTGCATCTTGTTGAAGCCCTGAGTAAATCTGGATTCTTTTATCATTATTCTGGGTCGGTGCTGCCATCTTACATGTACTACTACGGTCACCTAATTACTAAAGTCTTGTCGGTCGCCTCTCTCCTCTCTGAAGGGGCCCTGGGTGATTCAGGCTCATGAACTTTATTCTGTCCGTAAATGCTTTGGGTACATGAGTCTGAATCTTTTGAGGGTTTGTGGTTCAGGGTTAAAGGTGACTGATGGAACTTTTATTAGTTGACTGTACAGTCGTGGGAAATATTAAGTTAGATACTATTAGGTATATTATTACTTCTTTTTGTTGCTGTTGAGGTAATAATTTTATGCAGGAACTCTTTTCATTTTTTACTTCAGGAATGATAGTACTGTACAATAAGTGTAAGTATGTCTAGTTTATTATCATTGGTTGTTGTGTTTACCAAAGCATTATTATTATTTTTATTATTTTTATTTTTATTTTTATTTATGATAAGACTTATTCTACAGTATATTTACAGTGCATCTGATGTTTTGTGATGCATTTTATTTTATTTTATTTTTGTTTTTTGTTTTTTAACATGGAGGACATTTTTGCTGGTAATCACTTGGCATGTTTACTCAAGTTTCGGTCGTGATGATGTACAACTATATACTCCGTGCATGTTTAATTAATGTATACAGGAATATGAAGAAGAACAGGTCGGTGATATAGTTTATTTATTTTTATTTTTCATTTATTTTTTTACCATTTCTCCACTAGGAAGTGATGGTGTGTCTTGAGAAGTCTTTTCTTTATTGAATGGGTGCTTGGTTTAATGGCGTGTACAGTACTCCAGTTAAGTCAGATTTTGAATGTGTTAGAAACCTAGCACATATTATGGTTTTTTAAAGACTTGTTCCTTTCAAAGCTATATACAGTATATATTACCATTGAGTGTTATCCTTCTGCTTAAGTATTGAAATTAATGTGTCACAAAGTTAATGTCCTTCTCACAGTGACTATCCTCCTACATCTGTAGAGTGTTGGATACAGTAATGAACATAAGGAGATGATGTTTGTAAGATTTTGTGCATATGTCACGATGTAGGAAAAGGTGTACTATAGTACTTTACAGTCACTCAAAAACTTATCTCTACTTGAGGGGTCGGTCAATGAATATCAGAACAACAGGAGTCATTCCTGTTGTCTCGGTGGGGCTGCCAAAATCTTTCGTCTGGTCGATGAATTTCAGAATGAACACTGTAGCTCCTGTTGTCTCGATAGGGTTGTCAAAATCCTCCTCTGTCCATTGTGTCATAAAGTCTAACATGATTTTTGTAAAGATAGTTTTTTGAGCGACTCTACATCAGGTAAATACTGTACAAACATTAGTAAGGTTGTGTAAAGTGTGGCACCTGTAGTTTTGTTTTGTTTTTATCTGACAGTCCAAGCCCTTGCAGCTCATTGGCGCATATGGAACATACGATTGATATATCATTAATAAATTCATATGCAGCGGTCCCTCGGTTAACGAACACAATTCGTTCCAGAAAGTCATTCATTAACCGAAAATTTTGTTAACCGAATTCATTATTTAAATGGGATATTGGGTAAATGGTTCCAGCTCACAGAAAAGTACATACAAAGTAAAGTAAAAAATGCATAAAGTCAGAAACACTCCTAAAATATATAAGTGAAAAAAGATATAAGTGAAAAAAATGTTTGAAATAAAGAATATTTACCATCGAAGTCACAAACAAATTCCTACTTTTGGAGACGGGGGCGTCAGGGCGTCTTACCCTAGTACCGTCTGCTAAAAAATAAAAAGACTATAGTTCTGATGGCTTGAGTGTGAGTACTGTATAACCACAATAAATATTAATTACCTGAGGCAAGTATGACCAGAGTGGACAAAACGTCACTGGTCAAAATTGAGTTTTATTCACAAAAGTACAAGGAAACCACTTCTGTAAGTATCATTATGGTCGATTTTGCTATGAAGTAAAACTACCCACGTGTCACTACATACAGGGCTGGCGGTGAGAGGCAGATCACAGAGAAGAAAACGCCAGTGGTTTTTTTTTTTTTTTTTTTTTCCACTCTGGTTGTATGCTCCTCATCTATACTGTTACTACTTAACAAAGACGAGACCTTATGGGCTTTTTCTTCCCTTGGTGAAGATGATGTCACAAAATTTAATAAATGGATTTTTAATTTTTAAGAATTTAAAAAAAATTTAAGTTTTTAAATACATTTTTGTCTGGAAATTAAATAGATTTTCTTTTCCCCAGTCATTGGCAATATGATTTTTTTGTGATTTTTAGCACAGTTTCTTACACTTCAGTGGAGATGTACTGTAGAGTCAAAGAAAGAAAAAGGTGCATGCCTACACTTACCTTGCCTCCTTATGTTCTGAAACCCACGACAAAGAATTTTGGGTCATTCATATTCAGAAGAAGCATTGCTATCACTTTACCCCCAATTCTTCTTCACCGTGGGTTTTGGAACATAACCCTGGGAGGAGTTGTAACATAACTATTTCTTTATTTGACTTTATGTTGTTGTTCATTTTTTACTGGCACAATCCACACATAACAGCACAAACACAAAACACACACACACACACACACACACACACACACACACATATATATATATATATATATATATATATATATATATATATATATATATATTATTATTATTATTATTATTATGAGTAAGAAAGAACTTCAGAAAGAAACTGTCAGTCATCTTACATTTAAAACACTTCGATGTTAAACTTTGCTTGGTTTTCTAAAAAATTTTGACAATTCAAATTATTTAGTGTAGCTAGACGTGTCTGTGAAGGCTGTGCAAGACTTGTAAACCTAGAGATGATATTTTCTGGTGGTAGTTAAATCCGTTTCTTTATATATACATACATTCCCTTTTTAACTAACCCACCCCTCTGTCAACTAACTAATGTTGTTAAATATTTTGCAGCAGGTTCCATGGGTCCATATTCGTTAAAAACAGTAACAATTTAACGCAAGGATAATTTAACATGTCCTTTGCCCTTACTGGATATATATATGCAGCCGCGTCTTATCAACAGAAGCAGCAGTTACCGTAATATGTTATATGAGGAGCACAGAACTGAAGTAGGGTGAGTGATGTAAAAAAAAAAAAAAATGCAGTTAAAAGTTTGCAAAACCTTCAAATTACTGTACCATAATTTTGGAACCAGTAAAAATTAAAGGGAATCAAGTGACAGATTGTTGTAACATTGTTAGTGCAGATTTAATTGATAAATAGGGAAAGACATAATATATTATTGTATTTTGGGCATACTGGTGCTTGTTTGTCCTACTGTACTTCAGTTCTTTGCTCCTCATATCTGCTTCATTATGCTGTTCATCGTAATACCGAAAGTCATAGAAAAATATACTAAAACGAATTGATAATCTCATTGCCTCGTCTTGGCATTGACGGTATAAAATATTTAATCTAAAATAAAGGTCATTAATAATCTTTAAATCCAGTACAGTAGCACGATGTGTTCTATTGACTGGCTACAGCGAAACCTCTATATGGTGGACTTCTCTCTCCATATAATGGGGGTCACGTCTAATGGGCCCTGACATAATGGACTTTCATCCCTATGTAGTTTGTTGGATGGAGGTTTCACATCTAATGGACCTTCAATATAAAGGACATTCCTCTCCATACAGTCCGTTAAATAGAGGTTTTCACTGTACTATGGTAGCTAATAAAAGTATTATAATAGATTTATTTATTGGGTATCTCTTCATGGGAGAATATGTGTACTGGCTTCTTAACCAATCATGTACCAGATCGGAAGCATCAATGCTCATTAATGCTTCTCATCATTATTTTGAATCTCAAGATGCAAAAATGTGTCTTTCTTTAATTATTATCGTGACCTCTGTGTGGTTATGATTAGTACACTAATTAGAAGAGCGATATTATTCCCCATTTTAAAATAGTTCTGTAGTTTTGTTTTTATTTTATGATAGGTATATCGTAAACCCTCTCAATATCAGACTAATTCTTGCAAGCCCTGTCCATTATTGGGAGGAGGATTCTGTTATTGAGAGTATCTGCTATTGTGAAGTCCAGTATTGAGAGGGTTTACTGCATCCTCCATTACTCTATTGAGAAGTTTTATGTCTAAAGGAGCCTCGATATAATGTACTTTCATCTCTACATAGTTCATTTGATAGAAGTTTTATATCTAACAGAGCCTCGATATAATGGACTTTCATCCCTATATAGTTCATCAGGTAGAGGTTTTATATCTAAAGGACCCTCAATATATTGGACTTTCACCTCTATATACAGTAGTTCATTAGATAGAGGTTTGATATCTAACGGAGCCTCGATATAATGGCTTTTCCTTCTCTCTACATACAGTACAGTAGACTCTTCACTATACCTTATATCTTGTATCAAGATATAAGCTACTGACCACTACTTATGTTTCTCCATTTACAGGATTAACATTTCTATTCATTTATTATTTCTAAATGACCAAATTTACATGTTGAGCTTTAGGTGAATGTCTGTAAGGTGCAGCAGCAGGCAGTTCTATACTATAATGATAGCTGTAGCATTTCTATTAAGATGGTAAATGATGCCACTTTAGCTGTTGACCATTTGTTCATGTTACAGTAGACTTAACTTGATTTAGATTCTGCATGTATGTGTAGTATTGTGTGTATGTGTGTGTGCTTAGTGTGTATGTATGTATGTGTGTTTGTGTTTAGTATTGTGTGTGTAGTGTGTTTTTGTGTGTATGTATGTGTGTGTGCTTAGTGTGTATGTATGTATGTGTTTGTTTAATAGTGTGTGTGTTTGTGTTTGTGTGTATGTATGATTAGTTATGTGAGTGTATGTTTAGTATTGTGTATAAGTTGTGTGTAAGTAACTGAATGGGTTGATCTGTCTGTTTGTCTTTCTGCCTGATCTTGAAACATTTTAACTAGTGAGTGTGTAGTGTACAGTAGGTATGTAAATAATAATAATAATAAACGGTTTATTGAAAAAGTTTGCAGCCTGAAGGCTGAAAATATACATTGGACATAAATGACTTATAACATACCGTACATTGGTGGTTTAACAAAAGCCTTCATTAGAGAAAGGTGAAGGAACATATAGATTAATGTTTACACACGTAGATCATGTGAGCTGAGGTGTTGAACAGCAGACACGTAGTGTAGTAACTCCCTCACAGATGGCGTTATGAGGGGCATCACGTGTGTGTGTGTGTGTGTTTGTGTGTTTTTTTTACAGGATGGATGGGACCTCTTCTGTGTGTCTGTCGGTCATTATCCCAAAACATTCCAACATAACTAGTTCTTCTTGTTTGGTTAAATGAATCATTTTTTAAGCCTGATATAGCAGACAACACATAGATAATTTAGTTTTGTCTTGATGTGCTCAGTTATATGATATAATAAAAGATACAGTATAATTATTTAGCTCAATGAAAAAATATGGTCATTTAAGGCAGTCCAATCTTCCATCCATCTGTTCTCTGTGAGCTACACTGTACAGTATAGTAAAGTAGCATTGTTACTTATAATAACCTTCGAGTCTTGCTACAGTAGATCGTAAGTAGCAGTGTTACATAAATAATTCTTGGGACTTAACACACACCTTTTGAAATGGAGTTTTTAATAGCTTTGAAGATGTAGTGTCTCTTTCCTTGCTTGTATTGTTACCTTGTATGTTGTAGAGTATAGTATAGATCAGTGTTGAGGACAGAGAAACGTGATCTTGTGCAGTACTGTATTAGTTTTTATAAAGGTTATCACTGATTTGTAAAGACTGTTATGTATACTGTACAATGTACCCTATATGGACTTAACCCTTTGAATCCTGAAGGGTTAAACCATCGTCATCCTCAAAGGATTAATCAATTGTCCTCACAAGGTTAAGCCATTGTCTTCAAATGGTTAAATCATCATCCTCAAAGGTTAAACCATCGTCCTGAAAGGATTAAACCATCATCGTCAAAGGGTTAAATCAGTTCTCCAAGGTTTAAAAATCGTCCTCCAAGGTTTAAATAATTATCATCTTCAAAGGGTTAAGGTATACTACATTTCATAAACTATATATAGATCTGGTCTTATTTTTAAGACACAATACTCAGCATGCTTTTAGACCAAAGACCAAATAATAATACTCCCACAAAAGACCCAAGTACTATTACACACCCTTGGGTTAAGGTTGTACAGTAGTAGTTGTTCCAGACTGCATCACACCATTGTTACAGACAGGTTACAGTTACCCACAAAAGTTCTGTAGGTCGCCTCTGCTCCTTAACCACGAGCCACAGGACTTTAGTGAGTGCGAGTACAATACAATATAAGGGAGAACTCGTCACAAAGTGGGTCTCATGCCTAAAGCTTACTTAATCATTCTAAACCTTATATAATTAATTATTACTTAAATAATGTGCTTTCTTAATTATTTTCTTTATTATATATAAATGTGTGTGTGTGGTTATGTAAATTAAATTATTATGCTTATAAAAGTATAGAATTTAAATGATAAGGAAGGTACTGTTACCCACAAAAATCCTCCTGTTGCTTCTCCTCCTGAAGCATGAACCCCCCCGAGAGATTCAGACTGGTGAACCCAAAGCGGTAGACTGATAAAACATTATTCTGTCCATACAGATTCACGGATCTGATGAATCTCTGGTTTTGTGGTTCAGGAGACACGACACACATGACTTTTGTGGGTAACAGTACAGTACTTCTTTCCATATTTTCACAATGGTGATAGTGAACATAGACTCATAAATCATAACTCTGTAATATGGAAGTAGGGCAAATTATATAAATCTGTCTCAATATTATTTTTTGTTGTACCATCTTCCTCTCTGGTCTGGTTAAAAGGAGACCTATTCAAAGTATATATAGTACAGCATAACAGACTTCTCTCCCCATACAATCCACTAGATGGGGGAGGGGTGGGGGGGAGTTTAATGTCTAACAGACCTTCGATACAACTTACTCTCATCTATATAGTACATTAGACAGAGTTTTCACACATAACAGATGCTTGATATAATAAACTTTCATATCTATATCGTTCATTAGATGGAGAATTCTCATATAACGTTAAATAGAGATCTCACTGTATATGGCTGTTCTGTTAATTTGCGAGTTAAACTGACCAATGTGTTGAAATTATACTATCTACATAAACAATAAGAACAGTATGTCTATAAAAATCATGCCAGTATGTATTGAAAACTGTGTTAGTACCGGTATGTAATAATACGACTGATGGAAATATTCACTGGAATATCTACCCTGACCCATTATGGAGGTTAGGTTAAAACTTGTACTAATGTAATTTTATTAATGCTTTTATGTGATTGTTTAGAAATGTCTTACATGTGGTAGGATTTGTTATATTTTATGGTCATGATACCAAAGGTCATGATACTTATGGCTGGTTGATATAAGCTGTAAATTGTGGAAACATTTCAATGACTTAACCCCTTGTGTACGAGGTCATCTCTAGGCTAAGTAAGATACTCTGGCATGGTCAAATAAAACTTTAAAAGTGACATCCCAGTAGTGAAGGGGTTAATGGATATAGTCTACTAACCCCTTGTGTACAGGGTTGCTTATGAGCTGAATAAGATCATATGGTGTTGGCCAAATGAAATATTAAAAGTGTCGTCCCTGTAGTGAAGGGGTTAATCAACATTTAATATTTTACCTGATTTAAACCCAAATACATCTTTCCATTTACTTTATAATTTCATGGTAGACATTTCCAATAATCTTGTAAACAATCAACTACTGAAGTCCTGTTGGTTGCCTCTCCACCAGAACCACGAACCCTCAAGAGATTCAGAACTCATGAATACGAAGCATTTATGGACAGAATAATGTATCGGTCTACTGTTTTTTCGGATTCACGAGTCTGAATCTTTCGAGGGTTCATTTGTTCAGGGGGAGAGGTGACCAACAGGACTTAAGTAGTTGACTGTACAGGTGGTGATGATAGTTATATACTGTACAATATGTCATGGAAAGAATATTTTTTTCTATATCTGTCAAAGTTTCTAGACTATAACCAGAATATTTACCATTCTGACTTTTAAAAGATTTCATTATTACAATTTGGCGGTATATGACCTAACCTGCTGCTCCGCCAGGGATGTTATTACCACAATCAGTCATTATTACACTCACTGGTCAAGCAAATAATTCCAAGTTATCTTTCAATCATTGCATTTTGATGACAGGTAATACCAAATTATTTTATTTTAGCATTAACTTGTACATATTAGCTGATCTTGTAGTTCCTATGGATGATATTCTCTCTACAACCAAAATTAATTCAAGTCAAATCACAAAGCTTATTATGTATGGTATATTAATCGATCTATAACTTGTCAAATGAAGGTAATGGACCTCTCTCTCCATATAATGTTACAAGGGGGTGTTTTACATCTAACACCCTCAGTATAACACACTTTCTTCACCATATAGTCCTTTAAATAGAGGTTTCACTGTATTATCGAGTGGTTGGGAACATGTTATTCATCTCCATACAGTATATCTATACAGTATATATTAGTATATGAGATCAGATAGTGTGTACTAATATTCATTCCTTCATGGATATGACTCATCATCATCACAGCTATAACCACCACCACCACCACCTTATACTGTACTGTCAATTATTGTCTTATTTTCTCCTTCACATTGTTATATATCACTCATGTTTTTTCTTAATACTGCTTCCAAAGCCAATTATGAAAGTTTTAATCTCGTCAATAATCAAATGAAGTACTTTAATTAATACAGTACAGGTACAGTTAATCTCTATACTATACTGTATTCTAGTGAGAAAATTATGCTTATTATTGTGAACTTCTAAATGATTCTGTTTGTTTCTCTGTCTGAGATGTATCTTAAAAGAGACTCATAGTTAAAACTGGTATATACAGTACAGTTGTTACCTTTTTATGAGCATTTATCGACTCAACACTTGTTAGTCAAATCTTCATTTCTATGTAATAATAATAATAGTAATAATAATAATAATTGAATAAACCAAATAGAATAATCCAAAGCTTTCCTGCCAATAAGCTTGCCAAGTGACCACAGCCTTCTGCTACCACATCAAGGAAACATGTTTTGCTCTGATAAAGGGATTTTCTCTCTCCATTTAATCCATTAGATGGGGGATTTAGTGGACCCTCGATATAACAGACTTTTTTCTCTATATAGTACGTTAAATATAGGTTGATCATCGGCAAGACAACTTAACATACCATAATTCTTACAATCATGTTAAGTTTTAATTTTCATAATTTAAAGTTTCGACTTTATCACAGACTACTTTTTTCCATTGCTTTCCCAAACCACCAGAATGTCTGTGTAGGTACTGTTCTGCCTTAACCACAATCAGTGTTCTATTCTTTATGGGTAAAAACTGGTCTTTAATTCAGCAGAATCTCTGTATTTTGTAATCTCTTTGGAAAATAGTACTGTACAGTACTGTACTAGATTAACAATACAATCGAAAATGAACTTATGTGAATGTGTTCTCACAAAGATGTGAAGCATTTAGTTAATAATAATATCTCAGATGTCTTTTATTACCAGTGCCTATATTATGCTGTTGCTGTACAGTACTGTTTAATATGAGGCACAGAACAGAGGTAGGACAAGTGCCATAAATATGAAAAACAGAGAAAAACACAGTTAAAAGTTTGAGAATGATCAAACTATCATACCTTTGGAACCAGTGAAGATATTGAAGTGATTCAAGAGGCAGAGTGTTGAAGCATTGTTAGTGCAGATTTAATTGATAACTTGTGAAAGACATAATATGGTACTATATTGTATTCTGAGCATACCAGTGCTTGTTTGTCCTACTTCAGTTCTGTGCTTCCTCATATCTACTGTATCTGTACTGTATTGGTTCCTATCAATTTGTACACACTTCCCCCATACAGGTAAAGTAGTTCATGTCAAAATAAAAGTATACTGATATATATTGCTTATAAGGATACCGACTTAGACAATTTTATTTATTATCCGATTTTCATTTTTTTATGTATGTTATGTATATCTATGCTGTATTGATTATATCCAACTTTCAAGCATTTTGACCAGAAAATCAAAATTTCAAGAAATTTCATTTTGATATATCTCTGCCATCCCATAAAGACTTTTTTTGCAGATTATTTATGTGATAGTTATCAACAAAATTACTGGTAACGATTTGTTGGAATTATTTTTTTATATTTTTTTTATATTTAGAGAATTTGTTTTTATTTAATTTTTTTTATTATTCTATATTCAACCTCTCCTAATTTTTTTTTTTTTTTTTAATAACAACAAAGTACAACCAACAAATTCTTTGTATTTTTTTGCCCTTTCAAATGAGACCTTATTTTTTAAAATCTGCCCATAAATATTGGAGATATTTCTGAAAATTTTATAAAAAACCTATTTTGGGTAAGCACACTGGGGCAAGGGCTGCAGCGAGCAATGAATTGTACTTCTGACCACTTTGACAGTCGAGAGCGTACTGACTTCCCTTATATGAATGCTAGTCCAGCTGCTCCTCCTTCCTCCCTCCACATCTCAGTTGCATACCAGATAGTGCCAGAGAAAACAGAGAGGTACTTAAGCTATCTTTCTAGTTTATTTTCTATGAATATTTTACTAGAGGTTGATGTTGTGCATCAATGATCTTGAGCACAAACATGGGGGGGGCGCACATTTAACTGTCCATTTAATTCCCAAATCTCCATAAATAACTTTAATGTTGTGGGAGTAGCTACTGGAAGGGTGCACAAAGCTGAAAATTTTTTATTATTTTAAATATTTTTCGACCATCTTGCCTCAGTCGGTTTCCTTAAAGGTATTGTGTATCGAATTCTAGGGAAAAAAAGATTTATGTGATGCAAACTTATACAAATTCATTCTGTCCTTATAAATTATATTCTATACTATACTGTAAGTTTCCCTTTTCGTGTGTGGTTTTATCGAGATATACTGTAAGTACATACAGTACCTACCTTAGTTTTGCTGTTGATTCCTTCCCTCCCTGGGTCAGCCTGACTTTTCAAAATGCTAGCTTAAACATTGTACAGTTCAGTACTGTACTGTGCAGTATTTATTGGTTAAAACACAGATAACCTGAACACTTGCTCATAATGTCAAGTTATTTGTCTAGCAGCTTTAAACTACTGGGCCCCATACTGAAGATAATTTGAAGTACGGTGAAACCCCCATATAACGGACTTATATATCCATGTATTTCTGTTAGGTGGGAGTTTCTCATCTAACAGGCACTTAATATAATGGACTTTTCATCCCTATACAGTTTGTTAGATGGAGGTTTTTAACCTAATAGACTTTCCTCTCCATATACAGTAGTCTCTTAAATAGAGGTTTCACTGTATTTAGTCTATATTTTTCCTCTCGTCAAAAAAATATCAAATTACTTTTATTTTAATTTTGGGTTATTATGTTGGCAGTTCTCTAAAATAATCAGTTAAAGAGAAAAACAAGTTTTACTTGAGATAGCACAGTCGGTAGTAATAGTGTGTACTGTATGTGTATAATAATTTGTCTTAATATTTTTGTAAGCTTGAACCACCAGGTTTTTGGGGGATGACAAAGAAAGTGCAATTAATAGTTGTAATGATCTGTTCTTTATGATTGTCATGCTCCGGTGGTGTTTGTTTCTTTGTACAGTATTTGTTTGTAATATTAGTTAGAGATTAACGTTTTTTTTTTACTGATGTGATTTGTTACTGTTGTGATATCTCTTTGTGTGTTAAATTATATACACCTGTATTGTACAGTACAATCAACTACTAAAGTCCCGTAGATCGCCTCTCCCCCTGAACCACGAACCACCGAGAGATTCAGACTCATGAACCCAGAGAAGCAATAGACTGATACAGTACATTATTCTGTCCATAAATGCTTTGGATTCACGAGTCTGAGTCTCTCGGTGGTTCGTGGTTCAGGGGGAGAGGCGACCTACGGGACTTAAGTAGTTGACTGTACAGTACTTGTAACTTATAAGTACCGGTACTGTTCTTATTAAATGTACTAAAACTGGCATCTGAGCTACTATGATGACTCCAGGATAAAATGATTAATTTCACTCGTGCCTCATGAAAAGTTCTTATTTTATAGTTCATAGAATGATGCAGTAAACTCGCATTGTATTGCAGTATTCATGAGCATTATACTTCACTAGACTCATCTTGAAGCCATGAGCATTTTACTTCAGTATTTTATTGTAAATTGATATTATTCTGTACATTTTTAACATAACACATCAAAGACAATTGGAGTTTACCTTTTCAATGTTTCATTACCAAAGAAATGTATTTATCTGCCAGTTTTTTAGTGGGGACTGATGGTATAGGACCCCATGATTTATATGGTGAGTCACTGTGGTTATAAATATAATAATTATATTGATTCTGATGTGATTATATAGATTTCATTGAGGTAAGATGAAAAGAAAATATCCCATAGGCCATATTGGGGTAGTGTTCATGTAGTACAGTGTATACATTTCTTTGCACACGAGTAAAAATTTTATTCTCGGATTTGGCTATTCTCGGCCATTTTGAGAACCTAACCCTCACTGAGTTTTCTGTGCTCAAAGGGAGGAATTATAAAAATGTCATTAAGGATCAAATGCAGATGAACCTCTTGAGACACACACACACACACACACACACACTTGAGTAAACTTGGTGAGCATTAGTCTCACCATCTTCCTCCTTGGCTCAAAAAACAATCCTGTTCTTTTTGTTGTATGGACGCCTGTGAGTTGTTGGTTGCACACAACACCAATAATTATTGAGATATATTTCTGCAATACAATGTGGTGTACAGTCAACTATTAAAGTTCTGTCGGTCATCTCTTCTCCTGAACCATGAACCCCCAAGAGAATCAGCTTGTGAATCCAAAGCATTTCTGCTTCTTCTGGTTCAAGAATCTATATCTCAGGGTGGGGTGTTGTGGTGCAGGAGAGGCAAAAGGAGTTTAGTAGTTAACTGTACTCTACTGTAATCTCTCTCCAGCCAAAATATACAGTTGTATTGAAGGTGAATATTATCAACAGATGAAAATTTTCACATTTAAATTTTAGAATACTTTATTTTTCCAATACTCTTATGAGTCCTATTTTGTTTAATTTTGTTGAGCTATGTATATAATTCATTAAAAAAATTAGCAGGTACAGTATAATAATGTATATTTTTAGCATTACTTCTATAAACCTCAGATCTGGATATTAAAAAGCAGAGTAACATTGTAATGGTTTTAATTTAACCTAAAGAAGAAAAAAAAATATATATATATATATACAGTATATATATATATATATATATATATATATATATATATATATATATATATATATATATATATATATATATATATATATATATATATATATATATATATATATATATATATATATATATATATATATACATACATACATACAGTGACCCCTCGTTTAACGAACACCTCGGTTAACGTAATTTCGATTAACGAACTGCCTTCCATAAGGATCTTCAATTCGGTTAACGAAAAAAAATTCGCTTAACGAACTTCTTACGAACCGACCTCAACATGTTTTCGCTTGCACTGACCGTGCAACCAGCTTTAGTATCAGTCCGCCAATACATTAATTGGTTCTAGGGCTTAAATTCCTTACTATTTTTGTAAATATCAAGAAGTTTATACTATTCAATAATTTTAAAAGTTTAATATTCAATTTTTTAGTCATTTTAACAATTATTGAACAAAATTGAAGGTAAAGTGACTAGTTTAATGCGCGGCATCCAGCCTCTTAACACAGCAAACAGGCGTCAGTCTCTCTCTGTTTTCACTGGAGGTAACATCTTGCTTGAGACTCTCTTCAACTAAACGCTTTTTTTCTGTGTTTCCAAGCAAATTATTGGTCATTTTGAAATATATTTTATATATTGACAATATATAATGCAGTGCAGCGTTGATTTAAAGAAAATAATCTTGAATTAAACCAGAGAGCTAAAATTTTATGGGTGAAATGGCACCATGGGGTGACTTCTCTTCCACCCCAATGCCTTCTCTTCTTCCTTCTCCTCCACCCCCATTCTAAATCCCATCATCATCATCATCATCATCATCCAGGAGCCTTCTACATACACACCTCAAAGTAAGTGAACTTTTCTACCATTTTTGTTGAATTTAGGAAATTTTCGGTGAGCTGGAACCAATTACCCAAAAACCCATTGAAACAATGGTTTCGGTTAACGAACGTTTCGGTTAACGAAACGACCTTCTGGAACGGATTGAGTTCGTTAACCGAGGGGCCACTGTATATATATAATCACACTCTTGCATTTGTCAATTCTGTTACCATTGACACACCTATATTGTTAGATGCTTTCAACATTTTTTTGCAACTATTCCAGAGTTTTGAGGTGCCTTTACCTTCACCGTTTTGTCAATCACTTTCTTCACCCATTCTCTTTCAATCCTTAGACATGGTCCCTGTTGCCTTTAGTATTTTCTTCAGGCATCCATGATTTCTCCATTACCAATAACCACATCACTGTGATTATGTCTCTCACACACTGCTCACCAATATCTTCCTTGTTTGCTCCCACTATTTGTCTGGCCACTCTGAATAACTCTCTTCTTATGTCTGCACCATTCGACATATCTGCAGAAGTGTCCTGTTCGTGTTTCTGAAGTGAAAGTCTTATGCAAATTGTGTTTAACATCGACATAGCAGCCATTAGTGAGTCCCAGCTCCCAGACGAGGGTCAACTCACAGAACGGGGGTCTGGATATACCTTCCTCTGGAAAGGTAAGCCTGCTGCAGAGAAAAACAGCATTTATGGAGTTGGCTTTGCCATCTGCCAACGCATCCTACACAGGCTAACTGAAATGCCTATTGGGATCAACAAGTGCCTCATGACGCTCCGAGTCCCACTGAATCACTCGTCATGCCTTTTCAACAGTGCATACGCCTCAACACTGGATGCAAAGGATGACATGAAGCCTTTTTCTTTATCTGCCTTATCTACCCTACTTTATCTACTCCACTTGTCTACCTTATCTACTCTACTTTATCTACATTATATAGTCAACCAGCGCCGCCATACATCACGGAGCGGGGCTCAACTACTAAGCCACGCCTACCCCCAGCTGTTTGAGACCTGACCTCGTGGTGACCTGTCCTCTTTCTACCTACACCAACCAGCCAGCACCACCTCCTCCTCCGCCGCTGCCTGGCGGTCCTCGCTCCCGCCGGCGAGCATGGCGACCCACAGGCTGTCCTGTGAGCATCCTCACCGGCCAGCTCTCTCTACATCGCGCTTGTGACCATGCTGCCTTCCCAGCACCAGGCTGCATTGTACATCCAATACAACGTGTATATAGAGAGCGCATTGTGAGTTACCTTTCTCCATTCCATCCTGAGAGTGAACAGGCAACCTGAACCCCACAAAGTTCTTGCTCTCCGTCTGTCAGTCAGACGGATATTAGCCAAAATTTCCAGCCAGTCTTAATGCATCATCCACGAATTGATGGGTCTGGACAAGCCGCTTTAAGGCGGAATCCAAATTCGGATTATTTTTTTTTATATAAACTACTTTCCCCTTAACCTCTTCGTGTAAGGAAACCATCTGACCAGAAACCACATTTTACATAATCTCGACTCTCTGCCACTTGGACAAGTTCTCATCTCAAGTAAGAAACTGAATGTGAGAAGGACCTAGGTGTGTATGTTGATAATTAGCTGAAGTTCTCGGGCCATTGCGAGAAGAAGGTAAATCAGGCAAATAAATTATTGGGTCTTATAAGAAGGTTGTTCAGATATCTAGACGGTCCATCCCTCGTAACAATCTTCAAGGGTGAAGTGTTTCCCCATCTGGAGTACTGTCAGTCTGTCGCCCCGTCTGGTCCCCGAGATATGCTAGGGACTGTCAGTTGGTTGAAAATGTTCAGAGGGCCACCAGTCTGGTGCCTGCACTTTAGCACCTCAACTACCTTGAGAGATTGGAGCGCCTGTGGGGTATGAGATGTTGGTTCATACTCAGGATAGGATGGAGAAAGGAAACTCACAATGTGCTCTCTGAATACATGTTGTATTGGATGTACAATGCAGCTTGGTGCTGGGAAGGCAGCATGGTTACAAGTGTTGAGTAGAGAGAGCTGGTTGGTGAGGGTGCTCAGAGGAGGACCAGCTTGTGGGTCGCCAGCGGGAGCAAGGACCGCCAGGCAGGAGGAGGAGGAGGAGGTGTTGCTTGAAGACTGGCTGTAGGTAGAAAGAGAGATCACCACGAGGTGTGGGTCGCCAGCTGGAGCGAGGGCCGCCAGGCAGGAGTGGAGGAGGAGGTGTTGCTTGAAGACTGGTCTTATATAGCGGAGGTAGGCATGGCTTAATAGTTGACCTCCGTGATGTAGGGCGGCGCTGGTTGCTGACCTAGACACGAGGTGAGGCTGGATTCGTGGGTCGGCTCGTCAGCGACAAACAGCGTTTGTAGGGGAGGAATCCACTACACGCCTAAACTTGCCTAGCTTATACAGTACTACAGACGGGCAAGGGGCGACCTAATTGAGGTGTATAAGCATCTCAAGGGGCACTACTCAGTCGAGTGTCCTTACTTGGAGCTGGTGGAGGCTTGCCCCACAAGGGGTCACAGCTCAAGATTGAAGAAGCCGCAAGTCCAGAAAACTGTGAGGGCATACTTTTTCGGATTGAGAGTTGTGAACTCTTGGAACAATCTACCAGAAAGTGTTGAGACGGCACTGAGTGTGAGCTCTTTCAAGGCAAGACTTGACCAACACTGGAGCAGGTTCAGGTACATTCAGGTTCCGGTGCATGCCCAGTACTTGCCAACAGTGCGTAACAGAGACGTGACCGATCGCCCAAGCGGCTAACGAGCCGATCATTTGGTGAAGAGGATAAAAGAAAAAGAAAAGTAACGGACATGACCGATCGCCCAAGCGGCTAACGAGCTGATCAGTGGTGAAGAGGATAAAAGTAAAACTAAAGATATGAAAATACCCTACCAAGACAGAAGCAAGTGCGACAATGTCCTCATTCTGTAAGACTTCCCGCCAAGCCACCACCAGCAGGAGGACACAGGAGTTAGTTGGAGTTAATGATGAGGCAATGTGATGAGATTAGGCTCAGATACTAAGACTTAATTCCGTGGAGACTCCTTCCATCTCCCTAATCTCCTCTCCCCTTCCCATCCTTTCATCTTACTTACCCCTTCCTTCTTCCTAACCCCTCCCTCCTTCCTTCTTACTTATCCCTCCCTCCCTCCCCTCCTTTTTCCTAACCCCTCACTCTCCTTTCTTTAACCCCCCAGATCGGTGTAGTCTGCTCCTGGATCATCCCCTGACTTTTTACTTTCATCCTCTTCACCACTGATCGGCTCGTTAGCCGCTTGGGCGATCGGTCACGTCTTTGGCACGCACTGTTGGCAAGTACTGGCTCCTGAATGAATCTGAACCTGTTCCAGTGCTTGTCAAGTCTGGTCTTGAAAGAGCTCACACTAGGTGCCGCCAGTCCCCTTATAACATTCTCTGGCAGATTGTTCTAAGATTTCACAACTCACTCCGAAAAAAGTTACCCCTCACAGTTATCTGGGCTTGCGGCTTCTTCACCCTTGAGCTGTGACTACTTGTGGGGCAAGGGTCCGCCAGCTCCAGGTAAGGGCACTCGACTGAGTGCTGTCCTCCTCTGAGCATCCTCACCAACCAGCTCTCTCTACATCACGCTTGTAACCATGCTGCCTTCCCAGCACCAAGCTGCATTGTACATCCAATACAACATGTATATAGAGAGCACATTGTGAGTTCCTTTCTCCATCCCATCCTGAGTGTGAACCAAACAATCTCATACCCCACAATCCCATGCCCCACAGACTCACTCGTCAGGAGAAAGTTTGAAGAAAATGTATTCGTTTCAGTTAATTTCGATTCAATTTGTAACTTGTGTTACGACATAGTAATTTGCTCAATCTAGAAAGGAAAAAAACGCTTCCCACTTTTATGGTTTGTTATAGTTGGTTGATTGGCAAACATATCAAACAGATCCTGTACAAGAGTCAAACCTGATAAACACTTCCTACAGTAATAAAGACACATTATCCATTTATCTGTAGTCTAGCTCTAGACCACGTAACACCTGGCATATGAAAGAGATATTTGGCATGACCATGTAGCTGACATATTCTCCGCCATGAGGGCAGCAACACCTCTTTCATTACCAGTTAAGAGTCGCTCACGCCTTTAAAAAATTCGGTAATGACCTAGTTACAGGAACTAAGTATGTCGTCAAAGCTCTTGAAGACATAAGTTTATAGTGGCTAGTTTCATTGTCCCTTCAAGTTTTCTCGTCAGCTGATGACAGTGTCTGTAATCACTATCTAAACGCCGCCGCTCAACGTGACACGACCCGCCTGACTCTACCTGTACCCGGTATAAAATTTGGGAGATACTCCATTAATATTAATTTGCACAATAAATGATATGAAGTCATTTTTGTTATAGTCTTTGTGTCTAATATTAACAACTGGAAACCTGCGAGAGCCAACGGACCAATAGTAATTTTTCTGGATAATTATTTAATAATTTCTTTACATAAATGGTTAAATTAAAGTTTTCAAATACATTTATATTCTGTAGGTTGATTTAGTAAAGTAGTTTATTTATTGTATGTATGGTAGTGTTTAGTGTAGTCGTCTGCTGAAGAGTTGGTGATGGCAGAGTGAACTACACAGGTGAGTCACTCTGTTATTATGCCCATTCATGGTCTTATAAATACAGTATTACTATTAACAAGATCATATATAAACCTCTCATATATATATAAATATGGGTATATTTTTACAAGTGGACAACCAGGGATTTTTTTGTTGAGTAATATGTTTTTCTGATGGTTTATGTTTTTCACCCCCTGGATCCCTTAGTTGTTCACTTGTAAAAATATACCTACCTATATATATACAGTATTTATATATATGGTCAATTTATAGTATCACACCAGTCTTTATTTGATATTAATAAACAATTTTCCTATGGTTTTTGATGAGTTTCGAACGAATTTGATATCCATTAACTCCGGGAATCACTTGTTTTATTAGATAACCCCCCCACCTACCCCCCCTCCACCCAACAATAATAATGAAAAAAAAATTGAATTTTTTCTTTTCGAATAAATTCAATAAATAAAATACTAACCAACCAACAAAACTTAATCTAACCTGACCTGACCTGACCTGACCTGACCTGACCTGACCTAACCTAACCAAACCTAACCTTACCTAACCCCCCATTCCTTATGCCCCCACATCTTCCCTTAATCTTAAAACCATTGTGACACTGCCAAATGTGCTGTTCTTCACGCAGTGTACAGTACACTGCTTATTACGGGTCCGACTAATTACCCAAATGTAGCCGCAATTAAGTCAAATAATGGTCCTACAAGAATAAATCGGACTGCCAATCACTTCTCGACTAGTATTTGGTGTCACGAAGTCACAAAAAATTGGTAAACTTAATTTAATCTGAGTTAATAGATCGAGTGCATGTACCGTACCTAACCTAACACAACACAACACAACTCAGATTAAATTAAGTTTTCCAATTTTTTGTGACTTTATGACACCAAATAATAATCGAGAAGTGATTCACAGCCCGATTTACGCTTGTAGGACTATCATTTGACTTCATTGCGACTACATTTGGCTACATTTGGGTAATTACTCGCTCCCTTGGTACATGCACGCGATCTATTAACTCAGATTAAAGTAAGTTTTCCAATTTTTTTTTACTTTGTGACACCAAATACTAGTCGAGAAGTGATTGGCAATCCGATTTATTCATGTAGGACCATTATTTGACTTAATTGCGGCTACATTTGGGTAATTAGTCGGACCGGTTATTACAGTTTGGACAAAGAACTATATTCGGTAATGCACCGTGTTTAAAAAAAAAATGCCTCTGGTGTAATTTTGCAATTGACGCAAAATAATTATTCTCACAATGTCGGCACAGCTCTTCCAACTCAAATCTCCGCTCCCGACCTACCCACTTATTGCCAAACAAATATATTTATGAAAAAGGAAGGACAGCTTGAGCCAGGGTGTTTAAGACCTAACCTAACCTAACCATGGTCCAAACGTTCGCTTACCGAATGGCACGGCACTCGACCTCTTGACGTCACACCATACGAAATGTCAAAGTTGAGTTATGACCACTAGGCATATGGTGTCAAGCATCCATTTCGTCACTGCTATTATTCCGCAAACATTAACTTACAAGCCCTTAACTAGGGTGGTGATATTCTAGTACAGTACATAGATAATGGAGTTAATTGTTATTTCTTGAAAATATCTAATATGACCAGGTTAGGTTATTTTAGATATCTTATGCTGGTGTTTGTGGAATAATTACTAAAATAACTTGACAGTGTCAGGTAAGGTTAGGTTATTTAATTATCTGATGCTGATGTAGTGATATCCCCGTTAGCCGGAATAATTGCTGCAGATCTCTACCGGGGATGAGAGATTTCCGGGTAACGAGACAACTCTTTAAAACCTGAAAAAATCCCACATTCCCATAATATTTCTGGCTAATGGGAAAAGATTCCAAGAATCTAAACATTATTTTATCCTCGGAATTTGCTCCCAGACCTGGGGAAAAAATAATGAGAGTTCTGTAATTTTCTCATAATTTTCAAGAATTACGCATTAGTTCATCCTTGGAATTTGCTTTCCTACTCAGAAAAAAATGGAGGGAAGGGAAGAGATTTTCTGGAATTTTCTTGGAAACTGTACCCCAGTTTTAGCATAGGAAACTCATTCACAGACCCTTGAGAAAATTTTCCAGGAAAATTCCGAGCGAATTTCAATTCTGGGTATTGGAGACTTCCGGCTAATGGGGATTTCCATGAACGGAGATACAGTATTACTTACTGTAATTACGGATATAACTTAACTGTTGGAATATGTTAGATTATTTTAATTATCTTATGTCAGATAAGGTTGGGTTGGGTGTTTGTGGATTAATTAGGAAAATAACTTAACTGTCAGATAAAGTTAGGTTAGATTAGGGTGAGGGGTGTCATCTACTCTTGTAATTAGTTTTAAAATGTTAAAGGAAGATCGTGGTGACTGTATCTACAATAATTAGTTATCTAAAACAAATACAGGACTGAAAACAGCTTAACTGTTAGTTCATTTATTAAAGGAAATGTATTACAAATTACAGTGAAACCTCTATTTAACGGACTATATGGAGAGGAAAGTCCATTATATTGAGATTCCGTCAGATGTGAAACCTCTCATCTAACAGATTGTATGGAGAGTGAAGTCTGTTATATGAAGGTTTCGTTGTGTCATCACAATTGGCCTTTAAGTAACTCATGATCCAGCTTTGTTGACAACACTGTAGTATACAGTACTTTATATCAAGAGTTACAGACCTTCTTAAGTTCAGACTTTTTTTTATCGTTCTCATTATATTTTACATTTTGTATTGCATTGAAAAAAATAAGTCTCGTTTGGTACTCCAACTCTGTTTAAGTAATTATCTCCAGGAACAATGCTGTTGTATTTTATTTATTATGAAAGAGCTCTTGGAAAAAATAATTAAAAGTTGGTATGCTGTATTTAATGAAACCTATGAGAAAAAAGTATAAAAAATATATAGAACTACTGTATGGTAGTTTTGTGTAGTAATTACCAACTTATCTTAGGTACTATATCAAGATACAACTTACTGTATTGAAAAAAAATGGACGAACTTGAAGACGTCTTGGACGCTCGTATTGAGGTCAGTGTCACCCACAGATTAGTTATAGAAAGTATATAGCTTTTCCCTGACATTCTGACATTATAAACACACTATTGGTTCTTAAGAAGTCATAAATACAACTATAAATACCTCTGACTTTGTTTAAATAGTGTATTATTGTTGCTGTGATGAACCTAAAGAATTGGCCTATTAACTTAAGTGGAGATAGCCACCCAAGGTGTACAATGAGCTTTGTAGTTTATTGCATTGATGCAGATTTAGCAATAGTATTTAAAAAGTAAATAATTTATTTAAACTGTGGGTGACTTGTGTTACATATATCCTGGTTATTATTTTACCCTTAGAGGGTTACCTTGGACTTTGTGAGTAATATTAAGGGTAAAATATGCCTATATACCCTTCCTTGGCCCTAAGTGAGTAATATTAAGGGTAATATATGCCTATATACCCTTCTCTTCCTCGAAGGGTATACTGTACAGTATATATATACATGTATATACTGTACACACACACACACAATGTCATCAATGTCTTCATCAAATTCACTCTCTCTCTCTGTTGGTCTTCCTCGACTGGCCGGCGTTGCGAAAGAAAGCGAGTGATGAGTGACTGCTGCCGGGCATTTACTCGCTTGTTGTACTGCTTCTGGCATTTTCTTGAAATATATTCTACAAATCCAATAATTTGCTCCCTTTCACCTGATTAACTCTCAATGTCTTGGATCATCTCTTGAAGGCTGGTACAAACACCCAATAAGAGTGACAGCTTCTGTGTCGTCACTTTCCTCTGATTGGTCTCCCCTGCATTACTCGCTGCATCACCACCTTCTTCATCCTCCGGGAGATCCTCGACGTCATTTGTGTTACCTACTTGCATCGGTTCTTCTAAATCTTCCCAAGTCACTTCTTGAAATCCTGGGGCTGGGATACTGTTTCCAATACTTGGTTCATTAACTCTGCTGGCTGCTGTCTCTTCGTCTCGGCAGACTTGAGTTGTGGCACGAGTGCCGACCAGGCATGCCTAACGGTTGCTTTTGTAGTATTTCCCCCAGGCTCTTACAAAGAAATTGACTGCCTGGCGAATGTTATAAATTTTCCAGAAGGCAGTAACAGTCATTTTCTTCACTTCTTCTTGCTTATCAGTTTCCTTCCTCATCTTGTCATGGACACATTTGCAGTACAGCAAGTTTACATTTGTTTACACACTAAATTGTTTAGGATCATGGTACCTCCAAAATGTTCTGCACATAATATAAAATTTACAGTGTGATATCTCCAATTATTTGCTTACTACGTATAAAAATTGTTTAGGATCATGGTACAGTCTAACCTTAGATTCATTCATATCAGTTTCATGTTCTGGTTGGTACTGAGACAGTTTCAAACATCTGTAGCAGGCAGTGCAGCAATAGTTGACTGGGAGAGTTAACGAACTTTTGGGTGAGACTGTGCCTCCAAAATGTTCTGCAAGTGCATTTTTTTGCAATTGAAGAACCCCCTCATTAAAAAATTAAGTTGCAAATACTTGGACAAATTGAAAGTAGCAAAGGATCCTGAGTGTTTGGCTGTGTAGCTACTTAACATGTGTAGGTCAAGTGTGAGTGTATGTGTGCTTAGTTTGGAGGTATTTGGACAATGCGGAAAGCTATAATTGCCAAGTTTTTCATCCATGCTAATTAGCTATGTGAATCAGTTTGTGGACTAGCTTGTGATTCAGCATGTACAGTGAAACCTCTATTTAACTGACTATATAGGGGTAGGAGAGACTTTGATATAGAGGATCATTTCAATGTGAAACCTATTATCTAACGAACTACAGTATATAGAAATGGAAGTTATTTATATCGAAAGTCCGTTCGATGTAAACCCCCTCCTATCTAACGAATTATATATAGAGAGAAGTGCATTATATGGAGGAGTCACTGTACAGTACAGAACAGTATATCAAGTTGTTTGTCTCACCAACTTTCAGCTGATATCTGATGAGGCGGTGGTCACGAGGAAAGCCTCCAGGACAGGATGTCTCAGTTCTTTGGGAAGCTGGCAAGGGGCCTAGGCTGGGGCCCGCAACCAACAAAGGTTAGTAACAATAATTGATATTTTAGTCAATTTGATCACCAAGGATAGCCAACAAAGCCATGAGATGCTTAATTCTAGTAGAGTCCTTATGCTAACAGCATCATGGTGGTCTTAGGGGGGTCAGGCAGTCACCCATCCAAGTACTACTAACCTAACCCAATTTTGCTTAACTTTGCTGCTCAGAAAATAAGTGATGTTTTGAATTAGTGTTTGTTACATGTTAACATTAAATTTAATGTTTCTAATTCCTCTTTTATAATTTATTTATGAAATTTAGCAGCTATTTATGACTTACGGGTGTGATCCATGCCACTAGTTATCCTCAGGCAGCACCAAACAGCCAGTGCCAGAATATGTTTTCTGTGGAAAGCTGTCCAGTAATTATAATCTCAATCCATGCTTGGTGGTTTAAATATACAGTACAGTACATTAGTCACAATGGAAAGTATGACAAACATGGACAGCTGGAACTAATTAATTTTACCTTCTCTCTGCAACCTTCCTGGAAATAAACATCTGACAGCTTTGTCAGTCCTTAGTGAAGTTGCCTTACTGTTTATTTGTTGTTGTTCTTTACCTGCACAAAGGAAACTACAGTATACTCCTACATGCACCATGTACTGTACCTACATTGTCTATATTCATGCTGAACTTTATACCTGTGTAGTTTATAAAAATACTTATCAAATTGTAAACTTGTATGACAACTTCACTGAATAAATATACAGTACTCTCAATTTAATGGAAGCCGATATAATGAACTCTCGATATAGCGGAAGGCACTTTTCCGTTATTTTTCACTCGATTTAATGAATTAGTTCGCTAAATTGAGATTAATTCCATAAATATGCTCACCCCTACGGAGACACCTCAGACACATGATACCTACTTCAGCCCATGGCGAATGTACTAAATGTAAAATCGATAAATAATTATATAAAAAACACCATATAAGATGCACCCTTTATTTTAGCTGGGAGTATTTAGGAAACTGTTACCACTAACATACGTGATAAAACCACACAGGAAGAGGGAAACACTGGAGCACCTTAGCTTTTGCCTTTATTCAAGACATCTTCAGAGGCAACTGAATTTACAAGGACTGAGAGAAGCTTACCGTATATACAATGAGTGACCTTACATAACAACAGGTCAGGTAAAAAAAATGAGACCCATTAATCATCTACCCTACATCCACCTCAAATGCTCTCAAATTATTTTCACCTTAGGCCAGTTATTATTCATTAATTAATACCACAACATCACACACACAACATCTAGAGTTTAAAGTCTTGTGTGAGACACTGTGAGTTGGTGAGGGGGAGCAGGGGGCAGGGATGGAGGGAGGGAACAGGGAGAGCAGCATGCTGGTGTATGTGATAATATAAACAAAATTAAACACTATAGAAAAAAATACTATAAATAATTTGACATAAAAATTACATGACAAAGCCAAATACTGTACTTAGGCAATTTTTTCACCCAAGCCTCTCCACTGAGGGGAGGCTGGGTAGGCTTACACACCTCCTGTACACAATCTCTCTCTCAAGTAGATCTACAATAGAAACATGGGTAAGATAAATCTTGATAAAACCACACAGGAAAAGGGAAACACTGGAGCACCTTAGCTTTCGTATACAGTGGTCCCTCGGTTAACGAGCACAATCCGTTCCAGCAGGTTGCTCGTTAACTGAAAATCTCGTTAACCGATACCATTGTTTCAATGGGTTTTTGGGTAATTGGTTCCAGCTCACCGAAAATTGCCTAAATTCAACAAAAATGGTAGAAAAGTTCACTTACTTTGAGGTGTGTATGTAGAAGGCTCCTGGATGATGATGATGATGTGAATTTGAAGTGGGAGGTGGAGGAGGAGAAGGGAGAAGAGAAGGAAGTGGAGGTGGAGGAGAAGCATTTTACTGCTTCTTGGAAGGTGAGTCACCTTCCCTGAAAATGTCAGGAACCTCTGGACTGACAGATTCTCCACCATGAACATCCTCTCTCCTTCTTGAAGTGGAAGGCTGAGGGATAGCATCTTGTTCCCTTTGCCTTTTACTGAAGAAAGTGTCAATTGTGGTCTGTGGGGCATCTGTTCCCATATTTATACTCAAATGCCTTACAATAAACGCCTATAGTAAGCTAAAGGACTAAACTTTATATATCTAGTGCAAACTATGGGATGTTTCTACTCAAATTAATTGCTATCTTGCAAGAATTCCAGCAATGCAAGTTATATTCTGCTAAGGCCTCACCATTTCCTCTAATATGTCATGGAAGTCACACATCCTCAACATTGCTAAAGCTGCCTCCCGAAAACTGGGAATGCTGTACGGATGACGTAGCTATTTCACTCCTGAGCAGTTGCTTCAAGTATATAAGGGATTCATTTGTCCTAACTTGGAGTACTGCTCTCATATCTGGGGTGGCTCTTCTTCTGTCCAACTATTAGATATGGTGGAATCAAAGGCATTTCATCTTATTAACTCTCCTTTAATTGATAATCTTCTTCCTTTTCTCTTCGCCACAATGTTGCTTCAGTCTCTCTCTTTTACAGGTACTTTAACGGGCATGTTCGTCGGATTTGGCATCCTGTATACCGCCGGCAAGGCCGTGGCCTCATAACACACGTCTTGCCCGCGGTGCCCATCGTTTCTCTGTGGATGTCGGTCGCACTAGAATAACCCATTATAGTACATCCTTCTTTCCTCACATAGCCACACTGTGGAATGCTCTGCATTCTTCTGTGTTTCCATACTCTTACAATCTCTCTCACTTAAAAAAGCTGGTTTCCGGCATCTTCGTGGCATAGATCAACATAATCTTTTTCTTCTCTATTTTTAATTTCCTTTTACTCTTACTTTTTCACCCCCTAGGCCTGTTGTGGGCCGATGACCTGTGCTTGGGTGGGCTATTCTCTATAAAAAAAAGGAAAGACAAAAAAGAAAAGATATCTGAACAACATTCTTATTAGACCTAATAATTTAGTTACTTGATTCAACTTCTTCTCACAATGACCCGAGTACTTCAGCTCATTGTAAACATACACACCTAGGCCCTTTTCACATTCAGTCTTTAATTAATAGTGTGTTGTCAAAGTAAGAGAAACAATTGAGACCCTGCAATTGTGTGTAAATGGGGCAAAAAGTCAAATAAGGAACCTGGGACTTGGTCACAATTTTCTTGATGCCATATGGCAGCAGGGTCTACCATTAGACAGCACATTATACTTCCATTATCTTTCCAGGCAGTAGAACCTTCCTGTTTGATAGCTGCCTAATACATGCTACTTGCCCCAATTTGTTCGTCACTTCAAATTATTTACAACCTCCTCCGTGGTCACTGATGTCACTATGAACTGTCTTAATTAAAGGCACAATACTGTACTAGACTCTCTGCTTAGCCTTTGGGTGGTCAGTCACAGCCATGTTATTATTATTATCTCTTTTTTCACAGGTAAACAATGTCAACTGGAATGACTACGCTAACAGAACCTTCACCTTTGTTGAGGGAACTTTCATAATTGTATCCCTGGCAGAAGATGACATCAAGGAAGACCCTAACCTTACATATGAACTTATAATTCACAAAGAAATTAATAATTCGAGGAATGCCTACAGGTAAGTTTGTTAAAAACTGCTTTACTGTATTTTTTTTATTATGGTTGTTATTAAAAATGTTTTGCTTACGCCTCTTTTTCGCTACCCGAAGGTAATATATGTTTATTCGAATGTTGTTCCGATCGAAAATTCAAATGGTACGTGTGGCACAGCCAGGGAGTCAGCTGAGGCGGTCGCTTTGTTGCTCCCCTTGTTCATTATTCACAATCACAGACAAAGATCTACAGTAACTTTTCCATGCATCATCAGAGTATTGAGCAACATGCTGTATTATACTCCACTTCCTAATTCTCATAATAATCCCAGTCACTCAGTATGCACATAAAACCACTTGTGTGCCATCATTTCTTGGTAAGACACCTTTATTTTCCTATTTCTATACTTGCTATAGCTTCTGTAGTCCTAAAGCCTTTATCACTGTTACTGAGTGTTTTTCAGCACCTCATCGCCTGTTACATTTAAAGTGATGGATGTGTGGGCTCTCATACCACTAAGGTTACTACTACCACAGTTACACTTACTGGTCACGTTTTTTCAGACATCTTCAGAGCAGGGTACATGTAAGTTAGTTTAAACTGGTAAAAGGTTGGCCGTACTACCATCACCACCATTATATTACCAATCTCCACAAACTTGCATGGGCTAACAGTGACTACCTCATGGCAGTTCTTCTAAGTCTCTTGCAGCCTCATCAGGTTTTTGCCTTCCCATGTCATTCTTGCCTCACCCCCCCACCCTTCCCTAGCTCTCCTTCCCTTTACATTCAAACTCCTACATTTTTTTACCTGGATAAATGCCTGGAATTTTATTATTGTTATCTATTATCCACCCTGAATAAGTCCCCTCCATCTTTTCAAATGTTCAAACATAACCAACTTATGGAGAACCTTCCCACTGTAGTACTGTACTCTTAAAATATTCAACCGCCATCTTAACTCTGAACAGGGTTTCCTATCACTGAACATCACATTTATCTCACAAATCTTACTTCATTTCACTCAAGTCTACAAATGTTGTTCTTTTTGACAGTATACAGTTATAGTAAAACTTCCATTTAGCAGACATCATTCTAATGGGTATTGTCCATTACATGGTGGTTCACATCTAGCGAACCTCAATATAACGAAGTACTCTCTCCCATATACTGTAGTCTGTTAAATTGAAGTCTCACTGTACGATGCATCATATTATTCTTCCTACTAAAAAAATTTAAACAATTTATCTGAATTGTTTTTCAGCCTTTTGAGGACGTGTACGGAAACAGAGGCCAAGGAAGCATACACGGCCTACAGCAAAATACTCCTCCCACTGGTGGACTCCTGTGGGAAGGAAGTCCTGTGTCATAACATGCTGCAGAAGATCCTCGACTTTCACCGAGAACACCCTTCCTGGCATGTGGCGCACATCACAACGCATTTTGCATTCCTGGAAGCTTTGAAGAATGAGGAAGTATTAAGGTATTTCATCTACTTTCCATTAGGTTGGATCAGGTATGGTTAGGTTGCTTAGGTTAGCTTATGTAAAGTTAGGTTAGGTCATCATTAACTGACAGTAGATATTCTGAGTAGACATAATGGAAGTAGACACAGTGCACATAAACCAGAAATAGTCCAGAATTATTTCAGCATTGTTACTGTTTTTCATCATTATCATTAAAGTACAGTATACATTAACTAACAGGACAGTCGTGACAGTTGCACTTATGTGAATGATTGTACAGACAGTCCCCAAGTTACAAACACCCGCACTTTCGAATTCCCATACTTATAAACACCCGAAAAACGTACGGGATCCCAATATGTACCGGTACATGCATCACAAAAATTTATATTTAAAATCCTATTTTTCACATTTTCACATTATATATATTGTTTAACATCACTTTATTTACATTATTAGTTATGTCTAGAATGTTTTTGCTGTTTTGTATGGGAAGGGTTGTGCTTTTACCTAGCCTGAACTATGGAATTAACATTGTTCCGACTTACGAACAGAGTCTAGGAAGGTAACCTATTTGTTACTCAGGGACTGCCTGTATTATATTAAGTGCTGTACATGATTGCCTGTGAGAAGCTGGTAATGGTTACAATGTTATGTTTTCATGACAGTTATCTGAATGTAGCAGAGGACAATGAAGGTCTCTATCCTCTAAACGTTGCTGTTGAGAATGAGAACGAGAAAGTTATCGGGGCATTGATAGCAGCAGGTGCAGCTCTGGATGTGGCAGACAAGAGTGGTAACACACCTTTACACATCGCCGCTACCAAATCTGTGGCAGTCATTCAGGTAACTGACTGTTTTCATTTATCCCTCTTGTGCATGATTCATGATAAAGTCTCTGAAAGAGAATGATTTTCTAGACTTACATGAATTTTATCAGTACCATTCTCTTCATTATAGTGTTGGCTACAAGATACAATATAATTTATATCGATGTAAAACATAGTAACAAAAAAAAAATTACCATTTGAGATTCATTTTTTTGCTATTTTCTCAAAACTATTGGGCATATCCGAAATCTGATTACTACTGCGTTGGAAAGCTCATAAAATTCCGCTTCTAGCAGTGTACAGTATAGTTCTTAAAATGTTGGCTCAGACAATTTTGAGCTCGGAGGTTGTGAACTTAATGGTGTGTATTTTTTCTCATGTGTATTGGAAGTGACAAAAAATAGCTTTATAATTTTATTATTCTTTTGGGGGGAGGGGGGGGGGCTTATGTTGCAGAGCAGTCAGTTACAAAGCCAAAGATACAGTATTGGTTTAAGCCAATAAAAATAAGCTTTGGGGGAAAATTGATTAAGCAAAAAAAATATTCACCGTGCTTTGTCTCGCTTGCCCTGGGGGCCTCAGAGACGTGATCTTGGAACTGGAAAACTTAAAACTTATCTCGTGCACGAGAGGGTTAAAGGGTTTTTTATAGTTGTGATGGTAATGTATCGTCGATGAAAAACTATCTTTACAAAATTGTGTTGACAATATAACGCAATGGACGAAGGATTTTAGCAATCCTACCGAGACAACAGGAATCACGGTGTTCATTTTGAAATTCATTGACCCCCCCCAAAGTGTAGATTGATTTTTCATTTAACTTATGGCTTAGGAAACAAGACGCAGTGAGTGCAGGAGTGTTTGCCTGGGGCATATACCTACTTCCCCCCGCGCCTCTCTCGACTTTATTTTTTACGGGGAATATACCACCCGGGCACAGGTCATTGACCCACAATGGGGCCTGGAGGCTTTTAAACAAATAGGCCTAACCAACCGAGTCGCCAGATGCACTGGTGACAAACTTCTCATTGTTCCACACTTACGATCGCCTCCCATACAATCTACACACCCATGCTCTTCTTATTTTATAGTTTATTATGTTTTCTTTACTTTTAAGTCTCATTAGAGTATTGAAATGACTTTTACACAACTTTTATACTTTCATTACATGTAACAACGGCAACATGCATTACCCTCTCCCTCCCTCCCTAAGGCGGGGCAGGAAGCGATAGAGACATTTAAATTGCCACTGTATGGGTACCCCTCTCACTCACCCCAATCCCCCTCTATCTACTCATCCTCCCCTTCCTCATCCCCCTACCCCTCCACCTACTCTTCTCTTTCCTCCTCCATTCTCACTCCTCCTTCCTCATTTTCCTTCTATTCCTCTCCACTTTTCATCCCTCCTCTCTACCTCTCTCTCACTCCCATTTATCACCCCCCTTCTTCTCCATCTCCTCCATTCACCTCTACCCTTCTCCTTGCCCTCCACCTCTCTCCTCTATTTCCCCTCTTTTCTCCCCACCTCACTCCCAACTCCCCCCTCCCTTTTTTCTCCCTATTTTTCTTCCATCTCCTCTCCCCCTCACCTCCCTAAATGGTTCTCTTCCCCTCTCATCCTCCCACCCAATCCTCTCCTTTCCACCTCACCTTCTCACCTGATCCTGATCCCCCACACACACCTATGTCCTTCATTTGTTCTTACTTTATAGTTTTATATTATATTTTCTATTTATAAACCACATTATAGTACACGTATATATATATAAACTTGTACTGTATGCATGATTTAATCGATTTTCAAGGGTAATTTTGACTACGTATTTTTGCCTTTACACCTCAGAACGTAACCCCCGTATAAGATGAGATAAGATTAAGGTGTAAATAAAGAAATATGATTCTGCATGTTGTCTAAAATACCATCTTTGATTCTGCCCAATGCTTCCTTTTGTTTTTAGTGTACAGTTTATTAATTATGTTAAATGCATTAGTTACAGCATCATTCTCAAGTGTAGTACTGTATCATCATCATCATCATCATGTGTATAAATGGTATGTTATACAGGTTGACAACCCTTTTTCCGAAAACAGAAAAGCTCTAAAAACCGAAAGTTTTTTGTGGGGCTTTTTTTCTTTTTTCTTTTTTTTCTTTTTTTTTAACAGGGATTAGCCCACCCAGGCACAGATCACTGACCCACATCGGGGCCTGGGGGGCGAAAATGTAATAGCAATAATAATTATAATAATAATAATTATTCATAGTAAATAAAAATTTTAATAAAAATAAACCAAAATAACATAATAATGATTACAATAATAATAATAATAATAATAATAATAATAACAATAATAAAATATAATAATAAAATTAATAATAATAACAATAATACTGTAATAATAAAATAATAATACAGTAAAGAAATACATGAATGAAAAAAAGATCAAAAGTGAGAAACACGACCTAGACCTATGAATTATTATTATTATTATTATAATTTTTATTATATTTTAGACCCCCAGGCCCCATGGTGGGTCAGTGATCTATGCCCGGGTGGGCTAATACACATAAAAAAAAAAAAAAAAACCTAACCATTCTGAAAACCGAAATGCCACTGGCCCCAAGGATTTCGGATAAAGGATTGTCAACCTGTAGAAATCTTCCCTCTCCCTCGTGCCTGTGAAGAAAAAAGTTTATTATAATGATTTTCTGTATTTCAGGCCCTCAAAGTCAAATATCATCATATATTGAACAAAAAGAACCACGCACAGGAGACTCCTCTACTTCTAGCAGCACAATGCAGCAAACTTGAAAATGTAAAATACCTCATACAGCTCGGAGCCAACGTGAACCACAAGGTAGAAGTGCCTGACATTGAGAACAATCAGTCATACTGGGAAAAAGTGGACAAGCTTGTGTTGTCAAAGGATATTAGCTCAAAGGTAAATACAGTAGATTGACATACAGTGAAACCTCCATACAATGAACTTATCTATACAGTATAGTATATAATCAGTGAAACGGGTGTTTCACATCTAATGGACCCTTGATATAATAGACTTTCCTCTCCATATTGTCTTTTAAATAGAGGTTTTACTGTACTGAAGCATGACTAATATACTATCTGGCAATACTAATATTTAATACGTCGCAGTGATGTTATTCATAATTCATTGGATATACTGTACTGTACAGTATTTAAATTAAAATGTGTTTGTGAAATCAGTTGTGTATATCTCTTATGGTAATGGAAAATAAAAGAGTTTTGAATAGTACAGTACTGTACTGTATGTACTGTACAGGCATTCCCAGACGCACAAAAAGGGTTCCCTTTCATAAGATGCATTTTCCTGTACATTTCCAATTTAATGAGATACATTCCTATGAAATAAATAATATGTCTTCCACAATATGTTGTAGAATGCCACAAAACATTTATGTTATTTACCTAGTGGCCATCCAGTAGAGGTGGCCATGCCGAGGGAAGGAGGCTAGCGATGTGTGTAGGATCTCTCTCTTGTTCTTCATAATTTTGTCAAGGGTTAATATTTTGAAGTGCAGTGCAGTACTGTTCTTGATTCCAGTGTTTATGTACACAATGATTCTAAACTAATATTAGACTGTAATAGTACCTACAGTACTTTATACCTGTACCTACCAGAAACCAGATGAGATTATGAACATCTATAAAATTATATTACTCTAGTATTATATTGGAGATCAGTCTTCTATGACAAAACACTTAGAGTTATTGTGTCATCCTTAATCCCAGAACTTTATTTACATGGTGCACGTTGCCATCAATCAGTCACACAAACAATCTCTTGCATTGCCGGCAATATCCACTCCTCCAAAATTTTGTTCACTTCCACGCGCACACTCTCTCTCTCATATATATATATATATATATATATATATATATATATATATATATATATATATATATATATATATATATATATATATATATATATATATATATATATATATATATATATATATATATATATATATATATATATATATATATATATATATATATATATATATATATATATATATATATATATATATATATATATATATATATATATATATATATATATATATATATATGAGAGAGAGAGAGAGAGAGAGAGAGAGAATGTCTGTACTTTATGCTAAATACAGTTGATAAAAGAGTATGCAGTTTTAATACATAAATATAATAATTAATTGACTTAAACATAAGTAAGTGCACTACTCCTCCGAGATGATCATACATGACTTATTTTATTTCACAGGACCTGCACAAAGGCGGAAGTTTATTGCATTGGGTTAAGACAAGAGAGCTAATGGACTTGTGTCTTGACATGGGCTGTGACTCAGACCTCAGGAACTCTCTCAACCAAACTCCATTACATGTTCTAGTAGGTGAAATGAAACTTTAATATATTTAAAACATGTTGAGGTCGGTTCGTAAGAACTTCGTTAACCGAATTTTTTTCGTTAACCGAATTGAAGATCCTTATGAAAGGCAGTTCGTTAATCGAAATTACGTTAACCGAGGTGTTCGTTAAACGAGGGGTCACTGTACTGTGCTTTATTACTATTGAATTTAACAAAATTTCTACCTCCCCATTAGGAGATGCTGCACAGATCCGCAATGATAGATGAAATGATATCAGCTCTAGAAACAGAGAATTAGGGGGGAATGGAAAAATGTGAAGAATAGCACAGTATAAGAGTAGAATCATCAGCGTAAGAATGGATAGAATTAGTTGTAATGTGAAGTAAATCATTGATAACAAGAAGGAAGAGAGTACAGGGTAGGTGAAAGAACAGAACCCTGTGGGACACCACTATTGGTAGAGAAAGAGCGAGAGATTCATCCCTCGACAAAAACTGCCATGGATCGGTTCTCAAGGAAGCTAGAAATTAGAGAACAAAGTGGGGGAGAGAAACCATAAGAGTGAAGTTTAGAAAGTAAAGACTTGTGCCATACCCTGTCAAATTCTTCGGAGATGTCAAGGGCCATGACAAAAGTTTCCCCATAATCCCTAAGAGAGGATGACCAAAGATGGGTGCAGTAGGAGAACAGATCACCAGTAGATCTCGCCTGGCGAAAGCCATACTTGTGATCCAACAAAAGAGAAAGGCATTCAAGGTGTATGTAGGACAATTATTTCTTTTACTTTTTTCACAATATGTATGTAGGATGGTGTGTGCATGTAACTGAGTAAAAATAAATAAAGTTAGGTATAGCGACCCGAAAATACAAGTTAAAAAACAACCATGACACCACAGCATTATATAATCACAAGTCTAGTATAAAAAAAGGTGGAAATAATAAAATAAAGTGGTATAAAATAAATTCAAGATGATATGTCTCCCAGGTCATGCGGAGATTGTGGTAACGTTGGATTTAAAACACTGGGGCTGGTTCCCATGGAAATGGAAATGCTACACAATAATTCCTACGATTCAGCTAACACGAGACTTGAGTTGCCACATTCTAACCATCTCACATGATTTTAGACCTCATTATCAAGCTTTTCAAGTAAAAACAAATAAACTTTTTTGTAACCAGAGGGAGGTAACTAGGTTTATTATAGAGAAACCACATAGGAATTAAAAAAATCTAATTGTATCTTGGCTTCTGCAGTGCATCAGTGACAGGGTACCAGATACATGTAGCTTCATAGGACAAACTGCTGTCTCTTGAGTCTTTAATTTTCAGATGACACACATTTAATTTCTGCAGATATTTTAGTGCTTGTTGCTAGGTTAGGTTAGGATTGGAGAAGCTTACTCTCCACATGCCCAAACCATATCGGCACCTACTGTACCTCTACACAAATCCTAACCTCTCGGTACCCATCCAGTTTCACTTCTAATTGACCCTCGATATAATGGAATTTCCTCATCATGTAGTCCGTTAAAATAGAGGTCTCACTGTATAGTTTTATTTAGTAATCTTTGTTTAACTTTGATTCCTCTGTATTTTCAGGTTTTAAGGAATAGAATACAGTGTATAGTGACGCTGTTGTGTCGGGGAGCCACAGCCAACTGTGCTGACTTGGAAGGTACCACCCCACTACACCTGGCAGCTGCCCAGTGCTCTACCACTTTAGTTCAGGTAACATCAACAAGGATTACTATAGTATTTTCTCATATTATAGTCAAAAGTGTTGTAAATAATTTATCTGTTGTAAATGTTCACTGAAAAATAAGAAATAAAATAGGGGCAATATTATAAGCATAATAGGATAATATGACATGGAAATTGAACATTATAATTCAAGTACAGAGTACAGTTAAAATAGGATACTGTACAGTCGACTACTAAAAGTCTGTTCACCTCTCCTCCTGAATCATGAACCCGAGCGATTCAGACTCATGAACCTGAAGCATTTATGGACAGAATATTGCATCACTTTACTTCTTTGGATTTATGAATCTGAATCTTTGTGGGGTTCTTAGTTAAGGGGGAGAGGCCAATGGACTTAGTAGTCGACTCTTCCTCTAAAATGAAAAAGAATAATAACATTATTATTTTTTGTTTTATTTTACAGCTAAATTTAAAATATGTTGTTTATTTCTCACCCATCTTGTACACATACTGTTAATATTAATATGCAATGATTATTGAAGACAGAATGTGGAAGAAATTAAGTTTTATCTATAGTTTTTAGTCATATTATAGTTCAGTATATCATAGAAAGTTATTCAGTATATTAAACAAGTGACTACATAATGGCATTTAACATACCACAGTATATGGACAGAAAGTCCATTATATTAAAGGTCCTTTAAATACGAAACCCCCATCAAATTGATTATATGGAGAGCAAAGTCTGTTATATGGAGGTTTCAGTGTATAACGAAGGGTTAAGTTTAATATGTCACCTTTCTCTTACAGGCGTTTATTGTGTTTAGAGGAGAAATCAATGCTGTGAACAATAAGGGGGAGACACCCAGACATTTGGCTGCCTCATGTAAATTGGACGACAAGATCAAAGCCTCGGAGAGAGACAGAGTTATTTATTTACTGCATACTGTTGGGGCGAAAAGGCAAGTTAGTTTTGTTACTTGTGACTATAGGTTTTTTTAATCTGATGGTACTAGACTAAGAAGCGCTGCCTTCCTCCAAAAATGTGAATTTGTTTGTGATTTCAACAGTAAATATTTTTATATACATTAAATTCAGCATTAAAATGAGCCAGAACTAGGTATCCTTAGCAGTTATATATGAATTTTTATTTGTCCATATATCAATATTATCGCATATTATACAGTATATGAGCCAATGGCCTGTAATAAGGGGTGAGGCTTGTACCATCAACTAAAAAAACTAGAAACTGGATGTTCTGGCAAAATGGTATAAATCCTTATTTTGCACTATTTGATTGTAATTTTACCTATTTTTATCTTAATAGGCCTATTTTGTTTATTCCCATTGCTATTTAATATCATTTTGCTATAAGAGAAACTTACTTGTTTTTTAAATCAGCATTAAGGTGTTTCAAAATAACATGTGACAAAATTATTATGAACACTGGAGGGATCCTACACAGGACACTGGCCGTACTTCCCTTGGCTTGGCCACCTCTGTTGGGTGGCTATTAGGCAACCAGGTATATAGTCTAGGCAAGTTTTGAGAATATTGTTACCGTATTTTATGGTATATAAGACGCAAGCTAATGAATACCCCTGATGCCGTCTCCAATAGGCTAAATTCCACCTAACTTAACTGCAGAATTAAAAATACAGGTACTCCTCGACTTATGACCTACTCGACTTACGACCACCCGGACATACGACCACCCGGCCTAACAGCCGGAATGCCTTGCAACACATGTCTCCATGCGTGACGAACAGTTGCTACAGACAGCTGATCCCATGCCTCCACCAAGAAGTCCACAGCTTTCTTGACGTTGAATGTTCTCCAGAATTGTTTTAAAAGTACTTCTTGCTCTGCCAACTGTTGATCCTCGTCGTCTTCGCTCTTGCTATCGGTGTTGGTGTCACTCAGGTTACGCAACTCTTCCTTGGTGTTGGTGTAGTCGATTCAGGAGCTTGAATTTTTTAGTAGAGAATGCAGCTTTTACATTACAGATTAACTCTTGGTCCATGGGCTGTAATATAGTAATATAGACGTAGTGTTGGGAGAAAGGAAGACCACTTTTACGTTGGGGTGACGATCTAACAGTAGGGGCGAGTGTCCTGGTGCGTTGTCCAGCAGCAACAAAATCTTGAATGGCACATTCTGTTGCTCACAGAATTTCTTCACATCGGGAACGAAACGGTCATCAAACCAGGAGAGGGACAGTGTAGAGAACATCCACGTCTTACGTGCGGTTAGCCAGTGGACATTTAGCTTGGTCATGTCCATGCTCTTGTAGGCGTGCGGCTTGCGTGCTGTGTGGATCACCGATAACTTGAGCTTACAGGTACCGGAGGCATTGGTGGTAAACAGGACAGTGATGCGCTCCTTCTGCAACTTCCGGCCCCGACACTTGCTGGCATTCTTCACAACGAAGGTTTTGGAAGGTAGTTTTTTCCAAAAAAGACCAGATTCGTCCATGTTAAACACCTGGTCGTCGGTGTACTGTCCTTCCTCCATAATCTCACGTAAAAATGGAGGAAATTCCCTAGCCGCAACACGGTCAGCACTAGCTTCTTCACCACCAATGTTTATATTGGTGATCTTGTTCCGCATCTTAAACTTCTGTAACCACCCAGAGGAAGCATTAAAGGGTTTGGGCTCTGTAATTCCCATCTTTCGTGACACTGCAGCATACAGTTCACGTGCGTACTCCTTAACTGAGCGCGTGTCCACCGCCATGTTCCGTCGCGCCTGACGCACCAAGTAGCTCACAAGTAATTTCTCCGTCTTGAGAAGCACTTGGTTGTGGCAATACTTGATCATAGAAGCACCTGTAGACTTTGTGATGTTCATGTGCTCCTTTATCTTGGCTGCATCCTTCTTAATTGTCCTGATCGTAGACTCGTTAACACCATGCTGGCGCGTGAGATCAACCTGTCTTGTTCCTTTCTTCAACTCTTGTATGATCTTATACTTAATTTCGTAGCTTAAGGAACGTCGTGTCTTCTTTGGCTTAGGGCGGCTGGGTCCAGGTAAGGAAAGGTTTCTCTCTGGGGGCGGTGGTCCGGCGGAAGCCATTTTACAGAACAATGGATTCACGTATACACGGTGTGGCCTGGAGGGATGAAACTGCCGCGGCTAGGTCAAGCGTCGTCTTTCCTCCCTCCCTCCCGCGGGTGGACACGTCATATTACTTTAAACCAATCACAGCTAGCAGCGGAGGGAGGAAAGGATGCATGGCCCAATCACAGTCCGATACGTCATATGACGTCACTGATAACGCAACAAAGACACACACTGCGCAACCTACTCGCGCCACTTACACAACATGGCGGGTGAGGGCGGGAGAGATGGCGGGAGGTTTGGATCCAAAAATGGCGCGGCTCGCCAGCCGCTCTCCGCGTAAAGGGGTACACGCACCGCGGAAAGTTAGCATTCCGGTTTTGGCAGGGTACCGCGTAAATGTGGAAACGCGTAAAGCGAGGGTTGACTGTACTGTATCCATCACTTTTTTGAAAGATTTTAATGTACCTTATTGAAAGGATTTAAACAATACTTTATTGAAAAGGTTTACTGTAATCTTAATTACATAAACTGTCCCAGTAATTATTATTATTTGTTTATGGATTCATTTTTATATTTACAGATGTCAAGTTACGTTATCTGCCTGTTCTGATGGATGTCTGGATGAGGGTAATTTTAATGGTGTTCCTCTCTATGAAAAACCTCTACTTCGGTCGCGCTGGATTATGGATGAACAACTCTCAAGTGCACAGATAGCAGAGTCTATTCGGCAAGTACTTGGACGGTGTGTTTTTTGTGAATGTAGGAGATTCTGGCCAGGGTGGTTAGGACTTAACCTTTTACCTAGCCTAACTGTAGCCCAAATGTTTGCTCTGTTTTATGTATGTATGACTTGTTTCACAGTACAGTACAGTCTGCACGAACATCATAATTATATTATAATTTATTCAGTAAAATTTACTTACAGGTTTAGAAATGGATAAGCATGTATATAAACTATACAGGTATACAATTCACCATGAATATAGACAATGTAGGTACTACAGTACAGTGTACAGTGCATAAGCCACGGAAGTAGAGTGCAGTATACGATCATTTTACCGCCGATCATTTATCGACCCAGGGTTTTACCTTAAATTGGCGGGCAAGTGATGGTTATGACCGCACAGTGTCTCACTCTCCATTGTCATATGCTGATCTAGGATACTCGCTTTCATCTGGTAGTGTACTATCGCATGCAGTAGGATCTTGAGTTTTGCCACTCATTGGTACTGGTTTAGCCTCACAAATTACAATTCAGAACTCCCTGGAAAAATTGGCTCCTGCAGTACTGACCCAACAACCTCCCCAACGGCTTCAATTTTATGGTAAATCCAATGTCATCAGCCTTATTTAGTCTACAGTGCATTTCCTTTTATCCAAATTCCACCCGCCACTTCTCCTGGGCTATGCATCCAAACGTAGCTTCTCACATCTGTCCGGGCTGAGGTTTGAACCCTTGACATATTGGTGAGAGTTACGTGCGTTACTGCTGTACCACCAACACCCCTGAACAAATTATGTTGAACCACTGTGAAAAATGTATGATAATTTAACTCAAAATGCATACGAAGAGTAATTCCTAGACTGGACCTTGAGTTTGACCACCATATATTCCATCGCTGATGTCACACACGACCACATGGAGGGTGAGTCAGCTGTTCAGTCCACACACTTTAATGTATGGTAATATATTACTTTATATAGGTTGGCTTGGCAAATTAATATTATTCACACACACACACATCATTTTTATCATCTGTTAAGTTTTCAATTTTTATTTGCACCATTTTATTGAGTTATTTGGTAGATATACTACTGTAAGTGAAATAAAAAATGTGGCAACTTTGCAGTGGGTGGCCAGCCAGCCAGCCACGAGGACTGTGATTGGAGAAATTAATTTGCTTATGCTGTACATAAATGTTTATGGCATTTGATGCAGCTACTGTATTTATTATAAATACCAAAATTTCAAGTGTATCAAGTGTCATAAATATTTGTAAGCAGGGTAATTGGGCACACCTGTATATGCCTGAATGGTATTATGGTTAGCCACAAAACAATCAGGGATAGAATGATAGTGGTGGTGATATACAACCCTTGCATATAGTTGTGTTAGAAGCTCTTTATCTCAATTTTTTCTCCTGGGAGGACCCCAACCATGCATATGGTTTAACCATGCAAGTGAACCGCCATTCAAGCATGGTAAAATGATTGTCTACTGTGTACAGAGACAGTGCAGGTAACAACAATGGTAAACAGTTAGACAGCTTGACCAAGGTTAGCTGACAAAGCTGGCAAAGGTGTTTATTTTCTATGTTCAACTTAATTTGTGAAGAAGTACTAAGAGTTTTTTAATATGTTTCATATTAGTATCTCACAGTAATGGAAATCTCTAATAACTGGAATTGAGATTGTGTTCTGATATTATTCTGGCAATGTGTCTCATTTTCTAGTACTGTACCATCTTTGTCTTACTGTAGCACAACTTTCGATGCGATTTTCTTGCAGTTTTTAAAAATGTCACTTCTCCCATCATGGTGCTGGGTTGCACATATATACTGTATACAGTGGATAATTATTTTATATATCTTCTTCAGGTGGCAAGTAACCAACTGCAGCAACTCACAGCGAACGGGCCGAGTACTTTGTCTGGACGGCGGAGGAATCAAAGGGCTGGTGATGACACAGATGTTATTTGTCATTCAAGAGATGTTGGGCAAACCCATTAGGGAGTGTTTTGACTGGATATCGGGCACTAGCACAGGCGGCTTCCTGGCTCTTATGCTGTGTTCAGGTGAGAGCTTACAGGCAGCAGGTGAGTGAGTGAGTGAGAAGTTAGGTTACAAGCAGTAGATGAATGAGTGAGAGGTTAGGTTAGGTAAAGATGGGTTAGGTTAGGTTGGCTTGGTTTGGTTTAGGTATTGGTGAGGTTAGGTGAGGTTAGGTTAGGTTAGGTGAGATGAGATGAGATGAGATGAGATGAGGTGAGGTGAGGTGAGGTGAGGTGAGGTGAGGTGAGAGTATATGAGCAGCAGATAAGTGAGTGAGAGGTTAGGTTTGGTGAGGTTAGGTTGGCTTTGGTTAGGTAAAGATAGGTTAGGTTAGATAAAGATAGGTTAGGTTAAGATAGGTTAGGTTCGGTAAAGATAGGTTAGGTGAGAGGTTACAGATAGTAAACCAGGCTGTTACACACTCTTTCTGTTTATGTCTGTCTACATACCTGTCTGTCTTTATATCTGTCTATCTGTCCTGTTCACATATCTGTCTGTCTGTCTTGTTCACATATCTGTCTGTCTGTCCTGTTCACATATCTGTCTGTCTGTCCTGTTTACATATCTGTCTGTCTGTCCTGTTCACATATCTGTCTGTCTGTCTGTTCACATATCTGTCTGTCTGTCCTGTTACATATCTGTCTGTCTGTCCTGTTCACATATTGGTCTGTCTGTCTGTCTGTCCTGTTCATATATCTGTCTGTCTGTCTGTCCTGTTCACATATTGGTCTGTCTGTCCATCCTTCTGTTCATATATCTCTGTCCTGTTCATATATCTGTCTGTTTGTTCTTTTGTTCCCATATTTGTTTGTCCTGTTCATACAGTGGGGTATGCTATAACGAATCTAATTGGTTCTAGAACCTTGTTCGTTATAGCATTCGTTTGTTATAGGATTAATCCGTTCCAGGCCCCCAAATACAACCACTTAACACTGAAAAATATAATATAAAATTGTAAAAATTGTAAAAAAGTGCATAAATATGCATCTAAACCCCTGAAATAAAGAATATCATTAATATTTGTAATAATAAAACAATAAATTAGAAAAAAAAAAAATTAAATTATGTTCGTTGTAGGAGTTTCGTTCGTTATAGCATTCTCAATTTTATAGGTAAAACCGTTCGTTATAGGAATATTCGTAGTAGGATCTGTTCGTTATAGCATACCCCACTGTTATCTGTTTCACCTTCTGTTCATATATCAGTCTGTTTGTCCTTTTGTTTACATATGTCTGTCTGTCCTTCTGTTTGTAAATCTGTCTGTCTGACCTGTTTGGATATCAGTCTGTCTGACCTGTTTGGATATCTGTCTAGTATTATTTCACTTGTTGCAACTAAACGAATCGCAGAAATTTTATAGTTGTAATCAGTAATTTTGACAATTCTAAGACACTTTTCATCAATGGCATTTCTGGCACAAATTACATCTTAGCGAGATATTTAACATTTTATCGTGTATGTGGCGGTACACATCCAGAACATCAAACAACGGTGGAGGCCCCCCCCCCTGGTTAGGTTAGGTTAGGTTAGGTTTGGTTGGTTGGTTAGGTTAAATTCAAAACTGTTTTCCCTATGGTTTTTTATATGTTTTGAATAATTTTTACCTTGATTTTTATAGGAAATCTCTAGATTCGGAGATGGGGGGGGCTTATCTCAGAAACTACTGAAGGTCACATTCATTCATAACACATTAAAAATCGTAGTTGCAACTTCTATTTCATTTAGTGGTATGTGAAAAGTTACCATTTGTCTGTGTGGCCTGTTTGTTCATGTATCTGTCTGTCTGTCTGTCTGACCTTCTGTTTGCATATCTCTGTCTGTCCTGTTCACATATCTGTTTGTCTGTTCTTCTTTTCGTATATCTGTCTGTCCTTCTGTCAGTCTCGGTTTGTAGAGTATCTCCACTACACAAGGGTTAATAGTTCCTTCTCACACAAGTATTGACTGTAGATTGAGAGTGATGGTGTAGGAATTGTTGCTTAAGAGTTCAGTTCTCACACGAGCAAAAATGGTCAGGTTTTTATTCCTCTGAATTCACTATTTATTGTTTGTTTTTAATGTATTCATACGGTAACATCCCCATATAACGTGCTTCGATCTGACGGAATAACCAGTACATATACTGTACAGGTAGTCCGTCAGAAGAAAGTTCTTATATAATCCCAAGCCCAATCTAACCAAATTCCAACCTTCTCTCTTATAGTCCATTAAAATGAAGTCACATATTTGTACATCCACCACAAAAAGTTGTCTAATACTCTAAGGGTCATACAATAGCAAAACGAATAAGAAATCTGAACATCGGTCTCTGAGGAAGTTTTATTGTAAATTGTAATACTTCTTTACACCTGTAAATATTATAAAGACGAGCAACATATATTATTATGAAATATTGAGTCACTTTGCAATCAGGTACTCCAACCATTCTGAGATGACACGAGCTATGGTGCTCATTCTGAAATCTGTCGGCCTAGCTGTTTGAGAACTTTTTTGTGGCAGGTGTACATACAGTATTGTACAAACTTTTTTTTTCTTATTACAGGATGTTTTATTACTTTGAATTATTATTTTCTTTAACCTTGTAAGCTTATATCTGCGGCATATGGCCTAAGCTGTTGCATTTTCAGTGATGTTATGACCACAGTCAATCAATTTTTTCACAGGAAAATCTGTGCAAGATGTACAGTCACTGTATTATAACCTGAAGGAAAAGGTTTTTGTCGGTGGACGACCTTATGAGGCCGGACCTCTGGAGGAAATACTGATGAAGGAGTTTGGTGAAGACACAATGATGAGCAGCATCAAGTCTCCTCGTGTCATGGTGACGTCCACTCTGGCCGACAGACTTCCACCCGATTTACATCTATTCCGTAACTACGAGTCTCCGATGAGTGTCTTAGGTGAGTTTATGATTTATTATGTTAACATAAGGCGGGGTAACCGGAAGAGTTTTGTTTTAAAGTCCTGAAAATAACTTAGAATCTATAAAAGTAAATATCTCCAACTTGTTTAGATAATTGACCAACAGGCCTTAGCATTTTCCTACTTGGAATATGTAATTTTTTTAGACTTGCTTTTTGCAGTACTGTACAACATTGTTTAAAATTCTTAATTTTTTTTTAAATCTCTATTAAATGGAGTCAGTTTATTGACATTAAAAATGGCCTTTGAAAAAAACAAATATTGGACTTTAAAAAAAAAAAAACATTTCCAAGAGTGGCCCAGTTACCCCACCTTCTGTTATGAGTTATTTGCCTTATTTATCTTATTATTTTCTCTGTTACAGTGAAATATCTATATGATGGACTTCTCTCTCCGTTACATGGGGGTTTCTCATCTAATGAACCCTCGATATAACGGACTTTCATACCTATATCGTTCATTCGTTAGATGGAGGTTTCACATCTACATTGTTTCTTAGATGGAGATTTCACATCTAACGGACCCCGATATACGTAATGGAGTTGTCTCTTCACATAATCCATTAGATGGGAGGTTTTGCATCTTATGAACCCTTGTTATAACAGGCTTTAAAATCTACATTGTTCATTTGATGATGGTGCTACATCTAACGGACCCTTGATATAACAGATATTCCTCTCGATATAGTCTGTTAAATAGAGGTTTCAATGGAATGAGGCTTACCTATAATTTCAGGTATACAAGAAAACAATGTCTTCATGACCACACAACGGCCCGATACACAAAAGATGTGGCTCGCTGCTCGCTGTTCTGGAGCTGCCCCCACTTATTTCAGGTATTGTTTAAACTTTCAGAGCTAAGCACAGTGTTCTATAGATCCATCCTTGTGTAGTAAGAAGTCTGTCTATTCATATTTGCTCTCCCCATATCTGTTGGTTGTACAGCGGTAAGAGTGATGGTGGTACTGTGGTAACGTGCATAACTCTCATCAACATGTCAAGGGTTCGAGCCTCGCCCAGGACACACGTGACTCCCTACCAAACACTCCCACAGGTTTCCCGGTCCCCGGTTTCCTCTGGTACTAACACTGGATAGACCGCCCAAATGGCTAGTGAGCTGATAAGTGGCGAATATGATAAAAAATAAATAAATAAATTTCAAGAAAATTTATGCAATAATTTTTTTTTAACGTCAAGTGTGACATGTACTAAAATAATAATGATAACTTATAATACAGTGACAAACTAAACATGGATTTCAACATTGCACAAGAAACAGTTTCTTGGCAGAGTAATCCACAGTTTTCTTTCTTTATTTCAAACTTCTTTTGAGACCTACAGTTGCTTCAGTAAGTTCACTTCAATGTTATGTACAGTATCTCAACAAATATCTGTCCACACAATGGGTGAAACATTATGAGACCACGGATGATAGATATTGGGGCAGGCATTTACTTCGGTATATAGTTTAACATAAGTAATGTAATGTGTATTTATTTTGGAGTAATTAATATGATGTTCAGTTACCAAATGTACTATGCCACAGAGCCAGGCATACCAACCCTCCTGAGACATTACGAGTTGCATGTATCATTTCATAATTCATATGACCCATCCTGGCAGATACTTGTTTAGATACTGTACTGTCACCAACCAAATACTTTTGTCACGCCTGGTAGCATCTGGCTACACCTTATACTATGTGGGTCGTACCACCTTAGAGTATCCCCAGTGTTGGTAAAGCATGGATGTAAAAGGCCATCTTGTGATTGGTCAGTACCATCTTGTGATTGGTCTGTACCATGTGATTGATTCTTTTAGCAATTTGTTGCCAGATGCTACCAGATGTGTCGAGAGTATTTTGTCGGTTACTGTACCACTCTGGATCAGCTCCCCAGCAGCATTCTGAGGGAGGGAGGAACACTGCCGTGCCAGAATATTGTAAATTTGTCTGCATTTAACAGCTACTCACCAGAGCAACACAGATTTCATGCAAGTGGCTTTAAACCTTAGTCTTGCAGTGCTTTGAAAAACTATTGTGAGTCAACAGGCACCAAGATAAACTATAGAGCCACAGTTAACTTGACTCAAACCTCTCACTCAGACAACAGGCACTGAGATAAACTATAGAGCCACAGTTAACTTGACTCAAACCTCTCACTCAGACAACAGGCACTGAGATAAACTATAGAGCCACAGTTAACTTGACTCAAACCTCTCACTCAGACAACAGGCACTGAGATAAACTATAGAGCCACAGTTAACTTGACTCAAACCTCTCACTCACAAAATATGTCCTGCAAAACATCCTTTTTCTTATTTCCTTTAACTGCTGACCTGTTGTTGTCCACGGTTTATTTCCATTTTTTGTCTACTCTGAAACTGTCACATATTCCCAGATTTATCAATGCATTTTTTATCAATTAATTAAAGTTATATATACTGTACTAGCAATAGAAACATAGGAAAGAAAGATATACGTATATACACTGGGGGTCAAAAAAAAAAAAAAGCATGGGATTTATGAAAGTATCTGCAAATGAGATACTTTGTTCATATAATTAGGGATGAGGGGATAATAACAGAACTTGATCTCACTCTCCTTTCCTGTATATATTTGCCTTGTTTGTAACTACTCCTTAGTCTGTACTCACCCCTGAAGACGTGAATTACACGAAAGCGCTTGGGAACTTTGTGTTTTCTTTTTTTCCTGTGTGGTTGTCAGCATACACATGCATCAGATGCACCTCCAGTGATTTGTTTGCATTATGAGCGAAGTTGAGGGTAAGAGGGCCAGGGGAAGGCAGAGACTAGGATAGGTGAATGAAATTAAAAACTGGTTCCTCAGAGATTGGTAAAAACTGCCCGATAACATTTAGAGTGGAGGACTGTGGTTGCCAACTCTCAGATATGAGGACAGTACAGTACTCTGATTTGTTTATCTGCAAAGTCAGAAATCTGTAACTTGGGAAGTGTCTGTACCTCAAAAGGAAGTGCAATAGGCAATAAGGAATGAAGGAGCATCTTGTACATAAGTTATGTTATTTGTATGAGAGTTTGAGAGCCAGTGTAAGTTGTAAATAATGAAGTATTAAAAGATCAAATTTGGGCATCCATTGAGGGCCTGTCATGGGCTGGTTGGACACTGTGTACATGCGAGCATGGTTTTGTGCCCACAACTAGAGTGGTGAGTGGAAGTTTGGGCCACTGTTAGATTAGGTTAGGATAGGTTGGATTAGATTAGGTTAGGATTGGATAGATTAGGTCCTAACTACCTTGGCCCGAAACCAATCATCCTGTGGTGACTCAAACATTTTATTAGTTATCCTCTTCATGTTTATGTTGTCACAGGACTGGTGGTTTCAGGCTTACCAACACCATTATGTAGGCAACAAATTTTTTAATAATAATTTTTTTTCTCTTTTTGGGGGTGGGGGGACAGATATTATTATACTGTATATAACTTATTATATCATCAGAGACTAAAAAAACAAGTAATTTAGAGTAATCTTATTTCCTGTTAGGTGTGGCAAGACTGTGAAGAAAGATGATAGCAGTAAAAGAACCTTGAATACATCCACCAAAAGGTATATAGTATAGTAACAATGAGCCGCAACACCTCTCTCTTTTTATTTTAAACTAGTCATTTTGTGTGATGATTTAATGTGTTGTACTCATGAGTCTTGCTCTGAAAGTGTTCACGGAATGTTTTTGTTTTTTCTGTAAGATTCTGCATGAGACCAAATCCATTATATGTGTAACCATCAACACATGGGTCCGATGATTTCCAAAATGATCAATAAAATACAGCTATAATGTAACCACCAACAGGAACCACACTACACATTGTTCACAAGGTTAATCTATTTTTTTCTGAAAGTGCACATAATGACAGTACTGTGTGCACATAATAACAGTACTGTGTGCACATAATAACAGTACTGTACTTATTATGGATAAAGTAGGAAATGTCACTAGCTAGCAGGTGATATACAGCATTTTTGCAATATCCATCGTCTGTGGTGTCAGATTGTTTCATCGTGTGAAATATGCACTGATACTGTTTTGATCGTGTATAGTTTTCCACCCCTCAGTGGCCTTTTCCAACATGTGGCAACATCAGAATCATAGTTGAACTTTCTTTACAGATATCACATCTATCATATTGCTTAGCACAAATCTTGAGTAGTAATATCTCCGTTAGCCGAATCCCTCAAACCCGGAACTCTCCGATAGCCGGAATTGAAATTTTCTCGGAAAATCATTCCCATAGCCGGAATTTTCTGGAAAATTCCGGCTATGGGAACGACTTTTCGAGGGGCACGTTTTCTGGAAAATTCCGAGAAGATTTATCCGGGTTTGAGAGATGAAAATTGGGTGCATTTTCCAGAAATTCCAAGAACAATTTTCCGGAACCTGGAATATTCCGGGGATGGGGGATATTTTTCCGTGTTTGAGAGGTGATGTAGTGCTCAATTTCTGAAACTTCTGAGAATATTTTTCCATTGCCCGGAAAATTCCTAGGATGAGGGATTTTTTTCCGGCTTTGAGAGAGTTCTCGTTACCTGGAAATATCTCATTCCCGGAAATGCTCTGCACCAATTGTTCCTTAGTGACGGACATATCACTCAAATATTACCCCCAAAAATGTATTGTTGGCCACATGTTCAAAAAGGCCACAAGGGGTAAAACACAATAGTACCTGAGGCAACTGTACCTAGATATGGCATTTAAATACAGTACAGTATAGTCTTCATTTACGCGGTCAATTGAACCCGTGGAGGTCCGTGTAAAAAGAGAAATGCGTAAACGAAATAACAGAACATAAGGGATTAATTGAAATAGAGACTGGACCGACCCCCAAACTACACTTTTTCCGACACAATACCTACGTTGTAGTAAAAATAACATCTTAATTTTATGATGGTATGCACACACAATTAATATTTAAGAGAAATATCAATAATATTAGGTTTTTTAACTTTTACATTAGTAGAAAAGATGGCTGGGCACACGGGGATGGGGGGCTGGTTCCGAGGCAGAGGGCAGATTATTGGCCCTCACCTGTATCACTTGTATCAATTGTATCACTATCCACCACAGAGGCTTGCAGGGCCTCTTTGTCAAACCCTTCAAAGTCCATATCCTCACTATCACTGACTTGGGCCGGCTGTGGTGGGTGGCGGGTGAAGAACTCGGGAATGTTTTGTTGACTGGGCGACCTTGTGCGCACCCTGCCTGCGCCGCTTCCCGCGCAAATTATGGAATGAACCGTGTAAATAAAAATTGTCGGTCTGGCAAGGTGCCGCGTAAATGACCAAACGCGTAAACCAAGTCCGCATAAAGCGAGACTATACTGTACTTCCAAAAGCTCCCCAACTCAATTAATTGTAACACAACCCAATACTGTACTTTCTTTGTGAATGTCAAGAACAATGGTGTCTGTGTGTAGTAGTGTACACATTACCAGTGGAATAATGATTAACCCTTTGAGGATGATTTAACCCTTGGAGGATGATGGTTTAACCTTTGAAGATGATAATTTTACCCTCAAAGAAATGTAATTTAATTTAACCCTCTAAGAACTATAATGTAACCCTGTGAAGATGATGATTAATTTAACCCACTCATACTTAAGTGTTAACATTCACTTAGAGTACAAGTCACCCACAAAAGTCTTGTCAATCGCCTCTCCTCCTGAACCGAGAACCCCGTCGAGACTCAGACTTGTGAATCTTAAGCATTTGTGGCCAGAATATAATGCATCAGTGTCTATACCAATTTGGATTCATGAGTCTGAAACTGGGGGTTCATGAAGCAGACTCAGAGGCAATGGGACATTTTATGGTGACTGTAATGGTTGATAAATATACATGTAAAATCTTTGCAGCAGAAATTAATGTCCGATACTTTTAAAACCTTCATTTAATGGACTTCAATCTTACGGGTATAGTCTGTTATATGTGTGTTTCAGATTTAACGGACCCTGATAATAATAGTACACTCTCCCATATACTGTTGTTTGTTATATTCAGGTTTCATATCTAATGGACCTTGATGTAATGAACTGTAGTCTCTTATATATAGTATGTTATGTGGAGGTTTCACATCTAATGGACTGTAGTCTCCCAAATAACCCCCTGTAGTCCATTATATGGAGGTTTGATATTGAATAAACTTCTATATAACAGTCTACACTCTCCTATTTGTCTTATGTGGGTGTTTCACATCGAACAAAAACTTGATATAATGGACTACACTCCCATATAATTTATGTTGAGGTTTCATATCGAATGAACCTCGATATATATGGACTACACTCTCCCATATAGTCTGTTAAATAGAGGTCTCACTGTAGATGTCTTTTATAAAAATTCTAGAACACTCTTTCTCTTCTTTTCTTTTTTCAGTGCCAGTGAGAAGTTTCTTGATGGTGGCTTGGTGGGGAACAATCCAGTTTTAGATACACTCACTGAGATCGAAGAATGGAACATGGCGGTGCGTGCTAAGGGTCGGGAATCTGAGGTCTTCACTCCTACTGTTGTCGTGTCCTTGGGTTGTGGCAAACCTCCAGTGTTGTTGGTGAGTGTAGCTCAGTACCACTACAGTAACATTTGATGGGAAAAACACAGGAAACAGCTAGATTTCTTTATTTCTCTAACGTTTTGGGCTGCACAGGTTCTGTGTAGGCTGACATTAACACAATGCAACATCCCCTGCCATGATAGTTCCAAAACTACCCAGACCTTCACTTGCTGTGGGTCTGGCTACAAGGGGTGGGTAGCAGTTACTGCTTCTGACTGTACTTCCTCCCTCTTATGGTTTCTCTCCCCGACTTTGTTCTCTAATTTCTAGCTTCCTTGAGAACCAATTCATGGCAGTTGTTGTCGACGGATTGATCTCTCGCTCTTTCTCTACCAATAGTGGTGTCCCACAGGGTTCTGTTCTTTCACCTACTCTCTTCCTTCTTTTTATCAATGATTTACTTCACACTACGATTAATTCTATTCATTCTTATGCTGATGATTCTACTCCTCTCTCTTCTTCACATTTTTCCCTTCCCCCTAATTCTCAAACTAAATCTGTTTCTAGAGCTGGTATCATTACATCTATCAACGCGGATCTGTGCACCATCTCCGAATGGGGAGGTAGAAACATGGTTAAGTTCAATAGTAATAAAACTCAGTATTTACCAATGACACTTTCCAAATTGGATGATCTCCCACCAATCACATTTCAGGATGCAATCATTCTACCAAATTCTAAAATAGATATGCTAGACCTCACTATTTCCTCTAATATGTCATGGAAACCACACATCCACAACATTGCTAAAGCTGCCTCCCGAAAGCTGGGAATGCTGCACAGATGCCGTAGCTACTTCACTCCTGAGCAGTTGCTTCAAGTATATAAGGGATTCATTTGTCCTAACTTGGAGTACTGCTCTCATAACTGGGGTGGCTCTTCTTCTGTCCAACTGTTAGATAGGGTGGAATCAAAGGCATTTCATCTTATTGACTCTCCTCCTTTAGTTGATAATCTTCCTTCCCTTTTTCTTTGCCGCAATGTTGCTTCACTCTCTTTTACAGGTACTTTAACAGGCAATGTTTGGTGGATTTGGCCAAGGTACCCACCGTATCTCTGTGGATGTTGATCACACTAGAATAACCCGTTATAGTGCATCCTTCTTTCCTCACACAGCCAAACTGTGGAATGCTCTGCCTTCTTCTGTGTTTCCAAACTCATACAATCTGTCTCACTTCAAAAAGCTGGTTTTCCTGCATCTTCGTGGTGTACATTAATATGACCTTTTCTTTACTATTTTTCATTTCTTTTGCTCTTATTTTTTCGCCCCCCTAAGCCCCGTTGTGGGTCGATGACCTGTGCTCAGGTGGGCTATTCCCCGTAAAAAAAAAAAAAAAGATCTGTACGCATGTGAACTACTGAATGTTCACACATATACAGATGATAATTTTTATTTATACAGTAGTACAGTACAGTACTGTATTTGTTGTCATTTTATATTAAATTCTCTATCATCATCAGTGGTTTCGTCAGAAACTTCTTTAAAGCCATAACAGTTAGAAAAGTCTTTTATGGCTCCATGCTTATCTATTAAAGCATGATTAAATAAGTTTAAATATTTTATTTATGATGATATACAGTACAGCATAATTCTAATATTGTTTGTATCTCAATCTCTCTCCATGTATACTGGGAAATATAGATAGAATTGAGCTTTACTTAAATAAATTTATATACTGTATGAGGAAGCACAGAACTGAAGTAGGACAAACAAGCACTGGTATGCCCAGAATACAATATAGTACCATATTATGTCTTTCACTAGTTATCAATTAAATCTGCACTAACAATGCTTCAACACTCTGCCTCTTGAATCACTTCAATATCTTCACTGGTTCCAAAGTTATGGTAGTTTGAAGATCCGCAAACATTTAATTGCGTTCTTCTTTGTTTTTCATATACGGTACTTGTCCTACTTCATTAATGACTCTTCCTTTTTAAAACTCTTTGTTAGCAGGTCTAAACCAGGTATCCTCTACGGTCTACCAAAGGTACACAAGGATGATTGTCCCTTATGCCCTATGTTGTCTGCCCTCGGCACCTTCAACTATAGTCTGACCAAATTCCTTGTTCCCATATTGTCACCAATAACTTATAATCAATATTCTGTTAAAGACTCTTTTAGCTTTGTGAAGGAACTAACCAGCATCTCGTTCAACAACTGTGTTATGGCTAGCTTTGATATACAATCTCTATTTACCAACATTCCTCTTGCCGAAACTATTGACATATTTACACTCGGTAAAAAACTACCGTACGGGTGGGGTCCGATGATTTTCCAACTGTGAGACATTTCGTACTTAATTTGGTAGGCTGAAATGATCTATTTCATTGACAGTATTGAATTACTTTGTTACAATATGACTTGAGAATGTCAGTATATCTCGATAAGTTAAACTGTATGTTATGTTAAATGTTCCACACACTGTGGACTACAGTGTGGATGAGTGGCCATACAGGAATGCATTATATGTTTGGCAGAATTAGTGGATATAGTAAAGGTATAAGATTATTTTGCAACCAAATTTCGAGTCTGTATTTGTATTGCTACTTCACTTTGGGCTAATGCCACATTATGTCATTCTTTATTTGTATTGGAATATATACCATGCATGCCGTCATAATGGAACCCGGCCCAATGACGTTTTATTATGGTCGATAATTCCGGAAAGTCTAGTACTGGGTTTCGTTTCAGAGTTCCAATCGCTTGTTTGGAGCACGTGTGGCCAAACAAATACATGCGCATGGCTACCAATGCAGGGAATGCCTCAGGGGCCTTTTGAAACACTTCGTATGTAGTGTCAGTTTGTTTCGTGCAGGAATTGAAACGGTATTTTTTTTTACTGAGTGTACAGATGAATTGTTCTCAAATACAGATATAGTTGATGGATTTAATAGACCACAATTTTAAGAATTTTTACAACAGACTGTAAATGTTTGTTTTTATTTAAAAACAAAGCTTATAAACAATGTGATGGTGTTGCTATGGGTTCACCCTTAAGTCCTACATTGGCCATTGCTTTCCTCTGCCACCACGAGAAGTTTTGGCTAACCGAATGTCCCGCCCAATTTAAGCCTTTATTCTATCGACGTTATGTTGATGACACATTTTTAATTTTCACATCACTTGATCATGTCCCTGTTCCTAAATTATCTAAATTCGAAGACAGCCTTATACAGAAAACCAACATTCACAGGTTTGGGTAAAAAAGTTTCATCATTTGTTCCTCTTAATTACAAATGAAATATAGTGTGTATTCTTACTGACAAAGCCTTTAATATATGTTCAAGCTATTTCCACCTGGACATTGAACTGAAATGCATAAAGAAACTACTCTTTAACAATGATTTCCCGAAGAGATTTACAGATACTCATACTATAGGCAAAACCCTTAATTGGATTTTTGGTCCCACACAGCCACACCTTTCCTAAATATTCTATCTGTTTCACCATCCCGTACACAGGCCCACCCAGTTTCACCCTTAGAAACAAACTTATGAAGCTTCTCAATGAATTCTATCCACCAATTTCTCTTAGACTAGTCTTCAAAGCCCAGAGTTCAATTAAAAATTTCTTTAAAACTAAAGACACCATACCCACACACTTGCAATCCTCAGTTGTTTATCAATTTATGTGTGCTAGCTGTAGGGCAGCATTTATAGGTAAAACAGAAAGAAACTTGATAACTCACATCCATGAGCACTTGGGTCGTTTCGTCCGAACAGGCCAGTTAATCCCACAACCACCACATTCAGCTATCCGTAACCATGCCCACCAACATGGCAACCTGGTTTTGCAGTCTGATTTCTCAGTTCTTGGCAGGAGCAACTGTGAGATGGACCACCTCATTATGGAAGCCTTGTATCAATATAAAGTAAAGCCTTCCATTTGTGAATTTTTTTGTTTCTCGCACTAAGGCTCGTCTCAGTTAGGGTAATACCCCAGTATGTTTTAGGTTTTTCTGATTTTAGTTTTGTATGTAGGTCTCCCATCATTTTTATTGGTTTTAAATTATAATGCTCTCTTAAAAAAATTTGCGAAAGATGAATTTTAAAATACTGTTTCGTATTTATTGTAGTATATTAACTGTAATGTTTAAAACTTTTTGTCTGTTTTCTAGGCTCTGATGATGGAAAGTGATTTTGAAATGTTAGTAATTAACAAAACCCAGCTTAGTCAAGATGTTTGTGCTTTCCCTGGTTCTCCTCTTTATAATGAAACTACTCTTTCCACGTAACAAGTCCATTGCTGAAGTTATATATGTTATATATTATAACTATTAGTTTTGGGCTAAATATAATAATGTGTGTATTTTTCACAGGTTGATACTGTTGACATTACCATGCCAAGTATTCTTGACGTACGTCGAGGTCTCCAAGCAATGTACAATCTATTCAATGTATTGGTGGAACAAGCCTGCAGTTCAGAAGGTCGGATTGTGGACAGAGCACGCACCTGGTGTTCCACCCTTCATGTTCCATTCTTCCGTTTTAACCCCCAGCTGTCTCAAGACGTAGCCTTAGACGAACACGATGATGAGTGTTTAGTCCGCCTCATGTGGGAAACTCGGGCATACATGAAGTCTCAGGCAAAGATTTTAGCTCAACTAAAACCTCTCTTGATAGAACCAGAGGCAGAACCTGTACCTCCACCACGGCAGCTGACCCCAACTAAGTCTAAGTGTAGTTCGTGTGTTTCTGTATCTGTCAGTTCTAATCATGAAGATGTCTCGGATACGGTTCACAGCCATGCTTCAGAGGGCACATCCCTCGATGAGGAAGGCAGCTATCACTCCACCCTTCCGGAGTGTACCGCTACTGTTGAAGATATGTCAGATGAGGTGTTACAGGTTGAGCAACCCTCAACCCTCGATTCTGTGTCGAGCAGTGAGGCGGCAGCTTCATCACCTGAGGATAGTAATAGTCATGACATTATGGACACAACCATTTGAAGATTTACCATCTGTTTCCTTCAAAGCTGCTGAGTAGAAAACTGTTGCCATCTCTCTCTTTTTTTTTATTACCATGGTACCATTGTTTCAAAATATGTGTGCCATACAGATTTAACCATCTTAATATTAAATATGGTGTATTTAGGATATATAACTCATGTTGAGGTGCTATGCTTGCCTATGATATGATTTTGCAGCGTTTTAATGATATCATTTTTATTTTGAAATGGACTTTATTTAATAACTTCTTTTTTAAAGTTGAATTACTTTATCTTCCTACCTTTACTTGTTAAGTTAGGTAAGGAATTTTTCAAGTTGAAGAATCCTACGGTATCTTATATTTCTATATGTTTGCATTTGTGTCATTGTAAGTACAGTAGTGGCAGCTTTAAAATCAAGTCTTCCTGTGTCTCCAATAAGTTTCTTATTCACACAAGACATTTATTGTTTAATTATACAAAAAGGTTTATATATAGATTTTACATTTATGTGCCAACACTTCATGGAGATACTTAAATTCTTGTCAAAGGTTTATTTGTTGTTCTCAGCGCTCCTTGGTTCACGCTCGTAAACACATTTGTTGTTGTTCCTGACGCTCCGTAGCTCAAGCTCATAAACATTCATTTTCACAGTGCCGTTTTGTTTTCTCTTCCTAGAAGAATTTCATGGAACTTAGATTCATCACTTCATTTTCTCAACTCACATTCCCATCACAAATTCGGTAATTATTTTATGTATAGTATGTATCATTAGTCCTTATAATGTGTTCCCTCAACCTATTAAGTTTTATCTATAGCTTTTTTCTTTTTTAGCTGATGGTACTAGACTAAGAAGCCCTGCATCCACCTTCTCTGAAGTCACAAACAAATTTATGCTTCCGGAGAATGGGGGCACTGGAGCTTCTTACTCCAGTACCATCAGCCAAAAAAATGACTATAGGTTTGTTGTTACATGGTCTACCTCTGGTGTCTCAGGATCCTATAGCTTTGTTTATGATTTTTCACCTCCCCAAATTCTCAGGTTTCTAGTCATGCTCTGGTTGTTTGTTATCTGTTCTATCTGTCTCTTATACTGTATAGTTGGCTGTTCTAGTTATACAATACTACTTATGTATACCGGCAGTCCACGAGTTACGAATGCTTGCACTTATGAACACCTGCACTTGCAAACACCCACATTAATAAACATCCACACTTACAAATTCCCACATTTATGAACATCCACTCTTATGAATGCCCACACTTACAAACATCTGCATTTATGAACACCCACACTTATGAACACCCTCACTTACAAACATCCGCATTTATGAACACCCACACTTATGAACACCCTCACTTACAAACATCCGCATTTATGAACACCTGCACTTATGAATGGGATTCCTCTTCATCTCAAAATTTTTTAACTAAAATCCCATTCTTTTTACATTAATTTATTATTCTGTATAGTTTAATGTAACTTTTTTTTTTCATGGGGAATAGCCCACCCAGGCACAGGTCATCGAAAAAGTAAGAGTAAAAGGAAATTAAAAATAGAAAAGATAAAGCAGTATTTACGTTATGGCGGTAGCAATGCGTGTGATGGGGGGTGCTGGAGGGGGTTTTGAGAATTGCAATTAAATGCCAGATAGCGACGTGTCCTAATATTGTGTATTTACCAAGTAATTATTAGATGTTTTAATTGCCTGTATGTTGGCCTGGCGAGTTAATGCTACATACCTAGGTATAAAGCTAGACGTCGCATTCTGGACTGTATATCACAAAAACTATTTATTATGTTTGGGATATTATTTTTGTTTTGTACAGTCAAACCTCTATTTAACGGACTATATCGAGTGGAAAGTCCATCTTGAGGTAATCAATCAATCAAATGGAGTACCGTCCTCATATCTGAGGGTTGGTGACCACAGTCCTCCACTCTAAAAGTTCTTGGGCTGTTTTTACCAATCCTTGAAGATTTTGTATCTCTCTGGGGACCTAGTTTTTAATTTCAGTCATCCATCCCAATCTCTGTCTTCCCCTAGCCCTCTTACCCTCAATGCCCATTAATGTTTTTTATATTATCTCATCTGTAAATATATGACCAAAGTATCATTTTTTTCTGTACATTTCAAGTACTGTATAGTACATACGAAGCATTCATAAAGTTACTTGATAGCGGGTTCTTCAACTTTCATTTACATAGGATGACCAAGGGTTAACAAATACAATAATTTATCTTACTATTCTATGTATTTTTTTTTTATCGAATTAAGCTTTTCAAAGATTTCTGTATAGTTTTGACTCTAGCTATATAGTCTGTCTGAGTAGCTATTGCAAACAAGGAAGTTTACAACATTCATACAGAAGAGCTGATCTAGTTTTGTTTTGTGTATGGTGCTTGTTGGCTCAGGATTAAAGGGAAGTTTCTCAAGTTGGAAGAGACATACCAGTATTAGTTTAGTTTACTTTTATTACTGTACTATATTTTAGTTTGGCGTACGATATTTATTTTTAGTATATATACAGTAGTGTTGGTCTGTCGTATACTCAACATAGCTTAATTCTCTCACAGTTAGATTCCTTCTAGTCATATATTTTTTGTTAGATTTAGTGATTATTAGGTAATTGAGTGGAACTTTTAATACAGTAAAACGGACATCAATGTAACGGTTTATATTCTGTTTCGGGAGGTTCATATCTAATAGGCCTCGATATAATGGACTACACCCATCCCAAATAGTGCATTAAGTAGAGGCCTCACTGTATAATGTCTGTTTTCATCATCTACTTCACATCTCCAATAAGTATAACTAGTTATATTTGTACAAACTGGTATAGAATGATTATTAGCTTGGGTACAGGTAATCAAGATATCTGAAGAAAATAATACAATTGCTACATATATTTTAAGAAGTGGAGTAGTGACTAATATAGTCATTTCTTTGGGTCAGATTTATAGGGATCTTGTTCTTTTTCAAACAAATTCTGTGGCATATGACTTAAGCTGTTGCACCACCAGGGATGTTATTACCTAAATCAACCAATTATTTTAAAACACTGCCAAAATCTAGTATGCTTTGTAATAAATTTTTGATAACTATTCTACTTTTCTTTGCAGTTTATACTAAATTTTTACATTACATTCTTTTTATTTTGGGGGTCCTGTAACTCATCATCCAGTACTAGACAGTGAGAGTGGGTGCAGCTGTGAGCTTCATTCTTATCTACAGGAAGAGAATGACAATGAATTTGTTAGTTTTTTTTTTTTTTTTTTTTATACAGAGACATATACAGTATGGAGAGGATAAATAAGGTGTGTGTATCATTCTGTGACTAAATTTATATTTATTTTTATATAGTTTTTTTTTAAACCTGTGCACCACGGTAGAAATTGGGGGGAGGGGGAATTTGACATTTTATACATGGTAATGTACAGTATTAAAATGCTTATCTCATGATACTTAAGTAGATACAAGGTTTGGCCAATGTATTTGACTGAAGTCTTTTTTTTAGCTGATGGTACAGTCCCCTTCTCTGAAAGCTTGAATTTGTTTGCGACTTCGAAGATAAATATTCTTTATTTCAAACTTTTTTTTTTCACTCATATCTTAAAAGTTAATGTTTTCAAGCAGTTATATCTTTACATACATTAAATTTGTCATTAAAATGAGCCAAAACTGGGTATCTTTAACAGTTATTTATGAATTTATTTTTGATACAGTATATCAGTATTAATCGAACATTATGTAGAAGTCAGTGACCTGCAAGAGAGGGGGGGCAGGGCTTGTACCGTCAGTTAAATTTTTTTTTACCATAGTTTGGGAGCACATCAATAGAATTGGTGACAAAAATAATGAAAGTCATCTGTAGTTTGAATAAAATGACATAATTCAGTGCCTGTACAGTCCACTACTAAATTCCATTCACCTCTCCTTCTGAACCATGAACGCCCGAGGGATTTGGACTCATGAATCCGAAGCATCTTTTAACAAAATAATTGGACTGTATATGTCCGTCTACTGTTTAGGGTTCACGAGTCTGAATCTCTCAGGGGTTTGTGGTTCAGGGAAAGAGGCGAAAGGACTTTAATAGTGGACTGAACATGATGTTGCTGTAACAAATTTGATGCTATTTTTTCTTTTGCCATATCATGTAAAGTACTGCTCGATTATGGCAACATCAGTACTATCCCTGGGATAGTGTAGATCTGCATTCTATATTATTGTTATTGAACAGACATAGCACTAGGTGAAACTATATATCTCTCAGTGTGATGCATTATTATAAGGGTGTTCTTATGAGTTTTGAAATATGATTATGATTCCTATATTTTAAATATTACATTGAGATGGTTAGGTTTAAATTGTAAGGTCTCTTGACTATATTGTACTTATATAACAGGAGTACGGGTGGAAATTAATGGCTTATAAGTACATATCTAAATGCAGTACTGGTATAATCTTGATTTTGCAAACTGTTTGAGGTGGCAACTACTTCCTCCAAAAATGGTGTACCAATACTTTTCAGTGATATTGATACATGTAAACACAAACAACATTAAAGGAGGCATCTGCTACATCACAAATTCTAGAATAACTGTCTGCCAAAATCAAGGGTTGACTGAACTGCAATTAAGAGCATAGGTTTTGAAGTGTGTTGACTATATTTGTATTTTAAATATTAAAAATTTACAGTGAAATCTCGATTTAACAGACTAAACAGAGAGGAGAATCCATTATATCGAGGGTCAGTTAGATGTGAAACGCCTCACCATCTAACTGTTTAAATAGAGAGAGAAGTCCGTTATATGGAGGTTTCACTGTATTAAGTTTGAAGTGTATGGTACTTAAGTTTCAAGGTAACAACATTTAGTCTATATGTAAAGAATGGAGTAAGAATTATACTGATTATTTATTATCTGTTTGTGGAGAATTAGTCAGCATCTTCTCCTCACAAGCAAGTAGTCCCGGGATCAAACTCCAGGCAGGGTAAAACTATGGGCAAGTTTCTTTATGCCATTTACCTCTTGTCTATGCAGCAGCAGTAATTGGGAACCTGGATTTTTAGCTGATTTGTGGCTTGTATTCTGGGTGTTAATTGTTAGTTACCCAGCAATGCAGTTGGTGAGTTGTCCAAATCTTCTTGGGGTTTACTCCTTGACACTGATGAGTCATGCAGCTCATTTATTAACTTTAGGTGTAGTTGTTGTGTTGGCCAAAACAGCTTTGAAAAACTTAAACAAATTCACTCCTAAATGGTCCTAGTGCTTGCCAGCCAGCCTCTCAAACACTTGGGATGATTATTGTTATCTGTTTAGACCTTGGCTTGTCCTGATTACTATTGTGTGAATTGATAGTTTCTCAAGGTAGTAAAGTGATATTTGGTACTGTGTTTTATGCATAATACCATCAATAGTTGTATGATTCTTTAAATAATCACATGCTCAAAAGTTATTATTCATATAACATATTCAGAATTTATTCTGTGAGATATATGTGATACACTAATATGGTTTATTATAATTTTTTACTATATAATATCAATATTGTATAATGATGTCAGTGATGAGTGAACAATTATGACCTAGTATTTTTGGCTTTACACTGTGTCGTATTTGAAGCTGACTTCTACAGTACTTTAGCCATATTGTATTGACATTACCGATACAAATTATTTTTTCAATTTGATAATTCACCATATACAGTAATGTACAGTCAACTACTATAGCTAAAGTCCTCCTTTTGCCTCTTCCCCTGAACCATGAACCCATGAGAGATTCAGGCTCATTAATCTGAAGCAGCATTTATGGACAAAATAATGTATCAGTCTACTGCTTGTTTGGGTTCACGAGTCTGAATCTCTCAGGGGTTCATGGTTCAGGGGGAGAGGCGATTAGACTTTAGTAGTTGACCGTAGCTAATGTACTGTACTGGTAGAGACACACACATCTCAGCCACTGAGAGCTATATATTAATACTAATGTACTAGTCATCATTTACCTCCTCGTGTTCAGTAAACTACAGAAAGTATTGTACTGAGGAATCATTCCATAATAACCTGCACTTCTACTATTTAAAACAAAATTATTCCATTTTATAACAAATATATTTTATAGAAGTTTTTGACTATTTACACTTAGCCAAAATTATTAAGGAGTTTATTCATACAAGTATATCTTTAAGTATTTGTTGAACTGCGGTGTGCACCACAAAAATATTTTAAAAATCCTTTTGCCAATATTAAAGATCTTAATTGTCTTTTTCTCTCATTTTTCTTATCATGGAGGGAGCCCAATGTACAGTCACTCAAAAATCTATCTATATACTCTGGTGGATGGGGGGGTGATGAATTTCAGAATGAACATACTGCAACCTATGTTGGCACTCTCGGTAGGGTTGTCAAAATCCTTTCGTCTGTTGCGTTATATTTTTCTCCTCGCAGTTTTGTGAAAATAGTTTTGGGAGCGTCTGTCTTTTATTAATTAGCTATACTGTACTGTACTTTTTTTTATCCTCCGAAGTGAAAATGGAGGCACTGTCTTTTCATCCTTTTCTCTGTCTGTAACATTGTTTATGTTTTGTAGTACATAAAAATATTATTCAATATTATTCAGTTTAGTTACAAAGCAGAATATCATGATTTTTTTTTTATGGGTCTCTGTTTTAATGTATTTTGATCATACTTGAGAGTTTGAGCATTTTAGTCATAAGAAAACTATGATTATGGATGTTAACTTATTGAAAAGAAACTAAATCGGAGCACAATACAGTATTATAATCAATCAGGGCTGGTTCTGGGGTATTCAACGCTCTAGGCAACTCCGTAGATTTGCGCCCCTAGTAATTTTTTATAATCTAATGTAAGTACGGGGTCTCTGGGTTACTAACGGGTTCCGTTCCTGAGGACCTTCTTAAGTCGGATTTATATGTACAGTAAGTCGGAACACATGCCATGTGCATATTGTACTTACAGTACAATGTTTAAAATCACACTATAGTATATCATAGCTTAAGTCCTTATATACATCTAAAATCACTTAATTTAAGAGAAAAGAAGAAATAGAATGACAAAATACTGTAATTGAAAGTAAAAAAAAATAAGGCATTAAGTAAATAAAATACTGTAAATTTCAAGTTTAACCTCGTTCGTATTGGCATTCGTTCGTAAGACACGTTGGTAAGTCGGGGACCTCCTGTACTCCATTACTGTATTGTTTCTGTAACTATGGAAACACCACTGATGACATGTATATTATCATCTTGTGGCTTTATTACTACATTCATGAAAGTAACCAATTACAGTATAATTATTATTATTACAATAACTCGGTGAAGAAAATGTCAGTAAGTCACAAATTTCAGTTGAGCTTTATTTTAAGGTACAGTAATTCATAAAAAATAAGCATATTTAAAGCATTTAGTTAGCTTCTGTAACCTACTATTATTTCATTATTATATACATGCAGTCCAGTGAATAAACAATGAGATAAAGTTTATGTGAATGCGGTACTATACATTGTTTTCCCAGAACCCAGGTGATAATTCCCACGTTGTAAGTCTCATTAATCCGGAGCAGGTGTAGACTGGCCGCAGTATTCCCACAGGTCACTGTCAGGTCATAACTTCATAAGCCTAGCTAATCTGGTGTCAGACAAGCATGTTCTACCAAAAGAAAAAGTAAGGAAACTTGGGTGTAAGGTACTTCCACCTACAGTAAACCCTCGGTAACTCGGCATTCGATATTTCTCGGAGTTTCGTAGAACTTGGGACGGATGTGGTCTCTGAATTTATTATAAGATAACTCAGGAAATGGCGAGTTATATATATAATTATCTGGGAAAATCCCGGCATATTTGGTCATGTGGGTAACATTCGCCAAGCTGCACTCTACGCTTGGTCAGTCTGGTGTTTGTATTGTTGTGGTTGGGTGTGTGCTGGCTCACTCCTCCCAGTACATGGACAGGGAGGGTGCTATAGCACCCCAATATTTGGGTATAAAGTACTATACTATACACTGCACCATGGAGTATCTAAGGCACCAGAATTAATATTCAGCACTCCCTGGTAAAATTTGGTTCCTGCGGTGCTACACCAGTAACACCAAACAACCTCCCCCATTCATGTCAGGCCAGCAACTGTATGCAGAACATCTCCACTACTATGGTAAATGTTGTAGATTGTATTTAATTTATAGTTCAATTCATTTAATCTGAATTCAAACTATCTGAATCCTCCAGGTATCCCAACTTTGTCCTCTTTGGTAAAAATTCTAATTTAGTCCAACAATCCAAAAGCAACTGAAGTCATTTATTCGCTCGTTTGATACCTGTAGCGCTATAACCGCTTTTAAACAAAAATTGCTGTGATAAACAATAAAATTTATACCTAGCATATCATAAAATACAATAGCACATATTTTGTGAAAAAAAAAAAGCTCCTTCCACTCTCAAACCATCATATAAGTGATGCCACAGTTCAGCCAGGCAGTCAAGAATCAACCAGCTAACTGAGACGTGTGTGCTGTAACGTCACATGGGAGGGAAGAAGGCAGGTGAGTCCAAGGTAGGTAGATAACAGGTAGCCTGACACAGGCCCATAGGAATTCACTAATTGGCAACTCTACTCTCGAGATCGCTAAGCCACGCCCCTTATGCCACTTCATGCATTTGTAATATTGTGGTATTATTATCTATAGATCCTTTCTCTAATCAAAATATACCCTGTACTAGCATAAAATGTTATTAATCAGATATATATTTAATAATATGTAATATATATGTATATTGCCATGTAAATTATACAATAAGAAAATGTTTGACAAAATTTACAATAAAACGGGAACTCTGGTTGAATTGTAAAATATTCAATACATTTCCTCCCATTTTAAATAGCGATTATGTCAGTCCTGTGTGTGTGTGTGTGTGTGTGTGTAACCTCTTGCCCTTTCTAGTGAAGGCTTGGAAACACATAAATACAGTGATACTTCTTTTTAACGGATTTTCCTCTCTGCATAGTCTGTTAAATCGAGGTTTCACTGTACTCAATGGCGACTTCATTATGCTGATGATGAGATAAAAGTTTTAAATAACTTTGACCTACGAAGAAATGTAACATTAGTCATAGTAATTACTGTATATACCTGTACAGTGGTCCCTCGGTTAACAAACGCCTCGGTTAACGAAATTTCGGTTAACGAATTACCTTCCATAAGAATATTCAATTTGGTTAACGAAATTCTTACGAAAATGTTTCGACATGCTTTGGCTTGCTCACCAGCTGGAATATTAGTCCACCAATACAGTAATTGGTTCTAGGGCTTAAATTCTTTCCCATATGAGTAAATATCAAGAAGGTTGTACTATTCAATAATTTTCCAAGTTTTATATTAAAATTTTTAGTCATTTTATCAATTATTTAACAATTGAAGTACAGGAAACTAGTTTTTAGTGCGCCAAACAGCCACTCAACTCACCAAACAGGCGTCAGTTTGTATCTCTGGTCAGTAGAGGTAACATCTTGCTTGTGGCTCTCTTGAACATAAACAATTGTTACGTTTATACAGTACAATTATTGGTCATTCTGAAATTTATTTAACATATTGAAAATATATATAGTGCAGTGCAGTGTTGATTTAAAGAAAATAATCTTGAATTACACCTAGTGAACTTAAAATTTTGTGGGTGAAATGACGGCATGAAGCATGGGGTGATTTCTCTTCCACCCCCGCTTCCTTCTCTTCTCCCTTCTCTTCTCCCTTCTCCTCCACCCCCATACACACCTCAAAGTAAGTGTACTTTACTGCATTTATTTTTATTTTGTATATAATTTTCGGTGAGCTGGAACCAATTACCCAAAATCTTATTGAAACAATGGTTTTGGTTAACAAAATTTTCGGTTAACGAACGACCTTCTGGAACGAATTGTGTTCGCTAACCGAGGGACCACTGTATACCTAATATGTAATGTAACAACAGATGTGTGGTAATATACTGTAGCTCTCCCTTACCTCGATAGAAAAAATTTAGAGAATTAAATTATTATTTTTATTAACACCCATGGTACACTTAGGCGTTCTCTCACGAGACGCTCGGGATCTGTCCTGTTACTCGCCTCACCACACTTGACTGTACCTCACGAGAGATATTTGTATGTAATGAGTCATAGTAAGCTTGCTATTTGAGATAAAAAGGTGGGATTTGTTGCATTGGAATTGTAAATAAATTATCTACAAATAGTTTTATATAAGTTATGACGATAGATAATTAATAATTATTTTTATACCTTCTTTATTTCGTGATTGCAATATGAATTTTATTTCATTATAAAGCATACATATAGTATAGGAAAAAAATGGTTATAGAAGAAAAGATGTGAAAAAATTAATATTTTACTAGGGACAAGCATGAGGAGGCACCACACAATCACCATGTGGTGCCATCTTGTACTTTTTACATTTCCCACATCCTCCACCCTCACCAGCAACATAAGGCATGGTTCAAGACTCTCACAACACTGTTATGAATAAATGAAATCGGTGTGATGAACGAGAAATCAACACCATCCACAAGAAAATGGGTGGGAAATATAGATCAATGTTATTTCCTGGGTCCTTTAAACACAAAAGGGAGACTGGTGTAGTGACCTTGGAGTGCAATCTAAGTAGTGCCAGATCGCACTGACATTGCCAAATGTGTGTCTTGCGTGTCTAGCATTCATACACAAACAAAATTGTTTATTTAGGTCTCACGCAATTTTGCGTATGAAAAACCCAAGAGTGTTAATATCATACAGTGTTATATACTGCTACTCCTCGACTTATGACCACCCGGACATACGACCGCCGCAGTCGTACCAAAAAAATTTTAAATTGCGTATTTTCGAGTCCCGACATTAGCGATTGCTCTGTGTACTGACAAAATTTTCGTTTGTAATTCCCTTTAAAATGGCTGGCAAGCCTAAAAGTGAGAGTTTTGTGGTGCTGAGAAGAAAAAGAGACCCCTTTTAGAGAATCATTTTAGATTCTCTATGTATTATTTTTGCATTTTCGACTACACATGAGTCTAAAGTTCCAATAAAACTGTAAATTTTGTGCTTTTGATTTGGCAAATGTGCAAACAAATTGTTTCAAGTCTAGTTTCTCCTCAATTTCATGTTCTATGGACAGCGGAAAGCCCAACAAATCTTTCTTCTGCCATGCTGAGCATAAATATGTTTTTATCAATTTTAGTTTGGAAAAACTTGGATCACCACTGGCCACAGACACAGGGAGTGTCAAGAGAATACGTACATCAATAAGTACATTTAGAACACTATCAACCATTTTTTTTTACATATCAATTTAAAAATGTCTTGTGGTGATGCATGCTATTTGACCCACCTCGCAGTGAATTGTAATTCACTGCACAAATCTGCAGCATCAATATCTATTGTCAACTTGCTTTAAAGCTTTTTCTAGTTTTAAGCACTGTTCTATTACTTCCTTCGGTGTTATTGTCTGCAAAATAAAAGTTCACTATGAACTTTTGTTTGGGATTCTGAATTGGTTCATATTTATCTTAATAGTTTTGGCTACAACTGTCGCCTTCCTCAATACTGTAGAGTTACAGATAAGGACTGGCACATTGAACACTATACAAAAACTCCTTCTACAGGTTGACAATCCCTTAACCGAAATCCTTGGGGCCAGAGGCATTTCGGATTTCAGAATTTTTCGGTTTTCAGAATGGTTAGTTTTTATTTTTTTTATTTTTTTATTAGCCCACCCGGGCATAGATCACTGACCCACATCAGGGCCTGGGGGGCAAAAATATAATAAAAATTATATTAATAATAATAATTCATACCCGGTAGGTCTAGGTCGTGTTGATCTTTTTTTCATTCTTGTATTTCATTATTATTATTTTATTATTACAGTACTCCTGTATTATTGTTATTTTTATTAATTTTATTATTATATTTTATTATTATTATTATTATTATTATTATTAATGTTATCATATTATTTTATTTTGGTGTAGTGTATTTTTATTAAAAATTTTATTTACTATGAATAATTATTATTATTATAATTATTATTACTATTACATTTTCGCCCCCCAGGCCCTGATGTGGGTCAGTGATCTATGCCCGGGTGGGCTAATCCCTGTAAAAAAAATAATAAAAAATTTACCCACAAAAAAACTTTCGGTTTTCGGAATTTCGGATAAAGGGTTGTCAACCTGTATCCAGTACATCTGACATCACCTCAATCACATAAGCTTACTCCCATGACGCATCACCACAGAGGTCACCTTGACAAGGTCAGGTAGCACTTTGTGTCAGGGACCTGACCACCACCAGTCATCAAAGGGCTAAACCATCGTCTTCATTGTCAAAGGGTTAAATCATCTTCAAAGAGTTGAATCATCATTCTCAAATGTTTTAACCATCATCCGCGAAGGGTTACACCATCGCCATCAAAGGTCAAAGCCATCGTCCTCAAATGTTTTAACCATCATCCTCAAAGGGTTCAACCATCGTCATCAAAGGTTTAAATCATCATCATCAGAGTTAAAACCTCACCAACAAAGGGTTAAATAATCATATTCAAAGGGTTAAAACATCGACCTCAAATGGTTAAACCACCATCCTCAAAGGTTTAAACCATCACTTTCAAAAAAGTTAAATCATCTTCAAAGAGTTAAACAAATATCCTCACACGTTTCACCATCAACCTCAAAGTGTCGAATCATCGTCTTCAAAGGGTTAACGTAACTATATAGAAATGTATCTATAAACTTATCATTATAGTAATACACACACACACAGTACTTTGTTACATAATATACACATACAGTATACATAATTATAAACATAAGTATTTAATCAGGTCAGACATAGATAGTAATGACAGCCAACCCCGGCATCAGGTGACTCGTCCTTCAAGTCTCGCCGATGAATTCTTGGCTCACTCCTCGAGTCCGGAAAGTCTTTAATAACTTACTAACTACGTCTAATTAGCTGTAAATTTCAAGAAAAGAGAGAGGTGGCTCGTGGCAGAGAAGAGATAGAGGCGGACAGAGAGACAGATGGATAGGGGGGGGGGGATGACTGAGAGGATACATATAGGCCTACATAGAAAAGGAAAGTGAAAGAGACATTAACTCAAGTATTGAGTGTGTATGTGTGAGCTGACAACATTCCTTCATGTTCACGTTGATAATGACACTTTCTTCATGTTGGTGTTGCTGACCGCTATGATGTGCTGGACAAACATTCTAATTCATGAACTGAAAAATTAAGAAAATATCCCGTGGATTTTACCAAATATTCTGTACAATAAAGCAGTGTTTTGTCTTACTGTAGTAGAAACATACACACATACTAGACCAGTGGTTCTCAACCTTTTTCACTCCATTCCTCCCTTGAGGAATTTTCAACTTCCTCGTGGCCTCCTTCATTTTTCTCCCAACCCCCCCACAAATAATGTTGAAAAATAAAATGCACAATATATTGTTCAGAGACAATACACTCCACTGTCTTCGTGATGGTAGTCCCAGGCCAGACTGAGATCAATCGGTCCTATCACCACTTGCAAAGGGATGACACACGGACACGTACTGAACAAGCCAGTTCAGCAGCTCGGTCCAGCGCCTGTCACACAGACAGGGACTGACTTGTGAAATCTTAAATAATCCGTAAAAAAAAAAAAAAAAATAGCACCAGAGTACAGTATGTAAATATTAAAACTGTATTGTCGTTATGATTAAACAAAATGACAAAAAAATGAAAATTCTCTTATGCCAAGTCAAAATAAGTAATACAAGTTTTGTTTAATTCAGATTCCCAACATTATTTGGAAACGTACAATTTATAGCAGCTCGCCGTGGCTCCCTAAATTCTTGCCGTGGCTCCTTTGGGGGCCATGGCCCCTAGGTTGAGAACCACTGTACTAGACGAAAGAAGAGAAATTTGATAGACAAAGATATAGATTATAAAGAGTGACAGATAAAGATTCATTAAAATATAGTGATGAATAAAGGCAGAGGAGAGGGAATTACGACAGTGATGAGAGAGGGAGGTAAGGAGGAGATGGGGGGGGGGGTTACTGAGGAGAAGGAGCGTGGTAGACGTAGGCAGGTTAGGTTAGGTTTATCACAAAGAGAGAGAAGGGGGAGATAAAACGATGGAGGAACGTGGCGGCGATGGTGGTAGGTTAGTTTAGAGGACTTTAGACTTGGTTCGGTTTATCACAAGGAGAGAGAGGTAAGGAGGGAACTAGGAGTTGATGTGGAGGGAGGAGCAGCAGCGTGGTGATAGAGGTAAGTTAGATTAGGTTAAGTTTATCACAAAGAGAGAGGGAGGTAAAACGAAGGGGGGTGTGGGGGCGATGGTGAGGGAGGAGGAGGAGCAGCGTGGTGGAGGGAGGTCGTGTAACTCTCAGTTTCGCCAGCTGTGCAGTTGTGGCTGGCTCGCCCTGTGAGCAGCACGTGTCTATGTGTGTGTGTGTGGTGTGTGTTGTGTATAGTGCGAACGAGACCTTTCTCATCCTATCTCTCGCGGGGATTTATCGGAACTGGATTTACTTGTGTTTCACCTACAGGAGGACCAAGGCGTTATATATATAAAAAAAACTACAGCTTACATCTGGAATCCTGCTGACAAAGGTAAGAGAAGATGATTGTTAAAAAGTTGACGGATACACTTAACTGTAAAACACACACACACACATGCTTGGGTATGCATTGCAAGCAGGAGAGGGAGAGGTAATGATCATGTGCTGTTTAAGACTAGACTAGAGCTGTTATTTGCTTTCATCTCATGGCTGTTGTACTTATTTTCCTGCCCAAAAAAATGAACGGTAAATATTTAGAAGTTTTAAAAGGCTTGTTTGGTGTTCTTGTTTAGTATTTTAACCCACATTTTCCCTCTACTTCATCCCTTTGCAAGTGGTGATAGGACCGTATGATCTCAGTCTGGCCTGGGACTACCATCACGAAGACAGTGGAGTGTATTGTCTCTGAACAATATATTGTGCATTTGAACAACTAATAATGTGGGTAATTTTATTGGTTAGAATACTCGAAAAATATAAATATCCGACGGGAACGCTAAATCAAATAAGTTTTAGTTGCAAAATGTAAAAAAAAAAATTATAATAAATAAAATAAAACGACCATATTGTCAAGGATGGGAATTACAGCACACTAATCGTTTTTAAATCTCAAACAAGCTAGTTAGAGCGATTTTAACGATCAATTTAAAACTATCGTGTTAATAAACATTGATTTAATTGCATCTAGAAATTTTTTAAATGGTTTATGGATAAATAAGTTACTTCTTAAGGCAAGGAAACTTTTGTATTTACTTATAATTAGAGATTGAGTAAATGGCTGCACTAGGGATTGGAAAGGAGGGGGGGGGTCGACCTGACAGCTGAAAGGGTTCCTCAGAATCCTCACTCACTCAGTCAACTCGGCGTCTCACCAACACATGAAAACAAACTTACCACCAACACACCTGACAAACTTACCACCAACACACCTGACAAACTTACCACCAACACACCTGACAAATTTACCACCAACACACCTGACAAACTTATTGCCCTCCCCCACACCTGACAAACTTATTGCCCTCCCCCACACCTGACAAACTTATTGCCCTCCCCCACACCTGACAAACTTATTGCCCTCCCCCACACTGACAAACTTATTGCCCTCCCCCACACCTGACAAACTTATTGCCCTCCCCACACCTGACAAACTTATTGCCCCCCACACCTGACAAACTTATTGCCCCCACACCTGACCTGACAAACTTATTGCCCTCCCCACACCTGACAAACTTATTGCCCTCCCCACACCTGACAAACTTATTGCCCTCCCCCACACCTGACAAACTTATTGCCCTCCCCCACACCTGACAAACTCATTGCCCTCCCCCACACCTGACAAACTTATTGCCCTCCCCCACACCTTCATCTGCTGACCGAGGTCACGTCGTCTTTCCTCAGTTAGTCTCGTATTTTTGTTTTGATTTTCTTTGTTTTTGTTTTGTTGATATTTTTTGTTTTTGTGTAATTATTTTATTCTCGTTTTTATCCAATTTCATGTATTTATTATTATTATTTTTTTTAATTTTAATTATTTATATTTTTGTTCTTATTCATATTTTTTGCTTTTATTTTTATTCATATTTTTTCTTCTAAATATTGAATTTTTTTTTAATTTTCATTCGTGTGTGTGGCGTGGACTTTTGAGTGTGTGTGGCGTGGACTATTGCGTGTGTGTGTGGCGTGGACTATTGAGTGTGTGTGTGTGTGAGGAAGTCCTTTTATGCGAGGTTGAAGTGCCCTTCACTCTTCTGCCTTTGATGTGAGGAGTAGTAGCCTCTCGCTCTCTCTCTCTCTTTCAGAAAGTTAGAAAGAGAAAGAAAGGGGACAGAGTGAAAGCGAGAGACTGGGAGACAGTGAAGGAAAGAGGATAGAGAGACAGCCATTAAACGGAAGACATAGCAACACAATTAATCAACATTCCTTTGTTTTTTGCCGTAACACTTCACTATAACACTTGGAGATGATAATTGGTGGTTGCATCAACAAAGGTGAAGTCACAACCTTCTCCTCCCAGTCGCTTACACAACCTGCCTGATGCTCCACGTGGCCTTAATCTTTGTATTGTTATCACCTAACATAGACAGGTAATAGGGTGATGGGCAGAGCCAGGGGCAGACAGGTAGGTAGGTATTGTTATTACACGGGGGGGGGGGGAGGTGGTGGAGAAGTTGGAAACTGATAATAATTTATATGTGGTAACTTGGAGAGGGTGTGTGTGTGTGTGTGGTGATGATACAAGCATGAGAGTAGGTTGACATTCCTCTGCCTTTGTTATCATCTTGGGGTTCTCTCGGGGGTTCATGGGGAGAAGCGAGCAGACTTTAATAATTAACTACATTATTTTAGGCTAAAGCCTAAAATATGTTGAAATAATTTATGATTTATGGAAACTGCGTGAAGACGGTGATACGATGAGTGAGGTTCAATCTACCATACACAACACACCTTGATGTCGTCGTCCTCAGCTGACATAAAGTGTACAATTCAATATGGTCGTCTCTGGAGCCTCGGAGGACGTCGGTAGCGCCGCGTCAGTAAACTTTCTTATGATGTCGTTATCAAGTATAAGTTTAGTGGGAACTCGTAGGTAAGAAATGAGACCAAGTCGAATGTTGACGTGTCACATCATCACATTTTGTCAGACAATCGATAAACTCACTATACCTGCTTATTGAACCCAACCTTCACTTAATACCATAAAAAATTATAATGATGTTATCTTTTTCATCCACTGTAACATCCATGGACAAAAGATTCACTCCTCTCCGCGATAAAACTGTGTAATGCGGGAATGAGCGAGTCTCCGAACAGAGTTATTATAACCTGACTGTCATCATCTGGTGCTGTGATGTTTTAACTCGTTTTGGGGTCGATTCTGCTTCAGTTTTGCAGGGAGCGAGCTTTTAATCCCGACTGTACTGTGTACATAAAATACTCGAGACTGTGATAAATAGATCTGTGTACTATACTGAGGTAAAAATAATAATTAAAAAAAACAGCACCGTGACCTTTACAACAAGTTTTTGCTTATGTAAAATGAATGTCGCTCAGTCAAAAAATAAAGTCCCGTCCTGAGTTTTAAACTAAATGAGTCCTGAGGGACACCGCAGTACTGTACTTAACGGGGCGGTGTGGCGGTAAAATGAACTAATTCCAATATTATAAATGAATTTTATTGAAATTAGTTCATTTTACCGCCACACCGCCCCGTTAAGTGCTGTACTACCGTGTCCCTCAGGACTCATTTAGTTTAAAACTCGGGTTGAAACACGACGACCCTCTTCAAGGGAAGATGTTGTTTAATAATACGGGCGTGACAGTATCGTCCGCCCGCCACGTTGCGAAATTTATAAGTGTGAAAGTTGTGTACGAGACACTTACAGGGGTCACGTGTTACTTATAGTGGTTACTTATAGTGGTAACTTGTTACTTATAGGGGTAACGAGGCACTTATAGGGGTCGCGTGTCTCAGTAGTTGACGGAAATTCCCAGAAGTCCACAGCAGCAGTTCCCAGTCGGGCGTGAACAGCTTAACCATCAGAGAACTTGTCCTGACTAGCCACTAACCAGTGGACTGACCACTTCTCGCCTCCCCAACTCTCAACTTGTGTTTAATAGTTCTATAAGTCCCTGATGTGCTGTTCCAAGGTATGTGTAGGGCGGGGGGGTTGTCAGTATGTGTGTTGTGTATACGTTTTGTGTTTATTCATAACTTTATTGAGGAGTCTGTTATTGAGAGGGTTTATTGTACTTTCATTCTTAAAAAAAACCCCAGAAAATACAATAAAACAATGAAAATGTGTGAATATTTCTCCGCCGTGGACAGCAGTTGGCATACAGATGTAACATTACTTCGGACAAGAGAGCCAAGAGTTGTGTGAACGAGAAAATTACGGTCGTGGGGATATGATTTGCAACTATCCACCTGCATACACATGTTCTGAAACAAACTTGGGGGCAGGGAAGGGATAGGTGTAGGGTTGGAGGAAGGGGTGTGAGGAGGGTGTTTGGTGGAGGGAGGGAGGGAGGAGGGGGACTGTGAGGGAGAGAGGGAGGGGTATAAATAACACCAAAACCCAACAACAACAACAACACTGTAAGTCCTCAACACCACACCATGACTTATGAGTCTTTAACTCAGTAACAAGAAGGAAAGGAGTTAAAAGTAGTGAGAGTTAAAGAAGAGAAGAGGGGTGAGAGTTTAAAGTAATGGAGAAAAATTAAAAGTAGTGAAGGATAGAGTAGTAAGGATGAAGAGTGTTGAAAAGTAGTGAGAGGGATAAAGCTTAAAGTAATGGGGAAGAGTTAAAGTATCGAGAGAAAGTTTGAAATGGTGGATATTATCGGAGAGAGACAGAGGAACAGTTTGTGTTTAATTCAGAAAAAAAAAAAAAAATAACTTTCAAATGTTTCTTTCCTTGTGTTTGAGTTTCACTTTTAAACAAGTTGATGTATTTTATTTATAGAAGGTTAAGGAGAGACGAAGCAAGGCGAAGTGAGGCGAGGGGTAGTAAGATGAGGGGTGTAGAGGTGAGGCGAGGGATGTAGAGTGAGGTAAAGCAAGGCAAGGCGATGTGAGTGTCGTCACCCGGTACACAACATGAGCGTCACTGGGCGAACAGTTTTTCCCAATGCAAGTTTGACTGGCTAGCGACAACGACAGACAGCCAGACTTCATTTCTCTCTCTGGGTCGACGGGAAATGAGTAATGAAGGACGGCACACATAATCAACAGTGAATTAATATGAGAGAGGGAGCGAGTTTGAGGTGCTGCTGCTGTGAGGAGGGCGGGAGGGAACGTGACCAATATCACCTACAAACATTCTCCCACGATCGGAGGGAGGGGGGGGGGGTGAAAGGAGGGACGGATGGAAGGAGGGAGGGAACGTGACCAATATCACCTACAAACATGCTCTCGCCCTGACCACCATCATTAACAACTACCAGCATTCTCTCACCACCAACAACAACTACTAACGTTATCTCACCAACAACAACTACTAACATTCTCTCACCAACAACAACTACCAACATTCCCTCACTATACTACTTGTGGTAAGTCACAAATCCTTGACAAAATTATCTTCACGTTTGGATATTTTTTTTCGTTTACTCTTTGCATAAATAAGTATTACTGTACACAAGTCTAAAATAAATCATTGTGTTTATATCACATTAGCAATACTGGAACCTAACCTAACCTAACCTAACCTTCGGTACACGAGGAGGCAGCATGGCCGGTACTTCACTCGACCGTATTCACTTCCCCAAATTGTAAACATTAGGTACCCATTTACTGTACAGATGGGTGAACTGGGAGCGGCAGGGAATCGAATCACCGACCCCTGCAACTTGGTTGAGAAACCCCCATTTAACGGATTTTAAGGAAAGAGTTATCCGTTATATTGAAGGTGGGTCCGTTATGTGGCGCCTCGATTTAATGGTCAGTATAGAGAGAGAAAAGTCCATCATATCGAGTAGTCCATTAGATGTGAAACCCCCATCTAACGGATTATATGGAAAGAGAAAAAAGTCCCGTTATATGGGGGATTAAAACACACACACACACACACACACACATTATATTTTCAGCCTTCCGGCTCTTTCAATAAACCGTTAATTATTAGTACTATTATTATTATTACACACACGTCCCCGGTGCTCGTGTGCCGTTAAGAACCCCAAGGTTCGACTCTCAATGAAAATGAACAAGGTTAACTTAATAGACCGTCATGGCCTTACTGATGTTGGTGGCGTGGCAGAGAGGTTGTATGTGTATCACGTCCTCAGTCTGCCTGCGACACAGTCAACTACTAAAATCCTGTCGGTCGTCTGTCCTCCTGAACCACGAAGCAATAGTAGACTGATGATATTATTGTCCATAAATGCTTCGGGTTCATGAGTCTGAATCTCTCGGGGGTTCGTGGTTCAGGGGGAGAGGCGACCAACAGGACTTTAGGGGTTGACTGTATACGTCGTAGATAGAGGTTTCGCATCTAATGGACCATCGATATAACGGACTATCCTCTATAAAGTTCGTTAAATAGGGGTTTCATTGTAAGTATAGGAGGTAAGTAGTGAGAGGAGAGGACGGGGACGAGCTGTGACACACATTCAAGGGAACAACACGACCACAGGGGCCGTAAAACACCACACTGTGTAAACACGGCCCACAAGTTGACCACCACAGCCAGCGTAGCGATCACCTGATTTCTCGATCAACTGAGGCCACCACCACGACCAGTTGGCTGTCTCTCTCTGTTTATATCCAGATCACTGAGTCTTAATGTCTAGAGGATCCGATCAGCTGATGTTCCCGATCAAGTAATGCCGCCTGTGGACGATCGGTCTCATTCCCAGCAAGGTTTTTCCGGGCAGGCAGGCAGGCAGGCGGCCGGACGGTTCACTACCGCAGCAGTTATCGGAAGTGGAATTAGTCGACCCAGATAACTGACACTGCTATTATTGTTGTTAACCCAACCCTAATGCTGTGTTACTAATATTGTCTTTTAGTCTTGGTGATGAAGCTGTTGGTTCCGCTGCTGCTGCTACCAACACTACTCCCGTTACTGTATTGCTGACGGGTGTGTGTAGGTGGGCGTGAACTTACCAGTAGTAGGTGGAGGTGGGCGTGAACTTACCAGTAGTAGGTGGAGGTGGGCGTGAACTTACCAGTAGTAGGTGGAGGTGGGCGTGAACTTACCTGTAGTAGGTGGAGGTGGGCGTGAGCTTACCAGTAGTAGGTGGAGGTGGGCGTGAACTTACCTGTAGTAGGTGGAGGTGGGCGTGAGCTTACCAGTGGGTCGTTGTTGGAGATGAATAAGTATTGGGTGTGTCCTTGTAAGTGGTGGCGGCGGTGGTGGTGAAGGAGCTGCACGCACACACATGTGGCCTCCGTGGCTTGGAGTCATGGAGACAGAAGGACCCGGAGGAGGCCAGCACTTTGCCCCCAACCACACTTCCTGGAGGCCACGACTCCCCTCCCTCCCCACTCTCACACCATCATTCCCCCCCTTCCCCCCTCACCCTCGTACTCCCTCCTTCCCTCTCCCTCCCTCTCACTCTCTCCTTCTTTCCCTTCCCTGCCTTTATCCCTCTCTGTGTATTATGCATGTTGCTGGTCGTTACTGTTGCTGGTCGTTACTGTTGCTGATGTTAATGTTGGTAGTTGTGATGGCTATGGTGGTGGTGATGGTGGTAGTTGTGGTGGCAGTTGTGGTGTCTGTGGTGGTGGTGGTAGTGGTGATCATGGTAGTGGTGATGGTCGTCGTGGTGACAATGGTAATGATGATAGTGGTGGTGGTGATGGCGGTTGTAGTGATGATGGCAGTAGTGGTGATGGTGGTAGTGGTGATGCTATTCTCTATGATGAGTCAATAAGAGCCAGGTGCGCTTGACACGTTAATTAGGTGAACCAATTAGTGAACATGGCCTCTGATTAAAGCTGCCCAATTGTCTCCCAAATCAATTGCTAAAATATCATCATCATCGTTGTCAGCCTCTGGCACGGTGATACCTGATGCCTTATACACTAAATAGTGGTCCTCGATGCTGACAACAATACTTACTGGTGGTGCTGGTGGTCAATATAACTTACTGATGAACAAGGCGGACTAGTCCAGACCTGGGTGGATAGGTTAGGTTAGGTTAGGTTAGGTGCTGGTGGTGCAGTCGACAACAAGCAGCCAGCCAGCCTTGTAAGAAGGTTATAAACACAAGTATTTGACCTTTATGTTACATTGAACTTATCACTCGATATAACGGAGTTTCTTCACCATTATAGTCCATTAAATAGAAGTTTCACTGTTTACTCTTCAGCGAAAATACGGAGAGACACGACACTTGTAGCTAAAAACTTTAAATTTCCTCTACAACATTACCAGACACTTTAAAAAGCACAAAATTTTTTTTTGACCATTCCGTTTAGGTAGGCAATAATCAGACTCTCATAACTCAACATAAGACTCAACCCAACATAAGACTCATAACCCAACATAAGACTCATAACACAACATAAAACTCTCATAACTATACGCCATCAAGACACCCTCCATAGCACAAGAGTATTATTATTCAGGGTTTGTAACAACGACGTGAATCTTTTGCAATATCTAATACTGAAACTTTTACAAAAACAACCACACTACACTTGCTTTTTATGTTCATCTCAAGGGATAATACCAAAACTTTCCAGCAACAACACTGACATCTCTGCTACACGGCCACGGGGAAGGATGTTTCAGCCAGGGGGCGTTTGGGTCATGGGAAGCTTGGCTTGGGCCATAGAACGTATGGGCCACGGGACGTTTGGGCCATGGGAAGCGTGGTTTGGGCCATGGAACGTTTGGGCCACGGGAAGCTTCGTTTGGGCCACGGGACGCTTGGTTTGGGTCACGGGACGCTTGGTTTGGGCCACGGGACGCTTGGTTTGGGCCAGGATAGTTTGGACTTTACCTCACCTAACCTAACCGTGGCCCAAACCGAGGCTCATCCATGACTCAGGCCTGGCCAGAGTGGTGCTGGAGCCTGCATTAGAGTCCTCTTCACTGGCAACAGCTTCCAGACCAACCCCACTTCCCTCTTCCCAACCTCGCACAGAGAATAACAAATATCTTCCTCCCTCCCTCCTTCTCCTCTCACTCTTCCTCCCCATTCCCACTCTCCTCCTCTCTCTTTCTCCCGTTCTCCTCCTTTTCCCACGCTTCCCTCCTTCCCCTCTCCCCTCCTCCTTCCACTCTCTCATCTTCCTCCCTCCTTCCACTCTCTCATCTTCCTCCCTCCTTCCCCTCCTCCTTCCACTCTCTTATCTTCCTCCCTCCTTCCCCTCTCCCCTCCTCCTTCCACTCTCTCATCTTCCTCCCTCCTTCCACTCTCTCATCTTCCTCCCTCCTTCCCCTCCTCCTTCCACTCTCTTATCTTCCTCCCTCCTTCCCCTCTCCCCTCCTCCTCTTCCTCCTACTCTTCCACTGTTCCCATTCCAAGGACGTAACCCAATATTCCAAGGACTGGAAAACGTTTCTCAAAAGTTCAAGAACTACCTCGAATCTTTTTATGTGAATGAAATATTTTTATAAACATATATGGTAAATCTTATCATCATCATCATCTCCAGCATTATATTACCACCAACCTAATGGATGAAGGTTACACACACACACACACACACACACACACACAACACACACACACACACATGCTTCAATTTCCAGCCTCTGAGACGAACTTGTTCACTGAGTGTTTTCAAACTTACAAATTTCTTCCATCCATCTATTATACACCCTTTACCACACACCCCACGTACCACCACACCCTTAACCGCACACCCCACGACACCACACACCCCACGTCACCACACACCCCACGACACACACACCCTTACCACACACCCCACGTCACCACACACCCCACGTCACCCACACACCCCACGACCACCACACACCCTTTCCCACCACACACCCCACGACACCACACACCCCACGACACCACACACCCCACGTCACCACACACCCCACGACACACACACACCCCACGTCACCACACCCCACGTCACCACACACCCCACGTCACCACCACACCCCACGTCACCACACACCCCACGTCACCACACACCCCACGTCACCACCACACCCCACGTCACCACACACCCACACGTCACCACACACCCCACGTCACCACACACCCCACGTCACCACCCCACGTCACCACACACCCCACGTCACCACACACCCCACGTCACACACCACCACACACCCACACACCACACACCCCACGACACCGCACACCCCACGTCACCACACACCCCACGTCACCACCCCACGTCACCACACACCCCACCACACACCCCACGTCACCACACACCCCACGTCACACCCACACACCCGACACCGCACACCCACGTCACACACCCCCGTCACCACACACCCCACGTCACCGCACACCCACGTCACCGCACACCCACGTCACTACACACCCCACGTCACTATCCTTCACGTCACCAAGGCCAGCAATACACACTATAAGACTCCTCGTCGTCACAAGACACTTCACACACACACACACACACACACACACACACACACACACACACACACCGCCGCCCAGAACAATAGAAAGAGACGATAAAAAATAGTCAAGAAAATACAAGTGTCGACCAGGGCCATGAGAGAGAGAGAGAGAGAGAGAGAGAGAGAGAGAGAGTAAAATAAAAAATCACCTTAAAATAAATACTCTGTAAGATTACCCCTTCTTCCCTCAACCCCTCCCTTTCCTACCCCCTTTTTATCCCTCCTCCTTACCCCTTCTTCCCCCCACACCCCTCCCTTTCCTACCCCCTCTTCCCTTTATCCCTCTCCTCCCACCCCTTCTTCCCCCCTCAACCCCTCCCTTCCTACCCCCTTTTCCCTTTATCCCTCTCCTCCCTTACCCCTTCTTCCCCTCACACCCCCTCCCTCCCCCCCTTTCCCTTTTATCCCTCTCCTCCCCCCTTTCTTCCCCTCAACCCCTCCTTTTCCTACTCCCCCTTTCCCTTTTATCCCTCTCCCTTACCCTTCTTCCCCCTCTACACCCCCTCCCCTTCCCCTTTACTGCAGTAGGCTCTCGACAGCTGACTTCTGTTTGTAAACATTGGGAGGAAGACGTCGGGATGCCCATTCACAAAACAGGAAGTGTGTAAACAAATCACCCATGAATCGTGGTTATTCGGGAGGAAGGAGAACCTCGAGCTACTGTGATCCTTCCATTTATCCAACTATATGGAGAGAGATATCCATTGTATAGAGGGTTCGTTAGATGTAAAACTTCGATTTTACGGACTGGGGCCTATTAGGACTGGGACCCATCAAGACTGGGGCCCATCAGGACTGGGACCCATCAGGACTAGGCCCCATTCGACCTCCAGTCTTGCACCGAGACCTGCACCTTCAAGCGAGTGAGCCAGACTGTTGTACCGAGGAGGACTGACTCGGGTTAGGTGATGAAAAATGTGATTGGAAAGCCTTCTTTTTAGACAACCTTGAGAGTGTGGGCTGAGTGGTGTGCCCAGAAGGTGTTACAATAACGGGGAAGGAAAATAAATAACTGGTCTGGAGAACTCAAGTAAACTGTCCGATACATGAGTTTATGTGAAAATTTTAAAAGATGGAGACAAGTTTGGTGGAGAATGTCTAGCATGAACCGAGGTAAAACACATAATTCAGCAAATGAGGCAGACAAAAACATTCATACGCCTGAGGGAGGAAGGGCACGAGTACAGTAAAGTGGGTACATACGCTCAGACACTATTGTTGCATCACTGAAAGGCGGCCCTCCACCTTCTTCTCCAGTGTTGCATCACTGATGTATACCCTGCACACACACTCTGTATATACCTGCTGCTTCCCACCACCACTAGGCACCAGTCTCTTACACCAAGGCACGTCTCCCACCACCACTAGGCACCAGTCTCTTACACCAAGGCACGTCTCCCAGCATCCCTCATTGCTCCAGCATCAACCTTCTCAACACTGAAACATTCACGACACCACCCCACAATGTCAGCAGTAACCACAGTGTCATTTATCAGAATGGTTGAGAAAGTCAGCTCATGGCGTCTCACAAGAGGGCCTGGCGTCACGCATCACAAAATAAAGTTTATCCGCCCGATATTTTTGTACGAGTATCTGTGAATCAATTGATTATTATTTTCCGATGTGTACTGTACGTGGAACTGCTATAGTCCCCTATGTTTTTAGTTGACTGTACTAGGCTAACAAGCCCCCGTCCCGTTCTCCGGAAGAGTGAATCTGTTTGTGATTTCACTGGTAAATATTCTTGATATCGAACCTTTTTTTCACTCATATCTTGAAAGTTAATGTTTTCAAGCAGTTATATCTTTAAATTCGTCATTAAAATGAGCCAGAACTGGGTATCCTTAACAGTTATATATAAATTTATTTTTGTTATATCAATCGAACATTATGTATGAGCCAATGTAGGGGGCGTGGCTTGTACCGTCAATGAAAACACAAAGTATTGATAGTACTAATTACTATGTGTAAAACACAGTGACCTCAATGGGGATTAGAAACTTGGTCCAGCAGGTTGGGAATCACTCAACGCACGGCTGCCGATCGTCGTCTCCGTAACGAGACTTGAAACAATTTCTTTCTAAAAATTTCCCAAAGTATTTCTCAACCTAAAAGTGTGGCGGAAAACATCACCATCACCACCACACTGCTGCTCTCACCACAACTACTACCCACACTGCTGCTCTCACCACAACTACTACCCACACTGCTGCTCTCACCACCACCACTACCCGCGTTGCTGTCACCATAACTATTCCAACCCACGTCATCACACCACCACCTCCACAAACCACGCCACCACTTCCACAACCCACGCCACCACCACCACTCACCTACCCACCACCCCGACCCACCACCACCCCGACCCACTCATGAATATACACAACATTGAGAACCAGCTGAAACAAACTACAGTATATCTCTTACGTGAGGGGACAAATTACCATTGTGTGGCTCCCAAAACGACTCTTACTGCAGCTGTAAATCTCTATGGGAGAAGGAGAGGAAGAGAGAAGGAGAGGAAGAGAGAAGGAGAGGAAGAGAAATGAAATATCTATACAGTGGAACCTTTATTTAACGGAAGTGAAGGAGGGGGAGGTGAGTATAAGAGGAGGAGAAGGAGGTGAGTGAAGGAGAAGGAAGAGGAGGTGAATGTAGGAGAAGGAAGAGGAGGATGAAGTGTCTGGAAGGGGAAAAAGAGGTGGTAAGTGAAGGAAGAGGAGATGGAGGTGTAGCAAAGGAAGATGAAGGAGGGGGGACAAGCAATGACCTGGCCATCACCCTCAGTACCTAAAGCGGTTCGTGATCCCGGAAGATATGTGACAGGCTGTGTGACGGGGCGGTGTTGGTCAGTATAGGTGTGTTGCGTGTACGGTGTTTGTCAGTATAGGTGTGTTGCGTGTACGTTTTGTGTGAACTAACGTGCATACACACACACACACACACACACACACACACACGCGCGCGCGCGCCTAATAATGGTGTCAATCAACAATACAAGTTCCTTAAAAATCACTAGCCACACCATTAACTGTACATCCCGGACCTCCTGTTAGTGGCGTCTATTTCACAAGTCTAATGATGGTGCTGTTTCCTTATGGCTGTAAAGGGTCGCCACCATCAGCTACGCCATTAAGAGGTCCCTTGTTACTGGTGATAAACTGTGCATGTCGGCGCCAGCATCACCACCACCACCATCATCCAGGGCGCCACAACTCCGCCCCGCGTGGTGTGTGTGTGTGTGTGTGTAAAGGGGGTGATTTTTGCATGTATGTATTGTGTGTGTGTATCTTATTGTGTGTGTATCTTGTGTGTGTCTGCATGTGTTAATGTAGCTTGTAGGTTGCAGATAACTGTGATGTTTGAAATTACTGTACGTTCATTACTGTATAATTTTTATGTTGTATTATAGATGGGAGATTTACTGTATAGAATTATATAGACGAAGGCTAAGGTGCTCCATTGTTCCCCTGTTCCTGTGTTGTTTTATCGATACATATATTTACTGGATGGAGGTACATTCAGATTACCACTACAACTATTACGGCCACTACCACCATCATTACCACTACCACCATCACTAACACTACCACCACCATCACCACATCTGCTACTACCACTGTCACCATCATTACCACTACCACCATCACTAACACTACCACCACCATCACCACATCTGCTACTACCACTGTCACCATCATTACCACTACCACCATCATTACCACTACCACCATCATTACCGCTACCACCACCACCATCACTAACACTACCACCATCACACCACCATTATCACCACCATCACCACCACCACCATCACTACCACCATTATCATCACCACCATCACCACCACCACTATCACCACCACCACCATCACTACCGCATATCACCACCACCATCACCACCACCACCATCACCACCACCATTATCACCACCACCATCACTACCACCATTATCACCACCACCATCACCACCACCATCACCACCACCACCATCACCACCACCATCTACTACTACCACCACCACCACCATCTACTACTACCACCCTATTTCTCAATCTCCTTAAGTTATATATTCTGACCTAGGTGTGTTGTGACCACTTGAGAGTTGACCTTTCTAAAGTAGCTCACACACCCACAGTGACCTTTTCTTGCTGTTGTTAGGGTGTTAAGGTCACCCTATCTCCCTGCCTACGTCACCTTGAACCTAATTAACGCCACTAACCTAACCTAACCTTGAAGATTCTTAATTTAGTCTCATTATAAGTTACATATTCTGAGTCCCAATTCGAAATGAGTTTTAATTAAAACTTTCTGTCGTTGTGGATGAGAATTTTTTTATTTTGTTAAATTTCTATATCGTTCGTTAAATAGAGGTTTCACATCTAACGGATCCTCGATGTAACGGACTTTCTTCTCCACATAGTCCGTTAAATACCGTAGATGTTCACATATAACGGACTTTCCTCTTGATATAGTCCGTTAAATAGAGATACAGGACAGTCGTGGTTACCTGGAGATTAATTACCTGCCATATGGTTCACGCTGTTCACCGAATGTCAGTAGAAACGAGCTAAGAGAGAGTGTGTGTGTGTGTGTGTGTGTGTGTGAGTGTGTGTGTGAGTGAGTGGGGTGTGTGTGTGTGTGTGTGTGTGTGTGAGAGTGTGTGTGTGTGTGAGTGTGTGAGTGTGTGTGTGTGTGTGTGTGTGTGTGTGTGTGTGTGTGTTTATCGCCATTGTTTGCCTCCTGTCGCCTTTTGCCGCTCGTCATTTTCACTCGTCATGTTCATTTGTCATGCTCATGTGTCATGTTCACTCGTCACACTCTTCTACTTGATACACATAAATCGTTTTATCTCACCTTAACCTAAATCCTGCAGATGTTGCTGATGGCTTGTGTGTGTGTGTGTGTGTGTGTGTGTGTGTGTGTGTGTGTGTGTGTGTGCTTCAGGCTGTTCTTCCTCAATAAGGCTTCTTTCTCATGTTATTTCTGACTTTCTCTGTTATTGTTGAAAGCTGTTGTCTTTCTCCCTCATATTGTTCTGTGTATTAGCGTTATTATTTATTTCCTTCTAGGTTAGGTTAGGTTAAGTTAGGTTAAGTTAGGTTAGGTTAAGTTAGGTTAGGTTAGGTTAGGTTACAATCTTCGTCGATATAACTACTTTTTGTGGCCAGTATTGTTGACACTTGTTTCTTAATGTGGATTTTCCTTATTATATTTGTTATTGTTTTGATATTATTGTCTGTGATATAACGTTTAATAATATATTTTCTTGTTTATGTCAATTTTTCGTTGTAATATATTTTCTTTCTTCCATTTAATGCGAGTTGTGTTATAACCACGTTTTTTTATTAATGCTATTTTTGTTAGTTTTCTCTTCATCGTCATTTTCTTTCCCCATCTGTTTATGATTTACCAACTTTCTCTAGTTATTGGTCATTACGTTGACTGGGTAAAGCTTTCAGATGTGTCCTGAGGCTTTGTTTGTCTGTCAGGTGTTGTCTAGTGGTGGTGTTCCCTAGAGCGGTCACCTGTCTCCTGTGTTCATCTCTCTGTCAGGTGTTGTCTAGTGGTGGTGGTGGTGGTGTTCCCTAGAGCGGTCACCTGTCTCCTGTGTTTATCTCTCTGTCAGGTGTTGTCTAGTGGTGGTGTTCCCTAGAGCCGTCACCTGTCTCCTGTGTTCATCTCTCTGTCAGGTGTTGTCTGGTGGTGTCCTAGAGCCGTCACCTGTCTCTTGTGTTCATCTCTCTGTCAGGTGTTGTCTAGTGGTGGTGGTGAGTAGTGTTCCTAGAGCTGTCACCCACCATCTCCTGTGTTCATCTCTCTGTCAGGTGTTGTCTAGTGGTGGTGTTCCCTAGGCCGTCACCTGTCTCTTGTGTTCGTCTCTCTGTCCAGGTGTTGTCTAGTGGTGGTGTTCCCTAGGGCCGTCACCTGTCTCCTGTGTTCATCTCTCTCTGTCCAGGTGTTGTCTAGTGGTGGTGTTCCCTAGAGCTGGCACCTGTCTCTGTGTTCATCTCTCTGTCAGGTGTTTGTCTGAAGTGGTGGTGGTGTTCCTAGAGCCGTACTGTCTCTTGTGTTCACTCCTCTCTGTCCAGGTGTTGTCTCTAGTGGTGGTGGTGTTCCTAGAGCCGTCACCTGTCTCCTGTGGTGTCTCTCTGTCAGGTGTTGTCTAGTGGTGGTGTTCCTAGAGCCGTCACCTGTCTCTTGTGTTCATTCCTCTGTCAGGTGTTGTCTAGTGGTGTGGTGTTTCCTAGAGCCGTCACCTGTCTCCTGTGTTCATCTCTCTGTCAGGTGTTGTCTAGTGGTGGTGTTCCCTAGAGCTGTCACCTGTCTCCTGTGTTCATCTCTCTGTCAGGTGTTGTCTAGTGGTGGTGGTGTTCCCTAGAGCTGTCACCTGTCTCCTGTGTTCATTTCTCTGTCAGGTGTTGTCTAGTGGTGGTGTTCCCTAGAGCCGTCACCTGTCTCCTGTGTTCGTCTCTCTGTCTAGTGGTGGTGGTGGTGTTCCCTAGGGCCGTCACCTGTCTCCTGTGTTCGTTTCTACGTATGTTTATTGTCTCTATGTCTATCTCTTTTTCTCTCCTTTTTCTCTCTCTTTTGTTAATGATTCTTTCTCTTCTCTCTCTAATGTTCATGATGTTTTCTCTTTGTCTCTCTCTCCTTCTTATCATCCTCCCCGCATATCCTCTTTCCTCTTCCCCGCATCGTCCTCCTGTTATCTCCGTGGTGCGGCCTCCAGTAGCGTTCACGCCTCATTGGTCTCCCACCCTCACACTCCACAACGCACTAAGCTGGATGGAACCTTTCCCTCACCACTTAACAACACTACTCCAGGGAAGCTCTATGCTCCTCCCAGCCAGCCACAGTACAATAGTATCCTCTATTCCTCTGCCTTAAAAATGTTTTTGTCAGTATCTTCCACTCGAAATGTCTCGCCAAATATTTTTCACCAGAATAGAGTTATACCGCCACTACTACTACCAACTACTACTAATACTACCAACAGTACTACTACTACTACTAACTACTAATACTACCAACAGTACTACTACTACTATATGTGAGAGGTTAGTCCGTTAGATTGAAGTCCGTTAAATATGAAACTTCCTCCTTCTAACGGACTATTTATTCTAGTCCGCTATATACATAAAACCTCCGAACGAACAAAATGGTTAAGAGGTTTTAGTCCGTTAAATCAATGTCCGTTATATGGAGATTTCACTGTATTTCTCCGCTACCACAATATTTATGTCCCAGTTTGATGTAGTCGGAAAAAAGGTCAGGTTAGGTTAGGTTAGGTTAGGTTAGGCTAGGCTAGGCAAGGTTAGGTCAGGTTAGGTTAGGTTAGGTTAGGCTAGGCAAGGTTAGGTCAGGTTAGGTTAGGTTAGGTTAGGCTAGGCTAGGCAAGGTTAGGTTAGGTTAGGTTAGGTTAGGTTAGGCTAGGCAAGGTTAGGTTAGGTTAGGTTAGGTTAGGCTAGGCTAGGCAAGGATGGGTCAGGTTAGGTTAGGTTAGGTTAGGCTAGGCAGGTTAGGTCGGGATTAGGGTAGGTTAGGCTAGGCTGGGCAAGGTTAGGTTAGGTTAGGTTAGGTTAGGTTGGTTAGGCTGAGACAAGGTTAGGTCAGGTTAGGTCAGGTTAGGTTAGGCTAGGCAAGGTTAGGTCAGGTTAGGTCAGGTTAGGTTAGGCTAGGCTAGGCAGGTTAGGTCCAGGTTAGGTTGGGTTGGGTTGGGTTAGGCTAGAGCTGAGGTTAGGTTGGGTTAGGTTGGGAGTTAGGCTAGGCAAGGGATTGGGTCAGGTTAGGTCAGGTTGGGTTAGGCTAGGCTAGGCAAGGTTAGGTCAGGTTAGGTTAGGTTAGGTTAGGCTAGGCTAGGCAAGGTTAGGTTAGGTTAGGTTAGGTTAGGTTAGGTTAGGTTAGGTTAGTATATTTACTCCAAAAATGTTGCTGCTACTGTTAACTTCTCTTTGTTTATGTACAGTGAAACTCGTTGCTTTGACCTTGAACAAATGTATGAATTTATACATTTAACAAGACTGGTGCATCAGTATTACATAATATTAATCTAGCAGTTTAAATGTTGTGTATCTCTCTCTCTCTCTCTCTCTCTCTCTCTCTAAAATGTTTCTGCAATATATCACACCCAAACAAGACTGTATTATTATTCCTTAGAGAGAGAGAAGAAGAAGAGCTAATACCAGATAGAGCTTGGCGTATGTTTTATTTAACCATTTTTAAAGTCTGGGTAAGCTGTGAGTCTTTTCGATTGAAGGCAATAACAGATTGACTTTAGACAATGGAATCCGATATAAATTCTTGGTGTGTGTGTGTGTGTGTGTGTGTGTGTGTGTGTGTGTGTGTGTGTGTGTGTGTGTGTGTGTGTGTGTGTGTGTGTCCGTCCGTCCGTCCGTCCGTCCTCAAGGTCTTCTTAACTCCCTCTTTTTCTTACGACCAAACCACCTCCTTTTTCTCCCTCCGCCACCAATGCTGCCACCACCTCCTGTCTCCTCCCTCCACCACCACTCTTCCCAACACACACCCTCTACTACTCCATCAAGACCACCACCACCACCACGACCATCACCACGACCACCATCACCACATCATACCCACCATCACCACCACCACCATCACCACCCCACCACCACCATCCACCACCACCACCACCACCACCACCATCACCACGACCATCACCACCACCACCACCATCAACGACCATCACCACCATCACCAGTACCCCACCACCACTACACCCACCACACCTCCACCAACACCACCAGTACCCACCACCACTACACCACCACCACCACACCTCCACCACACCACCAACAATACACCACCACCACACCACCAACAATACACCACCACCACCACCATTCCACCCACCACCACAGAACAATACCACCACCCACACCACCAACAATACACCACCACCACACCACCAACAATACACCACCACCACACCACCACCCCTACACACCCACCCTTGTTAAGCCATTTATACAGGTCCCCAGGTCTTCACTCACTCTCCCCTCTCCTTCTCTTCCTCCATCTCCTCCTCTTCATTCTCCTCCTCCTCTTCATCCTCCTCCTCCTCTTTTTCCTCTTCATCCTCCGCCTTCTCCTCTTTTTCCTCTTCATCCTCCTCCTTCTCCTCTTTTTCCTCTTCATCCTCCTCCTCCTCTGTTTCCTCTTCCTTCTCCTCATCCTCCTCTTTTTCCTCTTCATCCTCCTCCTTCATCCTCCTCCTCATCCTCCACCTCTTATGTTTATGCCCCGACATGAAAGTGAAAGGGCCATATAATGATACCCTTGTCCGTCCGTCCGTCCGTCCGTCCGACCGTCCCAGCTGACTTTCGTAAACACTTCTCTAAAGGAGTCATCATGACACGTCAGGTTGAGTCATTCTTACTTGATCATTTACGTCACTGTTGCTTGCCTCTCTCTCCACTGCCTCTTCCTTAGCTTTGTGTTCGTATTCACGGCTGCACCTGAACTTGTGTTTCATATTGTACTCATACAGACTCTGTCCTTAAGTCCTTAGTTGTTGTGTTAAGAAGTCTCCCTCAATGATGAACTTACTGAAGTAGCGTCCTTCAAATGTGTCTCTACCTAAGCTAAGCTAAGTTACCTTAACGCTGACCTAACCTACCTTAACCTAACCTAATTAACCTCACCTAACCTAACCTAAGCTATGCTAGCTAGCCTACGTTCGCGCTTTGACTGTACTTTAGCCTAACCTACCTAACCAGCCTTAACGTTAACTTACCCTACACCACTTAACCCAACCTAACCTAAGCTTAGTTCACCGTGATCCAACCGTCGCGCGGCTCGCCATTATTACCGTGCTGGCCGCCGGAGCCCTGCCTTGCCCTCAGGCGGTGAGCTACTGACTGACCACGGAAGTTGTCTGAATTACCCCGAGGCCAACATGTCGCTTCTCCTCATGATGTCATGCAGTGAAACCTCTATTTAACGGACTATATGGTGAGGAAAGTCTGCTATATCGAGGTGTCCGGTAGATGAAACACAACCAATCTAAGGGATTATGTGGAGAGAGGAGTCTGATATATGGAGATGTCACTGTACAGTCAACCTGAACCACGAACCCCCGAGAGATAGACTCGTGAACCCCAAGTATTTACGGACAGAATAATGTATCAGTCTACTGCTTCGGGTTCATGAGTCTGAATCTCTTGGGGGTTCAGAAGAGGAAAGCTGGACTTTGGGTGATTGTACTCAGGAGGTTAATAAGTCATTGTCCATACACAGAACTCAGAGTGGCTGGAGAAGATGTTAGAGGAGCCTGCAATACGTGGCCGCAGTAGTTCTTCTCGCTGCTGTGGTTTTGGCTCGTGCTTCTCTGAAAGTTTGTTGGGATCACCTGGAACGATCTCTCCACAGCTTTTTTACCCAGATTAACCACCTAACAGTAACCGAACTTCATGGACGTATATTAACTTCATGGACGTATATTAACTTCATGGACGCATATTAACTTCATGGACGCATATTAACTTCATGGACGCATATTAACTCCTTATGACGCATTTTAACTTGATGTGACGTAACTTACAACTTAACTGTATAAGTGATATTAAGTACAATAAAAGGTGACCTTTTCACCTCACAGTAGACCAGTTAATAATAAGTTTTTACAACTGGAGGTCAATTGTTGTTACGTTAGGTTAATTTTGGTTAGTACACACACACACACGCACACACAACCAACACATAAACGCACACACACACACACACACACACACACACTACACTAGTATTTATCACTTTATCTTAAGTTAATGATTATCTGGTTTAATTACTGCCATTTATATCTTTACCTCATTGTGTGTGTGTGTGTGTGTGTGTGTGTGTGTGTGTGTGTGTGTGTGTGTGTGTGTGTGTGTAATACTACCACTAGTACTACTACTACTACAAATAATAATAATAATAATAATAATAATAATAATAATAATAATAATAATAATAATAGTTGACGGATTATTAAAAAAGTTCAGCAGCCCAAGGGCTGAAAATATACATTGGGCATAAATGACTTATTACATACATTGACATGGGAGGGAGATTAACAAATGCTTTCATGAGAGAAAGGTAAAGGAACATACAGTGAACAATACTGAACATACAAATTAATGTTTACAGTGGAGATCACGATAGGTCACGCGTGCTGAAGTGTTGAACAGCAAACACGTAGTGTAGTAACTCCTTCACAGATGGTGTTATGAGGGACCTCACGTGGTGTAGTAACTCCCTCACAGATGGTGTTATGAGGGACCTCACGTGGTGTAGTAACTCCCTCACAGATGGTGTTATGAGGGACTACCACCTGGTGTAGTAACTCCCTCACAGAGTCACAGATGGTGTTATGAGGGACCTCACGTGGTGTAGTAACTCCCTCACAGATGGTGTTATGAGGGACCTCACGTGGTGCAACTCCTCACAGATGGTGTTATGAGGGACCCCTCACGTGGTGTAGTAACTCCCTGCAGATGGTGTTATGAGGGACCTCACGTGGTGTGTAACTCCCTCACAGATGGTGTTATGAGGGACTACCACCTGGTGTAGTAACCACCCTCACAGAGTCACAGATGGTGTTATGAGGGACCTCACGTGGTGTAACTCCCTCACAGATGGTGTTATGAGGGACCTCACGTGGTGCAGTAACTCCCTCACAGATGGTGTTATGAGGGACCTCACGTGGTGCAGTAACTCCCTCACAGATGGTGTTATGAGGGACCTCACGTGGTGCAGTAACTCCCTCACAGATGGTGTTATGAGGTGTGTGTGCACGTAAGGGAGAGTGAGAAAGAGAGTATGGAGTTATAGAGTGAGAGGAGAGAGAAGTAAGTCCTGGCTGGTGAGGCCGCCCCAAGGGACACTAGTTAGGGCCAGGGAGACGTGACCACTGACTTCCTCACGTCAGGGGGTGTTTATGTTACTTAGGGGGTGTTCATGTCACATAGGAGGTGTCTATGTCACCTATGGAGTATATCTGTCACGTTAAAAATGGATAAAGTAGTGAAGTGATGGTAATATAGTGAACACACACACACACACACACACACACACACACACACACAATGTAGATGACAAATTGAGCTGGAAAATGCCATTACAATCGGCAATGGTACTACACCATCCTCACCACCCTTCTTCCCACCTGAGATCCCTCGCCCATGATTTGCTCTTCGACGCTACAACTGTTTTTAGTCTATAACCTAACCTAACCCAACCCATACGGATCGTTACAAGAAAATTTGAATTCCTTCCGTTGTAAAAATCGTTGTCTCTCTCACTACCTGTCTCTCATTATCTCTATTTTGCCATCTGTTTGTACTATATTGGTAGAGAGAGAGAGAGAGAGAGGGAGAGAGAGAGAGAGAGAGAGAGAGAGAGAGAGAGAGAGAGAGAGAGAGAGAGAGAGAGAGAGAGGTGAACGGTAGATTGAACGACCAATAGCTCAGAGAGTGATCGATGGAGGACACCCAGTGATGGGAACCTGTTGGTGACGTCATGTGTTGAGAGGGACAGACAGACAGAGGTAACAGTGAGAGATAGAGACATATGACAGATAAGAAAAAATGAGAAGAAAGAGAACAAGGTGGTGAGGGAAGTAGGTGAGAGAAGAAGTAGAAGGTGAGGCGGAGGGAAGAGATGGAAGGTGAGAGAAGAGGGAAGTAGGAGTAATGTAGGTTAAAGGAATAGCAATAGAGGACGGACGTGACAGTTAACGAGGGGAGGTGTAATTAGAAGGTGTGGTGAGGCGGAGCTGAGGGAAGGAGGGGGAGGAGGGGGAAGGGAAGGAAGGGGAGAAAGGAGGGAAGGAAGGGAAGAAGGGAGGAAAGAAGAAGAGGAGGGAGGGGATGGGGGATGGACGAAGGGAAAGGGATAGAAGAAGGTGAAGAAGAAGCAGGGAGGAAAGTGGTGTAAAAGGAGGAGAATGGAAGAGGGCTTGGAGGAAAAGATGTAAAGAGGAAGAAGAGGAACAGCAGGAGGAGAGGAGGAAGAAGAGTAGAAGAAGGAGGCTCGTGACTAGCAGTGTGAGCGAAAGAGGCATATCTGACAAGTCCCTTATGGTCGTTGTGTGTATGTGTCCAAACTACACAGACACACCGTACAATAATCCCAGTAAGAGAGATAATCTAATTCAGTAAAAAAAACCTCACGATACAACTTCATAATGGGTCCAATACAATGTTATGTTATGATCTAGTAGTTTACCTAATGACCGCCAGGGGGGAGGAAGGCGCTGGACTATATAAATAGCTTTACTTTTAACTTACCAAAACTACTTATTATTATTCTTACTTATAATCATATAATATTTTATTTATTTAGGTATATTACATAAATAAACTCTAAGTAACAATGTTTTAATCGTTTCAGAAAGAAGTGTTTGAAAGTATAGACAACTGAACCCTTGATGACCCCGCTGTCTTTCTGAAATTCTCATACACAGGTAAGTGTATTGATCTTCTTTTGCGTTTTGGCTGTACCTATCCCTCTACTGACTCTCTCTCTCATCTATCCCTCTACTGACTCTCTCTCTCATCTATCCCTCTACTGACTCTCTCTCTCATCTATCCCTCTACTGACTCTCTCTCTCATCTATCCCTCTACTGACTCTCTCTCTCATCTATCCCTCTACTGACTCACTCTCTCATCTATCCCTCTACTGACTCTCTCTCTCATCTATCCCTCTACTGACTCTCTCTCTCATCTATCCCTCTACTGACTCTCTCTCTCATCTATCCCTCTACTGACTCTCTCTCTCATCTATCCCTACAGCTCTCTCTCATCTATCCTGTCTCTCTCTCATCTATTTCTACTGACTCTCTCTCATCCCTCCACTCTAAAACTCTCTCTCTGTCCCTCTACTGACTCTCTCTCATCTATCCTCTACTGACTCTCTCTCTCATCTATCCCTCCTACTGACTCTCTCTCTCATCTATCCCTCTCTTGTCTCTCTCTCATCTATCCCTCTACTGACTCTCTCTCTCATCTATCCCTCTACTGACTCTCTCTCTCATCTATCCCTCTACTGACTCTCTCTCTCATCTATCCCTCTACTGACTCTCTCTCTCATCTATCCCTCTACTGACTCACTCTCTCATCTATCCCTCTACTGACTCTCTCTCTCATCTATCCCTCTACTGACTCTCTCTCTCATCTATCCCTCTACTGACTCTCTCTCTCATCTATCCCTCTACTGACTCTCTCTCTCATCTATCCCTCTACTGACTCACTCTCTCATCTATCCCTCTACTGACTCACTCTCTCATCTATCCCTCTACTGACTCTCTCTCATCTATCCCTCTACTGACTCTTTCTCTCATCTATCCATCTACTGACTCTCTCTCTCTCTGGCTCTTTCTATGGCTCTCTGGTTTTCTCTCTTTTTTCTCTGTGTCTGTCTGTCTCTCTCTGAAATGAATATATTTTACTGTTTATAGGTAATGATATATATATATATATATATATATATATATATATATATATATATATATATATATATATATATATATATATATATATATATATATATATATTGTACAGTAAATACCTCCCATTACTAGACTAATTCTTGCAAGCCCTGTCCGTTATTGGGAGGATTTTGTTATTGAGAGGGTTTACTGTATTCATTACTTTATTGAGGGAGAGAGGGGGGATGGAGTGAGGGAGAGAGGAAGGGAGGTGAGAAGGAGGGAGGGAGGTAGAGAGGAAGGGAGTGAGTAAGGGCGTGAGGGAGGGACGGAGAGAGGGAGCTTGTGTTGGCGAGAGGGAGGGACGGAGAGAGGGAGCTTGTGTTGGCGAGAGAGGGGGGGGGCTTGTGTTGGCGAGAGGGAGGGGACGGAAGAGGGGGAGCTGTGTTGGCAGAGGAGGAGGGACGGAGAGAGAGGAGCTGTGTGGCAGAGAGAGAGGGTTTATAGCCTAACTGCTGTAAGTTAATGATGTCGTGTGTGGCGGATCGACCGATGCGGCCTTGCTGTCCCTACCCCTCCCCCTCCTCTCTCTCTCTCTCTCTCTCCTCTCTCTCTCTCTCTCACGGACTTTTCTCTTCATATAGTCTGTTATGTACAGTTATTATTATTAATGTATTAATATTATTATTAATATTTTTATTAATATTATTATTATTATTATTATTATTATTATTATTATTATTATTGTTGGTGTTTTTGTTGTTGTTCCTTAGAGGTTGCTTCATAATTTACACTGACCTTTGACCTTTGTGTACCTGACGTCAGAGGTGAGGGCAGGTGATGGTCAACTAGCGTGTTACATGAAGCGTTATCTGGTCACACACACACACACACACACACACACACACACACACACACACAAACAAACAAACACGTACCCCCCTCCCCTTTCTCTGTCTCTCAACCTGTCCATTCTTCTTCACTCCTCCTTCCACTTTCTCTTCCACCTTCCTCTCAGGTATTCTTCTCTCTCTCTCTCTCTCTCTCTCTCTCTCTCTCTCTCTCTCTCTCTCTTCCACTCATTCATCTATGTCTTCCTCGCTTTAATCATTCAGTTTAACCCTTTGAGTCCTGAAGGGTTAAAAAAATCGTCATCAAAGGGTTAAACCATCGTCATCAAAGGGTTAAACCATCGTCATCAATGGGTTAAACCGTCGTCATCAAAGGGTTAAACCGTCGTCATCAAAAGTTCAACCATCATCGTAAGGGTTAAACCATCGTCATCAAGGGTTAAACCATCGTCATCAAGGGTTAAACCATCGTCATCAAAGGTTAAACCATATCGTCATCAAAGGGTTAAACCATCGTCATCAAAAGGTTAAACCTCATCCATCAAAAGGTTAAACCGTCGTCATCAAAGTTAAACCATCGTCATCAAAAGGAATTAAACCGTCGTCATCAAGGTTAAACCATCGTCATCAAGGGTTAAACCATCGTCATCAAAAGGAGTTAAACCATCGTCATCAAAGTTAAACAAATCAATCATCAAAGTTAAACCATCGTCATCAAAGGGTTAAACCGTCGTCATCAAAGGGTTAAACCATCGTCATCAAAGGGTTAAACCGTCGTCATCAAAGGGTTAAACCATCGTCATCAAAGGGTTAAACCATCGTCATCAAAGGGTTAAACCGTCGTCATCAAAGGGTTAAACCATCGTCTCCAAAGGGTTAAGATACCATGTTAATTCATCTACACAAAAAGTTGAAAGATAGTTCACAGGTGAATGACACTTGAGTTTAAAGAGAACTTGTTGTCGAGAAAGTATAAAAAAATGTGAGAAAATATTATAGTAATTATTGAAGGAGACAAGTTTAAGTGGACACGACAAAAGGTCTCTGGAACTGGAGAAGACTAGATTGGGAGGTCATCATGTGTTGTTGCTGTCAAGGTTACGTCAGGTTACGTTTGGTTACGTTACGTTAGGTCAGGTTAGGTTAGAAAAAGGTCTTTGTGTACAACAAGTTAAGGTTCTAGATCGAAAAGCTTTGGGTGAAGGTTATGTATTGTTCTCACGAATGTTAAGAAGAGAGAGAGAGAGAGAGAACATAAGAACATAAGAAAATAAGGAGTCTGCAATAGGCCGGTTGGCCTGTGCATGGCAGCTCCTGTCGAGAATTACTACCACTCTCTATCATCCATGAATCTATCCAGCCTCCCTTTGAAACTTTCCAGCGTTCCAGCACTTGCTACAAAGTTGGTAAGCTTGTTCCACTCGTCCACCACCCTATTTGTGAACCAGTTCCTTCCTATCTCCCTCCTAAACCTAAACTTATCCAACTTGAATCCGTTGTTCCGAGTCCTATTCTGCTCGGATATTATAAGAACTTTATCTATATCCCCTTTATTGATTCCTTTCACCCACTTAAATACTTCTGTCATATCTACCCGCACTCTTCGTCTTTCTAGGGAATGCAAGTTCAGTTTCTTTAACCTATCCTGATATGGAAGGTTTCTAAGTCCCGGAATCATTTTCGTCATTCTTCGCTGCACCGACTCTAGTGAATTGATATCCATTCTATAGTAAGGGCACCAGAACTGAACCGCATAATCGAGGTGCGGCCTGACTAGCGCAAGATATATTTGCAGTAAGACCTCTGCACTCTTATTACTTACACTTCTAGATATAAAACCCAATACTCTGTTTGCCTTATTTTGAACATTAACGCACTGTTTTCTAGGCCGTAGGTCCGGGCTTACAAGTACCCCTAGGTCTCTTTCACAAGCCGACTTCTCTAGGTTGATGTTGTTAAGGCTGTACACATTGTCAGTATTTGTTCTTCCAATATTAAGTACGCTGCACTTGCTGGTGTTGAATTTCATTTGCCATTTTTCAGACCACCCCTGCAGTTTGTTTAGATCCTCCTGTAATGCATTTGCATCCTGCCCTGAATTAATCTGCCGCCCTATTTTGGTGTCATCCGCAAAGTTGCTTATGTCACTGCTGATCCCAGTATCTAGATCGTTTATGTAGATTATGAACAAGAGTGGGCCTAGTACTGACCCCTGGGGAACCCCACTGGTTACACGGCCCCACTCAGATTTAACACCATCTACGCTGACCCTCTGCGTTTTATCGGTGAGCCATGATTTTATCCAATTTAAAACTTTCCCTCGATACCATGAGCCTTAATTTTTCTCAGAAGCCTCTGATGCGATACTCTGTCAAATGCTTTACTAAAGTCTAAGTAAATAACATCGTAATTTTCGTCATTATCTACTACCTCGAAGACTTTCCTAAAAAATGTCAGCAGATTTGTTAGACAAGAGAGGGGGGATGGTATGTAAACAATAAAACAAACGAGGATCTGGATCACTACTAACGAGGAATCAAGGTAAACAAGTGTAGGAAGGTAGAGGGGGGTAGAGGTGCTGGAGCTGGAGAAGGAAGGTTGGGGGGAAGGGAAGTAGGGAGGGTTGGGGAGTAGGGAGGGTTGAAGCAGGAGAAGGGAGGGTTGGGGAAGGGAAGTAGGGAGGGTTGGGGAGTAGGAGGTTGGAGGAGGAGAGGTTGGGGAGTAGGGAGGGTTGGAGAAGGGAAGGAAAGGGAGGGTTGGGGGAGTAGGGAGGGTTGAAGCAGGAGAAGGGAGGGTTGGGGAAGGGAGTAGAGAGGGAGGGTTGGGGGGTAGGGAGGGTTGGAGGGAGAAGGGACGGTTGGGGGAGTAGGGAGGGTTGGAGGGAGAAGAGAGGGTTGGGGAGTAGGGAGGGTTGGAGAGGGAGAAGGGATGGTTGGGGAGTAGGGAGGGTTGGAGGAGAAAAGGAGGGTTGGGGAGTAGGGAGGGTTGGAGAGGGAGGAGGGTTGGGGGTAGGGGAGGGTTGAAGCAGGAGAAGGGAGGGTTGGGAAGGGAAGTAGGGAGGTTGGAGAGAGAACAGAGGGGGTGTGGGAAGGTTGGGGAGAGGGTGAGGAGAAAGAAAGGTACTGAGAGAAATAAAAACATGGGAGATAAGGAGAGAAGAAAGGAGGTTGGGGGGTGTGTGAGGGGTTTCAGTAATAATTGAACAGGGTGACGCCTTCCTCTTACCCACCACTAGGAGTCAATGTTAAGACCTTACTCTGCTGCACTATCCTCCTCTCTTCTCCCTCCCCTCTCCCTCCCTCCCCCTCCTCTCTCCCTCCCTCCATCGTATAAGACTTGGGACCAATTTTCTAAATTTTTCCTAAATTTTCCTACAAATTTACCTTAATTTTGTCTATTGATTTTATTTTAGCTTCTTAAAAAACCCGAATTAAATGGATCTATTTTGTATGGTATATCTCGTGCATGGAGGGTGGGGGTGGTGGGGAGGGTGAGTGGGAGGAGGAGGAACTGGGGAGTGGGGGTTGGAGAGGGTGAGTGGGCGAAGGGGAGGTGATGGGTGGGGAGGGAGGTTGAGGGTGAGTGTCAGGAGGCGCTGGGTTGGGAAGTGAGGGGTGTGGGGGGAGGAGGAGGTGAGAATGGAGAGAGGAAGAGAAGGTAAAGGAGGAGAAGGTGTGAAATAAGCTGGGGTGTCTAATCTTCAGGTGATTTAACCTAACTAACAAAGTTAGGGAGTGACTTATTACCAGCTCTCTGATGTCTTTCTTTTACATCTCTAATTAAATATTCCCTACTTTTTTTTGCCCAAAATTTTGCAAGAATTTGGTAAACAAACTTAAAAGGTCATTTTTTAAGCAAAGTTTCTTCCCTCAATTTGCATCGGGATCAAATTTAGTTTACATCTCCTCCCGGGTCTTCCCGGGTCTTCCCTTCACTGTTGAGGTTTTCAAATATATTGCAATAACTTTGAGATTAAAACAAAATAGCAACAATATCTATATTTTTTTTTAATTTTTGCTACAATTTCTAAATGTTTATAGTTTTGAAACAATTTCTAGATTTTTGTTGTTTTTGCAACACTGTACATATTTTCTGGGCAAAGTTTCTGAACACGTGCTTAAAATGGCTTGGTATTGAGGAAAGGTTTGGTGGGCTAGGATCTGTCTCGTGTTGATTTGAGGCTCGAGTGAATGTCACTCACTCACCTACTCATGCACACATACACTCACTCACTCACTCATGCTCACATACACTCACTCACTCACTCACTCATGCACACATACACTCACTCACTCATGCACACATACACTCACTCACTCACTCACTCATGCACACATACACTCACTCACTCATGCTCACATACACTCACTCACTCACTCACTCATGCACACATACACTCACTCACTCATGCACACATACACTCACTCACTCCACTCACTCATGCACATACACTCCTCACTCCCCACTCACTCATGCACACACATCACTCACTCACTCACTCATGCACACATACTCACTCACTCATGCACACACATACACTCACTCACTCACTCACTCATGCACATGCACTCACTCCTCATGCATGCACACATACACTCACTCACTCACTCACACATACACTCACTCACTCACTCACTCATGCACATATACACTCACTCACTCACTCATGCATGCACACATACACTCACTCACTCACTCACTCATGCACACATACACTCACTCACTCATGCATGCACACATACACTCACTCACTCACTCACTCACTCACTCACTCACCTAAAGAAATAAACTGTTAAGTCATAAAACGACAATTGCTATTCTCGTAAATTCTCAAGTTATTGTTGTTGAGAAATTATATAACGACTTCGGAGAAAATAATTCTTGTGTAGTGGGGCACAATTCTGGATGGTCGCCACACTGTTAGGTCGTGTGGGAGGGTGTGTGGGAGAGAGTGTGGGCGGGAGGGAGAGTGTGGGAAGAGAGGGAGAGAGTGGGAAGTGAGAGTGAGAGAGAATAAGGAGGGAGAGTGTGTGGGAGTGGGAGCAAGTGAGGTGAGAATAGAATGTGGGAGGGAGAGTGTGTGGGGAGAGAGAAGAGTGTGGGGAGAGGAGATGTGGGAAGAGAGAGGGAGAGAGTGGGGAAGTGACAGTGGTGAGAATAAGGAGAGTGTGGGAGTGGGAGCAGGTGGTGAGAATAAGGTGTGGGAGGAGGGGTGTGGGAGGGAGAGTGTGGGGAGGGAGGTGTGGGGAAGAGAGAGAGAGTGTGGGGAGTGGGAGCGAGTGAGTGAGAGAAAAAAAGAATGTGGGAGGGAAAGTGTGTGGGAGGGAGAGTGTGGGGAGTGGGAACGAGAGTGAGTGAGAATAAGAGGGAGAGTGAAGAAGATTGTGGGAGAGTGTACGTGAATGTGGGAGGGAGTGCCAGGAGGGAAGATGAGAGTAGGGGAGAGTGTCTTTGAGAGAGAGCATGAGCAAGTGTAAGAGAGAGAGAGAGAGGGGCCAAGGGATTGAGCACCTCACATGTAGGCCAGGTTAGATAGGTAATTGAATTGACTTCAAATGGCTCTCTCTCTCTTTCTCTCTCTCGTGTATATCTAATTAAACGTACACATACGCTCTTTCTCTCTTTCACACACACACACACACACACACACAATTTTCCTGGCAGAAAATAAAAAATGCTTTTGGAAAAAAATTCTTATTTTTTTCTATTTCACTTTGAGTTGTCTAAATGAAAGCAAAAATCTGCCTCGCTATTTCCACTTTTATATTCTCGTTCACTTTATAATGTGAAAAATATAAAAGCTGTCTTGGTGGGTGGTGTGGGGATGGGGGTCTTGGTGGGTGGTGTGGGGATGGGGGTCTTGGTGGGTGGTGTGGGGATGGGGGTCTTGGTGGGTGGTGTGGGAGGGGTCTTAGTGGGTGGTGTGGGGAGGGTCTTAGTGGGTGGTGTGGGGAGGGTCTTGGTGAGTTGGTGTAGGGGAAGCTGTCTTGGTGGGTGGTGTGGGAGGGGTCTTGGTGAGTGGTGTGGGGATGGGGGTCTTGGTGGGTGGTGTGGGGAGGTGTGTCTTGTGGTGGGTGGGTGTGGGGATGGGGTCTTGGTGGGTGGTGTGGGGATGGGGTCTTGGTGGGTGGTGTGGGGATGGGGTCTTGGTGGAGTGGTGTGGGGAGATGTGGTGAGTGGTGTGTGGGGAGGGGGGTCTTGGTGGGTGGTGTGGGGAGGGTGTCTTGGTGGGTGGTGTGGGGATGGGGTCTTGGTGGAGTGGTGTGGGGATGGGGTCTTGGTGGGTGGTGTGGGAGGGGGGTCTTGGTGAGTGGTGTGGGAAGCTGTCTTGGTGGGTGTGGTGTGGGGAGGGTCTTGGTGAGTGGTGTGGGGAGGGTCTTGGTAGTGGTGTGGGGATGGGGGTCTTGGTGGGTGGTGTGGGGGGAGGGTGTCTTGGTGGGTGGTGTGGGAGGGTCTTGGTGAGTGGTGTGGGGAGGGTCTTGGTGGGTGGTGTGGGGAGGGGGTCTTGGTGGTGGGTGTGGGGGAGGGGGTCTTGGTGAGTGGTGTGGGGATGGGGTCTTGGTGGGTGGTGTGGGGAGGGAGGTGTCTTGGTGAGTGGTGTGGGGGAGGGGGTCTTGGTGGGTGGTGTGGGAAGGTGTCTTGGTGGGTGGTGTGGGGATGGGGTCTTGGTTGGTGGTGTGGGAGGGGTCTTGGTGGGTGGTGTGGGGAGGGTCTTGGTGAGTGGTGTGGGAGGGTCTTGGTGGGTGGTGTGGGGAGGGGGGGGCTTTTTTGGGTAGAGAAAGGAGGGGTGAAAGAAGATTAGAGGTGGGGGAAGGAAGTTATAGTTCGGAAATTGAAGAAATTTAGGAGGTAAGAGAGGGCGGGCTGACCGCCCAGCTAAGCTAATGGTGCGTTAGGGTTGTGTCATGGGTTACTTATTGTCTGTCGGTACAGGCACTAGACAGCCTACCCTGTCCCATATATGGGTGTTTTGGGGGCCTTATTTTTTCATATTCCGCCGACCCTACTGGCGGATGCCCGTCTAGGGAGGTTGTCTATTGCCTGGCCGTGTAGATCGGGGGTGGTAATGGACCTTTTGTTCTACAGGGGAGCTTGATGGGTGGTGTAGGGATACCCTTATGCAGAAGGTAAACCTATCCATTAGTAACCAATAACGCCCAGATAGAATACAGAAGCAGAGGCACTCTCCTGGACCTGCATATATCCACGACAGGTTACTCCCACCGTGTGTACACCGGTAATGAAAAAAACAAGAAGAGAGCTGAAAAACTATACCGCTTTAAAGCGTTTCCTGAGAAATTAAACTCCGCCTGGTGACATCATTTATCAGACCGATATTAACTTACCAGCAGTACCTCTTCATACTATGAGCACCACCCAGTTATTAAAATTACAGGTGGTCCAAAATGAAGCCCTGAGATTCGTCGCAGGTGAAAGATACCCCTTCACCAGAACCACAGCCGAGATACATAGAGACCTGAGAATAAAACCCATCAACCAGCAGCTGCACACCCTGGCTAGCAGAGTCTGGCAAAAGATAGAACGATCAGAGCAAGAATTCCTTCAAAGACTCCCACCAGATAACAACAACACCTATACATGGTTCCCAAAAAAGTTACTAAATCTCAAAAGGTCCATTACCACCCCCGATCCATACGGCCAGGCAATGGTCAACCTCCCTAGACCAGCATCCGCCAGTAGGGTCGGCGGAATATGAAATAAGGTCCTCAAAACGCCCATATATGGGACAGGGTAGGATGTCTAGTGCCTGTACCGACGAACACTAACTAACCTATGACACAACCCTAACACATAACTGTATTAGCTGAGCTAACTCACGGTTAGGCGGTCAGTCCACCCTCTCTTACGTCCTCCTAAATTTATTCAATATCTGAACTATAACTTCCTTCCTCCACCCCTACTCTTCACTCACCCCTCCTTTACAAAAAAAAAGGAGGGGGAGAAGAGAGGCAGGTGTGGGAGGTTGGAGAAGAGAAGGAGGGAGGAGGGGAAGGGGGAGGGGGAGCAGAGAGGTAGGCGTGGGAGGTTGGAAAGAGAAGGAGGGAGGAGGGGAAGGGGAAGAAGAGAGGTAGGCGTGAAGGGAAGCGGAAGGGGTGAACGGAGTAACAGGAGAAGGAGGAAGAGGGAAATGGGTAGGTAGCACTAATGGTAGAGGAGGATAGGAAGAGAGAGAGAGAGAGACCAGACCTGGGTGACCACAAGAATAACGGTGTCAACCACAGTCCTTCACGCCCACCCCACCACACCACGCCCCTCAACACTATTTACGACGCCCACCACCAGTCCCATATCAACCTACACAACGCTATTCACGCCTACAGAGCTCTGTTCACGTCCTTGCAACGATTTTCATGTCGACACAGCCCACTACACGCCCACACAGCCCTCTACGCCCACACAGCCCTCTACACGCCCCACGCAGCCCCTCTACACCGCCCACACACAGCCCCTCTACACACCCACACAGCCCTCTACACGCCCACACAGTCCTCTACACGCCCCACACAGTCACTCTACACGCCCACAGCCCTCTACACGCCCACACAGCCCTCTACACGCCCACACAGCCTCTACACGCCCACAGCCCTTTACACGCCCACACAACCCTCTTGACGCCAACCGCCCTATTGCGCCACACACAACCCTATTCACGCCCACACAATCCCTATTCACTTCCCCAGCCCTATTCACGCCCACACAGCCCTCCTTACGCCCACACAACCCTCTGCGCCCACAACCCTCTTGACGCCCACACAACCCCCTTCACGCCCGCCCACAACCCCTTCACGCCCACACAACCCCCTTCACGCCCACACAACCCTCTTGACTCCCCACACAGCCCCTTCACGCCCACAACCCTATTCCGCCCCACAGCCCTATTCACGCCCACACAACCCTCTTTACACCAGACAACCCACTTCACTTTAGCCCTTCACCCACATAACCCTCCTTACGCCCACACAACCCTCTTTACGCCCACACAACCCTCTTGACGCCCACCCCAGCCCTCTTGACGCCCACACAACCCTATTCACGCCCACACAACCCCCTTCACGCCCACACAACTCTCCTTACGCCCACACAACCCTCTTGACGCCCACACAACCCTCTTGACGCCCACACAACCCTATTTACGCCCACATAACCCTCTTCACGCCCACATGCCTCTAAGTCCTCCCAGAGACCTGTCCAAATAGCTTGAAAATTACTTTCCTAATTTATACAAAGTGTTCATTAGCATTTAGATAACAATTTTGTTTCTCCTTCTAGTTGACAAAACAGAATCATTAATGTGAAGGCAATACTGGGGGTAGAGAGAGGGAGTACAACAATAACAATAAGGTGGGATACTGTGAGACCTCCGACTATTGGGAGAGGACAGTCCGTAATATCCAAGGTCTGTTTTATCGAAGGTCCGTTATATCGAGGGACTGTTATATTGAACATCCGTTATATCGAGGGACTGTTATATCGAGGATCTGCTTGTGTATAAGATGTGGGTACTAATGATACGATGTATTATAATGGTGAGATTTAATTTTATCAACTGGAAATAAATATTAATCCCATCCAAGTAATTAATTAATCCTAACAAAGCTCTTAATTACCGTACAGTATATAACAAACTGCTGTGTCACACGTTTAAGTGAGGTCTGTATTTGTGAGTTAGTGTACAATTAAACCTCCATATAACGGACTTTTATCTCTATCTATCCGTTATATGAGGGTTTCACATCATATGAACCCTCGATATAATGGATTTTAGCTCTATATATTCCGTTATATTGGGGTTTCATTTCTTAATAGACCCCTTGATATAATGGACTTTCACTCTCCTCATCGTCTATTAAAAACAGGTTTATATTTTCTCCGTTTAGACGTTAGAGGATGGGCGTTGCTAGTGACGTCTGTCTGTCTGTCTGTCTGTCTGTCGAGTCTCTGAACTGTTATTAGAACCATCTTGATCTAAGTCCATCACTGAGAGAGAGAGAGAGAGAGAGAGAGAGAGAGAGAGAGAGAGAGAGAGAGAGAGAGATTCAGATTCGTGTAGATTAAAAGAACTTTATCTCTCAGTGGCAACTCTCTGAACAATCGTCAAAATCTCTGTACTTCTAACTGTACCTGTCTGTACCTGTACCTGCACCTGGCTGTACCTGTCTGTACCTGTACCTGCACTTGGCTGTACCTGTACCTGGCTGTACCTGTACTGTTATTACTGGTTTCCCTCTACAGTATCTAAAATTTTGAAAACTACAGTACAGTGGAGGGCGATATTGTCACCTCATTGTGGAACATGACTTGTGACGTGTACACCAACCACCTGTTGCTGGTCCTTAATAATGTTATCGTTACGTACCTGATGTAAACAAGGGACTTTATGTTAGTCTCAATTGTATGCTGTTGTTATTTACTGTCCAGTCCCCGTCACTCACTACCTGTCCAGTCTCCGTCACTCACTACCTGTCCAGCCCCCGTCACTCACTGCCTGTCCAGCCCCCGTCACTCACTGCCTGTGTCAGCCCCCTTCACTCTCTACCTGTCAGCCCCGTCACTCACTGCCTGTCCAGCCCCTTCACTCACTACCTGTCCAGTCCCCGTCACTCACTGCCTGTCAGTCCCACGTCACTCACTACCTGTCCAGTCCCCGTCACTCCTACCTGTCCAGCCCCATCCTCACTGCCTGTCCAGCCCCTTCCTCTCTACCTGTCAGCCCCGTCGCCTGCTGCCTGTCCAGTCCCCGTCACTCACTACCTGTCCAGTCCGTCCTCACTACCTGTCCAGCCCCGTCACTCACTGCCTGTCCAGTCCCGTCCTCACTACCTGTCCAGCCCCGTCCTCACTATCTGTCCAGTCCCGTCACTGCTGCCTGCTTAGCCCGTCACTCATTACCTCAGCCCCCGTCACTCACCACCTACCCAGCCCCCGTCACTCACCACCTACCCAGCTCCCTTCACCTGCATCGGGTTACCTACCTACAATACCCGTCTCTATCTACTATATAGCTGTACATCTATCTCCCGTCACAAGCGATATACCGTTAGTTTACTGTTTGTCCCGCCATTACCTGTCCAACCCCTGTCACCAGCAACGTCGAGCTCTCTACCTGTCTGTCTACCACACGAGCCATCTCCTCTGTGAAATATCAGCCGCGGTTTTTGACGTTACCCGAGTGACACACCTGACCTTGTGGACCAACATTCACTGCGTTTGTCTCTCACTTACACCAACACTGCTTATATTCATCTAATGTCTTACTGCAGCTAGTCTCTCTCTCTCTCATTCTTGTAAGTCCATATGTGTACTCTACCTTTCCCTTCCTCTCCTTTTCTTTTCCTCTACCTCCCTTTTCCTACTTCCTTCCATTCCCACTTCCTTTTTCTCCGTCCCTACCTCCTCTCCTTCTGCCTTAGTTATACTGGGTTGAGTGTATCAGGTATCTTACCCTTCCATCACCTCTCCCATCCCCCACCACCTCCACCCCTCCACCCCCACCCCAACCACCTTACCACCATCACCCCCACCACCTTACCATCACCTCCACCCACTACCTTACCACCACCCCTCCACCCCCCACCTTACCACCACCACCTCAACCCTCCCACCACCCTACCACCACCACCACCCCACACCTTACCACCCCACTGCCCACCACCACCACCTCCCACCCCCACCACCTTACCACCTCCCACCCCACCACCTTACCTCCCACCCCTCCACCCCCCCACCCCACCCCTACCACCTCCACCCCTCCCACCCCCCACCACCTCACCCTCCCCACCCCACCACCCCACCTCCCACCCCACCTCCCACTCCCTTCACCCCACCACCCTACCTCCTCCCCACCCCACTACCTCCACCCTTCGACCCCCACCCACCCTACCCCTCAACCCCACCACCACCTCCACCCCCACCACCTACCCCTCCACCCCACCACCTTACCACCTACCTCCACCCCTTGACCCCACCACCCCACCACCACTTCCCCATCCCCACTGTTCTCTACTGCCCTGCCCCGCCACCATCCCTCACTACTACAGTACTCTCTTTCGTCCCCCATCACCACCCCTAACACCTTCCCCCCATCACCACCCCTCACACCGTCCCCCCATCACCACCCCTAACACCTTCCCCCCATCCTACCCCTCACACCGTCCCCCATACCACCCCTCACCCTTCCCCCACTATCTCCCACCACCCCTCACACCGTCCCCCCATCCCCACCTAACACCTTCCCCCCACTATCCCCATCACCTCACCCACTTCCCCACTATCTCCCACCACCTCATCCTCTTCCCCCACCACCCCCACCTTAACCCCACCCTTGTTATCGTTTCCGCTTAGAAGAAAAGCACTTTGGTTTAAAAACAATAAATTAAGTGATGTTGATGATGTGTGTGTGTGTGTGTGTGTGTGTGTGTGTGTGTGTGTGTGTGTGTGTTTGTGTGTGTGTGTGTGTGTGTGTGTGTGTGTGACTTAAGGTGTCCTTAAGTGTTTGTATATGTATGCATGTATATATGTATGTATGTATATATGTATGTATGCATGTATATATGTATGTATGTATATATGTATGTATATATGTATGTATGTATGTATGTATGTATGTATGTATGTGTTATCGTTATTTTTTCCTTATTTTTGTCTCGTTCACCATCACCAAAAGTGAACACAGAAGGTAATTTAGACACAGTGACGGCAGATTGAGTGAGACAGCCCAGTCCAGCGCACCTTACCTTGGTGGTGTTCAGAAAACTTGTGCTCGGGGTCTGGAAACTGCGCACGAGGTCTGGAAACTGCGCACGAGGTCTGGAAACTGCGCCTCCGCCTCATGGTAGTGCGGGCGACCAACAGACAGACACTCGGACTGGTGGGCGTGTGTGTGTGGCAGTAAAGTGGGCAGTTTATACACGCTGGACGACACTTCCTAGCGTCCTCTCTTTCTCAAGCTGCTCTACTCCCCCTCCCCCTTCTCCCTGCCCTGCCTACCTCCCTCAGCGTCCCTCATCTCTCCCTCCCTCCGTCATTCCCTCACCCAGTAGAATATCCCCCTAGAACGCTCTCCCCCAACAAAAAAGTAAATAAATAAATAAATAAAATCTCATAACCCCCTGCGCCCCCCCCACCCCCCGTCCAGAAGAACTCTAAGGCTGAAAAGAATGAATGTGTGGAGTGAGAGACCGTTCAGAAATTGAATGAAGCAGTGTGAAGAAGTTTAAATGAGACAGTTCGAAACTTGAAGACAAATACTGGCCGAGGTGGCAAGACGAGACGGTATGAAATGTGCCTCTCTCTCTCTCTCTCTCTCTCTCTCTCTCTCTGTCACACACACAAAGGACACTGAACTCACTCACTCAGTCTCAGTGTTCGTGCCCTCAATTTTTTACTCCCACTTCCTGTGATAAATTTTTAGTTGAAATTGCATCAGTTTGGAACCGTGTAAATTTTGGTGTGAGTCACGATATGGCTTTATGTGAGGGTGATAGTGAGGTCTCTCTCTCTCTCACACACACACACACACTTTGGGTACAACAATTAAACTCCCTGAATTATTCCCTGAATACGATGGAGGAGTTAAATCGTCGTACTCAAGGGGTTAAATTATCGTACTCAAGGGGTTAAGTCGTTGTGCTCAAGTGGTTAAGTCGTTGTACTCATGGGGTTAAGTCGTTGTACTCAAGGGGTTAAGTCGTTGTACTCAAGGGGCTAAGTCGTTGTACTCAAGGGGTTAAGTCGTCGTGCTCAAGGGGCTAAGTCGTTGTACTCAAGGGGCTAAGTCGTTGTACTCAAGGGGTTAAGTCGTCGTGCTCAAGGGATTTGGTGAGCTGCCGGCCAGATAAGTTCTTACTTAGTGTAGGAAAATAAATTACCTGACGTATGTGTTACCAGCACGTGGGGACGCGCAACTCCCCGGAGCAATAAGACTGACGTAAAGATCCCCATTGGTAACACTGCTGGGGATCCAACAGTCAGTTTGGATTGGTGGATGGGGAAGATAGGAGCGAACGTTTATTGGCTGTGCTGCTAATGGAACTCTAATCTTATTGGTCGTTTGAATTAGAAGATTGATTTTCATTAGCTTTTATAGATGGCCAGATTGAATTTCATTGTGGTGGGGATGTCTGTGTGTGTGAGAGAGAGAGATTTGGCTTTACAGATTGATGGGTGAATATTATCTCTCTCCTTGGGTCTTTACACCACCTCTTGTGAGACTTTTCCCTCCCTCCAAAGGTTCCCCCACACCCCCTCCTCTCTCCCACACAATACACTTTCATTATATATATATAACCAGGAGAAAGGAGCCTGGTTATAAACATTTATTAAGGAGAATTGAAACTTTTCTATTCACTTTTTCTTTTGAATTAAAGTATAACATTGGATACTTTCGTACTTTCTACAGACCAAGACTTTTAATATGTGTGTGTGAGAGAGAGAGAGGTTAGGTTAGGTTAGGGTATACACACACAAGATAGACTTATTAGCTATGGCTAACAGGAAGTTGTGTCATGTTTACGGTTTACAATTTTTAAGTTGATTAATTAACACTTGGGCATATGTGAAGGTCTCTTTGGTGAGGGAGGAGGGAGGGAGGGGGGGAAAGAGGGAGAAAGTGGGAGAGAGGCAGGCAGGGGAGGGAAGAGGCATCTATCCCTGTACCTCTACCAAGACATCTGGTACTTTTTTTAGAGAGAAAGGAGGGGCGAAAGAAGATTAGAGGTGGGAGAAGGAAGTTATAGTTCGGAAATTGAAGAAATTTAGGAGGAGGTAAGAGAGGGCGGGCTGACCGCCCAGCTAAGCTAATGGTGTGTTAGGGTTGTGTCATAGGTTAGTTAGTGTTCGTCGGTACAGGCACTAGACATCCTACCCTGTCCCATATATGGGTGTTTTGAGGACCTTATTTCATATTCCGCCGACCCTACTGGCGGATGCTGGTCTAGGGAGGTTGTCTATTGCCTGGCCGTATAGATCGGGGGTGGTAATGGACCTTTTGAGATTTGGTAACTTTTTTGGGAACCATGTATAGTTGTTGTCGTTATCTGGTGGGAGTCTTTGAAGGAATTCTTGCTCTGATCGTTCTATCTTTTGCCAGACTCTGCTGGCCAGGGTGTGCAGCTGCTGGTTGATGAGTTTTATTCTCAGGTCTCTATGTACCTCGGCTGTGGTTCTGGTGAAGGGGTATCTTTCACCTGTGACGAATCTTAGGGCTTCATTTTGGACCACCTGTAATTTTAATATTTGAGTGGTGCTCATAGTATGAAGAGGTACTGCTGGGTAAGTTAATATCGGTGTGATAAATGATGTCACCAGGCGGAGTTTTATTTTCTCAGGAAGCGCTTTAAAGCGGTATAATTTTCTCAGCTCTCTTCGTGTCTTTTCCTTCCTGGTGTGGACATGATGGGAGTAACCTGTCGTGGATATATTCAGGCCCAGGAGGGTGCCTCTGCTTTTGTATTTCATCTGGACATTATTGGTTACTAATGGGTGGGTTTTCCTTCTGCATAAGGGTATCACTGTGAGTTTCGGGAGACTGGTTTGGATTTTCCATTGTTTTTCGTAATTATTCTGGTACGTGGTGGTGTGTGTGAGGTACCTTGGTAAGTGGAGGAAGGGAGAGGGGGTGGCATTTTACCTTACCCCTGCCGATCCCCCCCCCCCCCAATAGGTAACGGGACAGCAAGGATGAAGGACAAGTTCCTGTCTTCCTGTTGCCGTTTTTTGCCGTTGTCGCCTGTACCGTTGTTGTGGGGTGGGGGGTGGACAGGTGTCTGGTTTGTGTTGGTGGAGGTATTGGGGGTGGAGGTGTTGGAAGTGTTGGTGGAGGTGTTGGGGTGTTGGTGGAGGTGTTGGGGGTGTTGGTGGAAGTGTTGGTTTTTGGTGGAGGTGTTGGGAGTGTTGGTGGAAGTGTTTGGGGTGTTGGTGGGGGTGTTGGGGGGTGGAGGTGTTGGGGTGTAGTGGGTCGGGGGTGTTGGTGGAGGTGTTGGGGAGGTGTTGGAGAGTGTTGGGGGGGTAATGGTGGAAGTGTTGGGGGTTGGTGGAGGTGGGGGTGTTGGTGAAGGTGTTGGTGGTGTTGGTGAGTGTTAAGTGGGTGTGTTGAAGGGGCCGGACTGATGATGGAGAAACAGTGCTGCCAGATAGGAGCTTAGCTGACGATGGAAATGGTTTGATACCGACAAAATTAAATATCTGCAGCTGTGTGTGTGTTGGGGGGCAGCCTTGAGAATGACCTTGTCTGATAGTTAAGTGACTGGGGAATTAGTAATACTGCTCCAGGTCAGGAAAGGTCAGGGGTCATAGATAGTGATGGTGTTGTGGTGATGGTGAAGGGTGGGAAAATGATAATGATGATGTGGTGGAGGGTGATATGGTAAATGGGTGGAGAGATGATGATGATGCGGTGATTAAGAGCTGATGGTAACCATTAAATGATGATGATGATGACGGTTGAAAAATTAATACTTCCATTAGGGTGATACGCTGTGGTGGTGGTGTTATTGATGATGACGGTAAATGATAGTGATCAGAACTCCTCCCCACCTTACGGATTATATGGACAAAGGAGTCCGTTATATGGAGGCTTCACTGTAAGCCCCACCTAGAAGTTTTCAGTGTAATTTCTATCTAGTTAAGTCCTTCTTAAGCATTATGTGGGTACCAAACACACTATTTCTCACACACGAGAACAGTCTCAATCAATTGAATTCAGAAAGGCTGGCCGTTACGTCCCCTTATTATATGTAACAATAGAAGATATTTCTGACAGTATAATGTGATAAGAGACACTCACTATCATAAGGTTTTAGTGAGAAATATCCTGAAATGACAAACTGTGTGTGAAATAAACAATAAACTGTGTGTGGGAAATAAACAAAGCTATATGTGGAAATGACAACAAACTGTGTGTGGAAATGACAACAAACTGTGTGTGTGTGACAACAAACTGTATGGAAATGACAACTCTGACACCATGTGTGGAAATGACAACAAACTGTGTGTAAGGAAATGACAACAAACTGTGTGTGGAAATGACAACAAACTGTGTGTGGAAATGACAACAAACTGTGTGAAACGTGAAGTAACAAACTGTGTGCAAATGACACAAACTGTGGGTAGGAAATGACAACAAACTGTGTGGAAATGACAACAAACTGTGTGTGGAAATGACAACAAGCTGTGTGTGGAAATGACAACAAACTGTGTGTGGAAATGACAACAAACTGTGGGTGGAAAATAAGACGTGAAAGTTGTTGTCATTAACACATACTTACTGACAACAGGTGTAAATGAATGTCAACACCTGACACATACAGCTGCCTTTTGTTATCATAATGTCTTTACAGTGAAACCTCTATTTAACGAACTATATAAATTGAAAGAATAGAATTTATAATGAGGGTCAAAGTGTGAAACCCCTATTTAACGGATTATATGTACAGACAAGTCCGTTATAGCAGGAGGTTCTCACCATATTAACTTTTTTGTATCATCAATAATTCATCTACAGTGAAACCTCCATATAACGAACTTCTCTCTCTCCCTTAATCCTATAGATGGAGGCTTCACATATAACGGACTCCTCGATATAGCGGACCTTTCTCTCGATATACTCGTTTAAATGTAGTTTTTTTTACTGTACTGGTATTATTAGAGAGTTGTTTGTACTTATTATATATCTACAATTGACTTACTAAACGGTTGAGGGCAATAGGAGGGTGAGGGAGGAGGAGAGAGGAGAATTGAGGGGGCAATATGAGGGTGAGGGAGGAGGAGAGAGAGGAGGGTGAGAGACAATGGCTGAGGGTGAGGAGAAAGGAGAGAATTGAGGAGCAATAGGAGATTGAGGGAGGAGGAGAAGAGGGGAGGCGGGGGAGGGAGGAAGAGAGAGAGTTCGACAAGAGTAAGTCATATCATTTCATTTAAAAATCTCAAGAGTTAAAAAATAAAAATCATTTGAAAAGAAAATGAAAGTTTAATCTGTGGGGGAGGAGGAGGAGGAGGTAGAAGAGTGTATAGCAAAGTTTGGGACTGTAGAATCAGTTTAAACTTGATGGTTTTATTAAGTAGTATTCAGCGACAGTGGTATCAAATCTAATTAATTAGTGTGATGGTGGTGGTACGTGATGGTGGTAGTAATGATGGTTATAATGGTGATGATGGTGAAGGTGGTGATGGCGGGTGTAGTAGTAGCAGTATTAGTTAGCAGCAATGTAATACTTGATAGTAGTGGGAGAGCGTGGAGCAGGAGAGAAACCCAAGAGTAGGGAGGAGGTGATGGATGGATGGATGGAGGGATGGGAAAGGTTGTGCTAGTTACGAGCTAGGTAGGAGGGAGATAGGCAAGGGAGGTGAGGGACGGAGCGAGGGAGGGAAACACTGTGCTAGTCAGAGGAGTGGAAGGGTTGTGAAAGGTGAATAACTTAGGGAGTGACCAGCCAGCGGAGCTATGTGACGGCAGTAACTAACAGTACATCTGTGTTAACTGCGCTAAGTTATCTCACCCTCCCTCCCTTAGTTAGGCGGAAAGAAACCTATAAGGGGTTATATTTACTATGATTAAGGCGTGCAGGGGGTAGTAGGGTAGGGGTAGGGTGAGGTAGGGTGGGAGTGGGAGTGGGGTAGGAGTGGGGTGGGAGTGGGTGTGGAAGTAGGAATGGGAGTAGATTAGAGGGTAGAGCATTGTGTGCTCTATTCTAAAGAGATTCTCCGGTTTTCTCTGTCATGGGGGATGGGGTCATAGGTCACCTAGAGGGAAGGAGGGGGTCATGGTGTACCTAGGGTTATACCTGTAACGATAGGAACAACTGAGAACAGTGAGGCTTCCTTGCAGAACGCCTGAGGAACAGTATTTAACGAGTGTCTGTTCTCTGTCTGTCTGCCTGCCAGGAATTTTTATATTACTGTGTGTGTGTGTGTGTGTGTGTGTGTGTGTGTGTGTGTGTGTGTGTGTGTGTGTGTGTGTGTGGGGCCCTGCCTGGGCGGAGGGGGCTTCACACACACACACACACACACTCTCTCTCTCTCTCTCTCTCTCTCTCCAAAATTATCAATATCAGAAAATATTTTTGGGTCGTTTCGTTGGTGATAACAAACAATCAGTGCTTTTAATCATCTTTTAAATCTATCTCTTAAAAAAATATCTGGCTGTCTAAGTATTAATATTTTAACAAATATTTACTATATTTAATACCTGCTTTTATTGTACCATCAAAACCGTTTTATTGAAATTAACATATAAATAGATAAGTAATTACCATTAATAAACATAATTATTACTAGACATAAAATCACCAACATAAAGCTCATCCTCTTGTTCTAACCTAATACTGTACACCCAGGTTGTACTGCTCCCCCGATATACTTATGTTTTTGACTCCACTATAATTTACATAACATATGTAGTAATAAAATAAATAAACTAAAAATAATAACAAATAAATAAAATTAATAAATATTGGAAATACTTAAGTAACATTGTAGAGATAATTCTTACCACCCACCATGCTATTATTATATTCCAGAATGCTAAATGTTACATAATACTTCCATGGCGATAAATGTACAGTATATCAGGTGCAGCTCAGGTTCTCAACTGGCTCACCCATGTTAATATTGTTATTATTATCCTCTGTATCTGTGTTCTTCTGGCTAAAACTGTTTCAATTCAGTTGTACGGGAGGTGTGGTAGTGGTGGTGGGGGAGTGGGCTGGGAGGCGTGTGGTAGTGGGAGGTGTGGTGGTGGGGGTGGTGAGGGCGTGTGGTGGTGGGGAGGTGTTAATTGGTGGTGGTGGTGGTGGCAGGTAGTAGTGGTGGTGGTGGCAGGGGTGGTGGTGGGGAGGTGTGGTAGTGGTGGCAGGGAGTGGTAGTGGTGGGGGTGGTGGTGGCGTTGTGGCAGTGGGTGGGGGCTGGGGTGGTGGTGGTGGGGAGGTGCGTGACAGGGGTAGTGGTGGGAGGTGTGGTGGTGGTGTGGGGTGAGTGGTGGGGAGGTGTGGTAGTGGTGTGCGGGTGGTGGTGGGTGGGGTGCAGTGGGCGTTGTGGGTTTGGGGCAGGGGTGGTGGGGTGTGACTGGGGTGTGGTGGTGTGGTGTGGGGTGTGGTGGCGGGGTGGTGGGGTGGGGGTGTGTGGTGGGGTGGGGTGCGGTGCGTGTGTTGCGTGACCTTGAGCCAGGCAGGGTCATGTTAGGTTGTGGAGTTAACCTCCATCAATTAGGTCAAGGGTAGGGATCAGGCTATGTGATTGGCCTGGCGTGTGAAAATTGAACAAAAAAGTAGATTTAATATACCTTAACTTCGCTTTAGCTTCCTACCGTAACCTAACTAATCTTACATAACCTAACTTTAACTTCCTGTAACCTAACCTAACATACCTTAATCTAGCTAACCTACCAGAAATCGCCTTACATAAACCTAGCTAACTACTGTCACTTCTTCATCCCAATGTAACTTCACAGCAACCTAACCCTAGCATAACCTAACCTAACTTAGCGTTGGTGTAGTAAGGTTTAATGCCTTATGTGTGTTGGACTGTGTACACTCCCTCCCCCACAACTGTTCAGAACTATTCAAGCTCATCAGTAAAAAGCTGCCCACAAGAATTCACCTCTGTAGCAGTGATTTACTTTGTTCTATAGTTCATTATGAACAGTTTTATCTAACGGACCTTTGATATATGGACTTTCCTATCACGTCATTGAGAGTACATAACGTTATTATAAACCGCTTTCTTCTCTATATAGTCCCATTAAATAAAGGTTTCACTATATTTCATGTCGTTGGCTTATGGCCCGCTGCTTGGTGATCTGGCCTGCATCTCGGTGGGTCTGGCCCACTGTGAGTGGGGTCTGGCCCACTGCTTAGTGGAGTCTGGCCTGCATCTCAGTGGTCTGGCCTGCGCTCTCAGTGATCTGTTGCTGTGATGGGTCTATTTTGCTTGGTGGAATCTGTACCATCTCAGTGGAGTCTGGCACCTCTCGGTGGAGTCCTGGCCCACTGCTTGAGGTGGAGTCTGGCCTGCATCTCAGTGGAGTCTGGCCACTGCTGGTCAGATCTGGATCTGGCCCGCTTCTCGTGGGGTCTGGCGCGCTACACAGTGCTGGGTCTGGTGCGCTGCAGTGGGTCTGGCCCGCACAGTGGTCTGGCCCGCTACACAGTGGATCTGGCCCGCTACACAGTGGATCTACTTTGAGGTCAGCCCCGCTACACAGTGGGTCCTGGCCCGCTACACGGTGATCCAGCCACTCACAGTGGATCTGGCCCACTCACGTGGATCTGGCCCGCTACACGGGGGTCTGGCCCGCTACACAGTGGGTCTGGCCCGCTACACGGTGGATCTGGCCCGCTACACGGTGGTCTGGCCCTTCTGCAGGGGGTCTGGCCGCTGCAGTGGGTCTGGCCCGCTACACGGTGGATCTGGCCCGCTACACGGTGGGTCTGGCCCGCTACACGGTGGATCTGGCCCGCTACACGGGGGTCTGGCCGTTGCGTCACACACCACTCCGCCACACCCTGCGTCACTAACCACTCCGCCACACCCTGATGATCGTAATGCACCTTGAGCGCTACAATTGTCGTACAGGTTATGGCGACGTTGGTTGTTACACATATAAGTGATCTTGTTCATAGATTATTTACTGAGATTGGATTTTTTTTATAATTATCTGGATAATTCTAGATAATTCTTGAAGATTTTGTTGTTTTCTTCGATCTCGGTCAAAGTAATTATTCTGCTCACCTTTGTAGTGTTTTAAATTCCTTGCCCACCCCACCCCACCCCACCCACCCACCCCACCCACCCACCCACCCCACACCCACCCACCCACCCTACCCCTACCCACCCCACCCTCTCAACCTCTCCTGTAAGAAACAAAAAAACTGTAAATTGTTAAATATTCCGCAGTTATAGTCAAGGCCGAGCAAGGGAAAGGAAAATAATCGGTCGTCATGATTATGATAATTACGTAACAAAAACAGTTACGCCCCAGATATTAATGTAACTAAAATTAAATTAAACCCATGGAAGTACGTGTGTGTGTGTGTGTGTGTGTACGTGTGTGTGTGTGTGTATTTGGCTTGAGGTACAGTAATATCACTGTTGACCTTGACCAATCACCGTCGCTCTAGATCCACCCCCCACCCGCTGTACCTGTGAACTTCACTACCTGCTTGTTGCCTTGTTGATGAACTGAAGCAAGCCTTTCTACCCCACACTGTCAGCTTGTTGGTGAACTGAAGCAAGCCTTTCTACCCCACACTGTCAGCTTGTTGGTGAAGTGAAGCAAGCCTTTCTACCCCACACTTTAAACTTGGGGCACAGTTGGTGGCCTTGAGGCTCCTTCTACACCCTGGGGCTGGGCTCCCAACACTGTACCTGTGCTTATAACCATTAATATGGAGGCCGTGTTTATTTACCCTGAACCTTCCTGGAACACCATTTATTGTGTTGATGTGATGATAAACTTTGAATCTTTTGACGACAAGAAACCTAACCTAACCTAACCTAACCTAACCTAACCATTTTCGGGTTTGTATCCTCGTCATTCTGGGATAAAGAGGAACGCCAGACTCTGTTGACTGCTCCTGCTGGCGTTAGAGGTCCTTTTTCACATCAGGTTCTCCCGCCAGACGCCATTAATTGGCCGTAAACGTGGGAAGACTCCCCGGGCGGGCAAGTCACCCATATTAACATACCTGATGTGGAAGGTAATTAAATTCTTGACATTATGGACAAAAAAGAAGTTATTGTAAAGTTTTGTTGAGTATAACCCTCCCATTACCGGACTAATTCTTGCAAGTCCTGTAATGGTGTCGATGTTGCTCTGAGACTGTAGTGTGTGTGTAAGTACGAGAAGAAGGGGGGGAGGGTGAGAGAATGGAGGAAAAAGTAGAGGTGAGAAGAGTGTAGGAGGAAGAGAGAAGGATGAGGAAATGAAGAAAGGGTGATGAGAAAGGTGGAGGTGACGAGAGAGGGGGGGCAGGGCTATGAGGGTGCACATGAAGGAGGGCGGATGTGAAGGGAAAGGAGAATGAGGAGGGGGGTGTATGAGGAGAGAGGATAATGAGGAGGAACATGAGGGAGAGAAGGAAATGAGGGAGGGAAACAGGGGAGGGGAGAGGAACATGACTGGGAGAGGGGGAACATGATGAGGGGGAGAGAGGATAATGAGAGGGAGGGGGAACGGGGGGTGGGGGGGAGAGAGGATAATGAGAGGGAGGAACATGAGGGGTGGGGGAGAGGGATAATAATGAGGGGAGAGGGATAATGGGGGGGAACATGGGGGAGGAACAGGTACCAAGTCATGAGGATCATCATTAGTGGTCCCCCCAGTGAAGTGGCCTCACCCCACCGCCCTTCCCACGCCACACTCCCCACACATCTCACACGCCCGGCACCACACCCTCCCACGCCACCCCTCCATCTCACACACGCCCGGCACCACACCCTCCCACGCCACCCCCCTCATCTCACACGCCCGGCCCTCCCCACCCCTCATCTCCGGCACCACCCTACCCACTCCCCCACAATCTCTCCCTCAGCGCCACCTCCCACACCACCCCCCCCCTCAACACCCCTTTAACAGTCCTACACATCACTTCCAAAGGGACACTGTCTAGCTCTTTGCCTTACCTCTTGTAATTATACTGGTCTTTCACCCTCTATCCTCCTTTATCTCTCCCTCTCCCTCTCCCTCCTCCCCCTCCCTTACATCCCCTTCTCTTTCTCCCTTCTCTCTTCTCTCTCTCTTCCTCTCCTCGGCTCCCTCCTCCTTCCTCCCCCCTCTTCCTTGTTTACTCATTACATCTCTCCCTTTGGTCTTCTTCTCCCCACTTATCACCTTTAATATTTATCAGTTTGTCGGAGGGTGAAGATGGCCAGGTCTCTCTCTCTCTCTCTCTCTCTCTCTCTCTCTCTCTCTCTCTCTCTCTCTCACACACACACACACACACACGTAAGACCGCGAATCCAGTTATACAGTAAAGTCTCAGAGAATGTTGGGTGACATTTGGGCTGCCCAGCTTAGTACCGTAGTTTGAGTGAGTCAGGCAGGCAGGCGTCTCCGCCACACGTCTCCAAGGACGGAGAGATTTACCGTATGACCCATTAAGAATCTGATCCCTGTGTGTGTGTGTGTGTGTGTGTGTGTGTGTGTGTGTGTGTGTGTGTGTGGATCACCTTGTGGAGGCCGACGAGTGAGTGTTGGTGTTGCATCACCTTTGTGTGTGTAATTGATATGTGCGTAGCGGTACGTACAGTCCCCTTCACCAGTGCGTTCACAGGGGCTATAAGCGTTCCATAAATCATTATCTTTGGGATATTTGTTTTAATATTGCTTTAATTTGATTCCATAGTGTGTTTACTATTGCTAGTTTCCTTCTGTCGACTGTAAACAAACACAATACTGCCAAACATTGCACAAAACTTGACGAGCCCCTGTAAACGTACTAGTGAAGGGGACTGTCCACTTGTTACGTTTGGATATCTTGATGTGCACATATGTATGATCCCTTCTCCCCTCTGCCCTCTTGTTTGTGTACACGTATGGTACATGTACTTAATTACTGAGTCTGTACCTAACCTATCCCCCTTGATTACTCCCTTGTAACCACCATTACCTCCCCTTAAATCACACCCTTAGTTACGTATTATATTCCAATATAACGGATTTCTCTCTCCATATAATCCGTTATATGGGGGTTCCCATTTAACGGACTTTCCTCTCTATGTCGTCCGTTAAATAGAGGTTTCACATATAAGGTACCCTCGATATAACGGACTTTGCTCTCCCTATAGTCCGTTAGATAGAGGTTTCATATATAACGGACCCTCGATATGACGGACATTCCTGTATATATAATCCGTTAAATAGAGGTTTCAACTGTACCCCCTAACCTACCACTACCTCCCCACCTGGCAGTAAACATTGCTACCTCTGCGGAAACACCTCAGTTTGGGCGCTCGTGTTTGAAGGCCTTCCGGTTGACGGAAAAAAAATCTTCATTGAATATTTCCGGTCGTGTGTGTGTGTGTGTGTGTGTGTGTGTGTGTGTGTGTGTGTGCGAGAGAGATTATTGCTGTAAAATATATCAAATAATGCACATTATATACTGTGAATAATGTTTACAATCCATGCAGTTTATTCATGGTAATATGCGGGCGTATGTGAACTTATCATGGTAGTTGTGGGCGTAGGTGATCTTATCATGGTAGTATGTGGGCGTATGTGAACTTATCATGGTAGTTGTGGGCGTAGGTGATCTTATCATGGTAGTATGTGGGCGTATGTGAACTTATCATGGTAGTTGTGAGCGTAGGTGACCTTATCTTGGTAGGATGAGGGTGTATACAACCTTATCATGGTAGTTGTGGGCGTAGGTGACCTTATCTTGGTAGTATGTGAACTTATCATGGTAGTTGTGGGCGTATGTGAACTTATCATGGTAGTTGTGGGCGTAGGTGACCTTATCTTGGTAGGATGTGAACTTATCATGGTAGTTGTGGGCGTAGGTGACCTTATCTTGGTAGGATGTGAACTTATCATGGTAGTTGTGGGCGTAGGTGACCTTATCTTGGTAGGATGAGGGTGTATACAACCTTATCATGGTAGTTGTGGGCGTATGTGACATTATCATGGCAGTATGTGGCCGTAGGTGACCTTATCATGGTAGTATGTGGGCGTAGTTGGCCTTTCTCCTTGGTGAATTGGGTGACCTGTCGATGGCAGTAGTCTAGTGACTTGTTATTAACCTATACCTGATGACGTCACAGAGTGAATGTTGATAAAGGTCACGTGACACGAGAGTAGTTGTTACCAGATACAAGTGGGTCGCCTTCCTCCCCACTACCTCTGCCACCCTTCTCCCTCTTGTCATCTGGCTACACTGGTACCACACCTCCCACCTTCACCATGACATGACAGACAGATACTCACATCTCGTTATAAATGCCCCAATTACAATTTATTTTGCTCCGTAACCCCAATTACAGTTTATTTACTTTAGCTTCGTAACCCCTTGGTATTGTATACAGTATAATATCTACCTGTGATTATTTATGTAAGTTACTCCTTGACCCATTTTCCTTCATACTGTAATGATGAACCAGTTTAGTAAGAAGTAGTAGGTTATTGAGCAATATTATAATAATTATAGGTACAATAATTCCTGTGCTGACAACAGCTGGTGGAGTCTGGAACTGATAGAATTATATGTATATATTTAATCTAATTATATGCACTGTGTAGTGACTTAGTGAAGCAGAGACGCATTAAAAAATTTGTTAATTGTTACATATATTGAATAATAATGATGGCTTAATTCACTACTACTACTACCACCATTTTATCATTAGTCTGGCTGTCTGTGTGTGGATGAGGTAGTTTGGTAGTTAGTGAGTGTAATGTGATGATTGTTAGGTCAGGGTCGTGTTAGTGTAGGTTTGAATGAGATAGTTTGGTAGTAAGTGTAATGTGCTGCTTGTTAGGTCAGGGTCGTGTTAGTGTAGATGTGAATGAGGTAGTTTGGTAGTTAGTGTAATGTGCTGCTTGTTAGGTCAGGGTCGTGTTAGTGTAGATGTGAATGAGGTAGTTTGGTAGTTAGTGAGTTTAGCTTTATAGTCTCCTTTCATATCGTTAAATTTTTCTTTATTCTCCTTAGTATTTCTTGTACTCTTCATATTCCTTATGCTTCAAGTTCTTCTCATTTATTAATTATCGTTCTCTTGTCATCTCTCATTTCTTTCGTCTTGTTTAACATTTTTTCCTGTCATTCTTTCATTTTGTTTACCTAACGTAACGTAACCTAACCTAACCCTATGTTTAGTCCCGTTCACATGATGACTTGCTTTTTATGTCCACACACACACACACACACACACACACACACACACACACACAAGAAAAGAAAAAAATACCATATTAAATCGATTATTTATATCTGATGATCATTCATTTCTGATTCTGATGGCCTTGTTCTGATCTCCCAGTCAGATTATCGTAGTTACGTTAGTCCCACACGCACTCGGAGTACAGAGAGGAAGATCTGAGTTTCTGATTGGCGGACTGAAAGATTTTTTCACCCATTTGGTTTGGTATTTTAAGCGTTCTCACCATATTACATGTACATCTCGACGCTGATCGGCTGAATCACGACGCGATATCACTTAGCTGATTGGTTGTCTCACGCGATGGTTTTGGGTGATAATTGGTTGGCTCACGCGAATGTCTTGAGTGATGATTGGCTGATTGTTGTAATTACTTTTGTATAGGAGAATCAAATGAACATTTAAAACAAACAAACAAAGACTATACCATTCGCTTGTGAGACCTCACTTGGATTACGCAGTTCAATTCTGGTCACCGATTACAGAATGGACTTAGAATCCCAAGACAAAATTCAGAGGAGAATGACAAGACTAATCTCGGGCTTTAGGAACCTTGTGTATAGAGACAGGTTAAAGCATCCTAATTTGCACTCCCTCGAGAGACGTAGAGTGAAGGATGATATGATTGAGGTGTTTAAATGGAAGTAAGGGCTAAACAAAGGGGACATTACAAAGGTACTCAAACTATCCAACCAGGAGCAAACTCGTAACAATGGTTTTAAATTAGACAAATTTAGATTTAGGCGTGAAATAGGTAAACATTGGTTTGAAAATAGCGTAGTGGTTACCAAACAACATTAACTTGAATACGCTGGATAGCTTCAAACATAGGTTGGATGGATATATGAGCAATAGGGGTTGGGTGTAAATGGGACTGCCCAGCATGGGCCAATGGGCCCGCTGCAGTTTCCTCCAGTCTTATGTTCTTATAAAACTCTAGTGAATTTGTATGTTTATTTGTTTGTTGCGGACGAAACGTTTGTATGTGTGTTTGTGGAACATTTGACTCACGTATTATGAAACCTCCATATAATGGACTTCTCCTCTCTTCATATAATGTGTTAGATGTAGGTTTCACATCTAACTGACCCTCGATATAACGGACTTTCATCTCTATATAGTTCATTAAATAGAGATTTCACTATAATATCCAGCAGTTCTTTCCTCTTATAGATAATTATTCTGTAAGTTTAATTAATAATAATAATAATAATGGTGATGGTAATGTTAGAAAAGTTAATTACCATAAATAACTTGGTGTCTAATGATGTATTTCCTTATCTCCTCCAGGTAAGACTGACATGCACACATCTCTCGCTACCACAGCCACAGGTAAAGAACTGTATCTAGTTAATGTCTACTGTATGTACACCCGTCAAAACACAAGCTACAGAATACAATTGAGTTACTTCTGTTAAAATCTCTGTCACGGTAAAGTGTTTTCTGTTTCAAAGTTAATGTCCACCCGTCAGTGAGTTAGTTCTGTCAAAATCATCCACCTCCTTTATCAATGTTTCCATGTAGAGAGAGAGAGAGAGAGAGAGAGAGAGAGATTTCATAATTATTGTTACTGATGTGTATGTGTGTGTGTGTGTGTGTGTGTGTGTGTGTGTGTGTGTGTGTGTCACTTCACCTGCCATGAACACCATCATTGTATAGAACATACAGTATAGCTGTTAATAAAGTACAATTACTCTATTGTTCTTTAAGTTTGTTGCAAGATGAGATACTTATAACTACTTCGTGTTGATGCTGTTGCAAGATCTTACTAACCATTGTACTCTTTTGTCGTTGCAATTTATGATTAAGATGAATTTGTTATTGTTGCAAGATGTTGTAAAGGTTATTGTTAAGGTTCAATTGTGTTTGTGGTGACGTACTGTTGTGAGTGTTGTTGTTCAACTGTGTGTGTGTCAATATATGTATACATGTTAGTGAGTATTCGTACGTAGCCATACATGTGCGTGATTACGTGCTGTCTCAGCGTGTGTACGTGAGTGAGGGCCTCTTCAGTGTCTTGACCAACAGGTGTGTGTGTGTGTGTGTGTGTGTGTGTGTGTGTGTGTGTTCAATGATCAACAATGAACAAATATTAGAAATACGAATCATTTTTGATCGACCGAGCGCTATGACGTCATTAACACATCACACTGACATCATAGAGTGAGAGGTGTCAGGAGCCAATAGGAGGGGCAGAGCTGGTGACTTCAACACCTGGGTACGAAGTGAGCCACTCAGCGAGTAGGTTTCGGCTAGGTGTTCAACCAATGACAATTAAGGTCATGTTTGATGTTCATTTTGTGAGGACACGGTACAGTTAATCTGTTTTTCCCGCGAGTTAAGGAAACCTTGGTTAACATACAGTGAAACAATGCCAAATGAAATTTCTGACTAACTTACTCGTATTGTTGTTGTGAAGTCGTGAACCCTCTAGTTAACGGACTATATAGAGTGGAAACTCCGTTATATCGAGGGTCCGTTATATATAAAAGAAAGCATTTAAGGGATTATAAGGAGATAAAAGTCCGTTTTATGGAGGTTTTACGATATACAACTTCGTTTAATAGTGAGAGAGAATAAAGAGGGCGAGACACCTTAACTGTACAGTCTTGAGTGTGTTGACTGTAAGTAACTGGTAACTGGTTTAAAGGCAGGAAGACCATTTATCGTCCTGTCATTACACTCATTACACTTTCACGGTAATGGTGGTGGCGGCGGATATGGTGGTGGTGATAGTGGGATGTTGGTGGTGGTGGTGGCAGTGTGGTGTTGGTGATAGTGGGATGTTGGTAGTGGTAGCAGTGGTGGTTGTGTGGTGTTGGTGATAGTGGGATGTTGGTAGTGGTAGCAGTGGTGGTAGTGTGGTGGTGGTGGTGGTAGTGTGGTGTTGGTGATAGTGGGATGTTGGTAGTGGTAGCATGTGGTGGGGTGGTGGTGGTGGTGGTGGTGGTAGTGTGGTGTTGGTGATAGTGGGATGTTGGTAGTGGTAGCAGTGGTGGTGGTGGTGGTGGTGGTGGTGGTGTGGTGTGGTGTTGGTGATGGTGGGATGTTGGTAGTGGTAGCAGTGGTGGTAGTGGTGGTGGTGGTGGTGGTGGTAGTGTGGTGTTTGGTGATAGTGGGATGTTGGTAGTGGTGGTGGTGGTAGTGGTGGTAGTGTGGTGTTGGTGATGGTGGGATGTTGGTAGTGGTAGCCAGTGGTGGTGTGGTGGTGGTGGTGGTGGTGGTGGTAGCGTGGTGTAGGTGGTGTTAGTGATAGTAGTGACAATGGTGGTGGTAATAACTTAACCTAACCATCATATATTGAGAATGACTCCAATTCCTAGAGCATACACATGAGTCAGTACCCACTTCACCACGGCCGCCTCTGATGGTCCTTCAGTAGACCTTTGTTGAGTGTATTGAAGTAATTGTTACTTTCCAGCCCTGTGATTGGTCAATTGGTGTGGTTAGGGATAATTCAGGTAGGTGTGTGTGTGTGTGCGTTTATTTCCGTATACATCGGTCAATATGTTTGTGTCCCACTAACACACCTAGAGTTTAATTAACCTGTTATAAAGGTGTGGAAAAAACCCCTCCCTCCTCCTTCCATCAGGTCAGGCCACACCCTGCACTACAGCTCCCCACCCCATCCCCCCTTTTCCCTTACCACCCTTCTCCTCCCTTCTCCCACCCTTCTCCCCTTCTTCCTCTCCTCTCCCTCCATCCCCTCTTCCCCACCACTCTCTCCTCTTCCTCCTCCTTCTTCTCCTCCTCCTCCTCATCTCCTCTCCTACCATCTTCTCCTCCTCCCTCCCCACCTCCCTCCCTCCCTCCCCTGCCCTCCTCCCTCCTCCCTCCTCCCTCCCTCCTCCTCCTCACCGCCCCTCCTCCTCCTCCCTCCCTCCTGCCTCCTCTCCTCCTCCTTCCCTCCTCCTCCCCCTCACCGCCCTCCCTCTCACCGCCCCTCCTCCTCCCTCCTCCTCCCTGCCCCTCCCTCCCCGCCCCTCCTCTCTCACCGCCCTCCCTCCTCCTCTCACTGCCCTCCTCCCTCCTCACCGCACCTCCTCCCTCCCTCCTCCCCTCCTCCTCCCTCCTCCCTCCTCCTCCCTCCCCTCCCTCCTCCCTCCTCCTCCCTCCTCCCTCCCTCCCCAGCCCCTCCCTCCTCCCTCACACGCCCCTCCCTCACTTCCTCCTCCCCCCACCTCCCTCCCTCACTTCCCCTCCTCCCTCCCCGCCTCCCCCTCCCTCCCTCCCTCCCCTCCCTCTCTCCCCTCCCTCCCGCCTCCCTCCCCCTCTCCTCTCCTCCTCCTCCTCCCTCCCTCCCTCCCTCCCCTTCTCCTTCCCCGGCACACAAGTCACCTCACTTTTACTTTCTCTAATAGGTCCAGGCCGCCTTCCACCCACACACCTCCTCTCCTCCTCCCTCCTCCTCCTCCTCCTTTCTTGCTCTCGTCGTTCCTTGACAGTCATGCCCTGAGACCTTGACACACCAACACCTCTCTACACCACCAACACCTCTACACCACCAACACTCCTACACCACCAACACTTACACCACCAACACTTACACCACCAACACCTCTACACCACCAACACCTCTACACCACCAACACCTCTACACCAACACACCACTACACCAACATCACGACACCAACACACCGCTACACCAATACCACTACACCCACACCTTAATACCACTACACCCACACACCACTGCCACACCTTACCCACACTACATCCACACCACCACTCATACAGCTACCATACCAACCACACCTTACCCACACTACATCCACACCACCACTCATACAGCTACCATACCAACCACACCTTACCCACACTACATCCACACCACCACCCATACAACTATACAACTACCACACCTACCACACCTTACCCACACCACCACCCACATCTTCCCCACCCACCACCCATACAACTACCACACCTTACCCACACAACATCCACACCACCACTCATACAGCTACCATACCTACCACACTTTACCCCACACTACATCCCACACCACCACCCACACCTTACCTACACCACACACACACTGTCACCAAGACTCTGTTACACCGTCTGTGGTAAAACCCCACAAGCTATTTCCTAATCTCGTGATCTGTTTTTATGTGGCGTTTGATCCTCTTAAGCCCATGGGTGTGACATTTGGCACCTGTGAGAGGGGGTTGGATGCCTGGAGAGATTGGATGCCTGGGGTGAGGTTGGATACCCTGAGTAGGGTTGGATGCCTGGGAGGAGTGGGGTTGGAACCTGGGAGGTGGGTTGGATCTGGAAGGGGTAGGAAGCCTGGGAGGTAGGGCTGGATGCCCGGGAGGGGTTGGATGCCTGGGAGGCCAGGGGTTGGATGCCTGGAGGAGTGGGATGCTTGGGAGGTGGGGTTGGATGCCTGGGAGGGTTGAATGCCTAGGAGAGGCCAAGGGTTGGATGCCTGGGAGGTGGGTTGGATGCCTGGGAAGTGGGTTGGATGCCTGGGAGTTGGGGTTGGATGCCTGGGAGGTGGGGTTGGATGCCTGGGAGGTGGGGTTGGATGCCTGGGAGGAGGTGGGATGCCTGGAGGTAGGGGCTGGATGCCTGGGGAGGGTTGGATGCCTGGGGAGGTGGGGTTGGATGCCTGGGAGGGGGTTGGATGCCTGGGAGGGGGTTGAATGCCTGGGAGGGGTTGGATGTCTGGGGAGGGGGGTTGGATGCCTGGAAGGGGGATAGATGCCTGGGAGGTAGGGTTGGATGCCTGGGAGGTAGGGTTGGATGCCTGGAGGTAGGGTTGGATGCCTGGAGGTGGGTTGGATGCCTGGGAGGTAGGGTTGGATGCCTGGGGTGGGGTTGGATGCCTGGGAGGTGGGTTGGATGATGCCTGCGAGGGGGGTTGGATGCCTCGCTTGACTCTGTGTTGACGTCCAGATTCGACTACCTACCCAAGGACCCAGCGACACGGGGTTTTAGTGACGCTGCTGATCGTGATGGTGTTTATTGACGTGTTTTGGGGTGTTGTTATGTCTTTGGGTCTGGTGATGGAGAGGACAGAGGGTGAAGGGTGAGGGAGAAGGGGTAAGAGAGGGGTGAGGGAGAAAGAGAGAGGGAGAGGGGGTGAGGAAGAAAGAGAGGGTGCGAGGGAGGACAAGAAGAGAGTAAAAGGAAAGCGGGTGAGAGAGAGGGGGGGCTGTGAGAAGTATAGAGAGAGAGAGAGAGAGAGGTAGCTCTAAGGTGTACTCTTAAAGGGTTTCGTCATGGTTTAACAAGGCCCCAACACATACAGTACCTTCCTTCACCTGACTATTGTAGCACTCGTTAACGATACGTTTCTGGGGTCCTGTTGGATATTGTCTCTCTCTCTCTCTCTCTCTCTCTCTCTCTCTCTCTCTCTCTCTCTCTCTCTCTCTCTCTCTCACAAAAGGCAAGATGGCCCTTTAACAATGTTCGTTGTTTGGTGAGGAACACAATGTAGTCTAGATCAGTCCAGAATAATTTGCAAGACAAGCCTAGGCAAGGTAAGAGGAGGAGGAGGAAGAGGGAATTAGAGCAGGGAGGGAGGATGGGTGAGGCAGAAAGGGAGAGGGGAGGAGGAGGGAGGCAGATAGGGAGAAGGGGAGGAGGAGGGAGGCAGAGAGGGGAGGAGGAGGGAGGTAAGAGGAAGGAGGGAGGTAAGAGGAGGAAAGGAGGTAAGAGAGGGGAGTAGAAGGAGGAAGAGGGGGAGGAAATCAAAAGGGAGGTTGGGGGGAGGAGGAGGAGGAAATCAGGAAAGAGGTAGGAGGAAAGAGGAGGGAGGTAGGGAGGGAATAGGAGGAGGATGGAATCATAAGAAGGGAAGGAGGGGGGAAGGGGAGAAATCTACAAGAAATGAGAGATGAAATAATAAAAAGAGAGAGAGAGAGAGAGAGAGAGAGAGAGAGAGAGAGAGAGAGAGAGAGAGAGAGAGAGATTGTGTTTTTTGTGTGAAATAATCCTTGTTAGACTCCCAACCACCTGCCCACAGCTTGCTGGTGGTAACGGGTAAAGGTGAAAAGGTATACGCCATTGATGATTGTGGTGGGTAGGAGGGATGTGGCTGGGTGGGTAGGAAGGGTGTGGTTGTGGGCAGGAGGGATGTGGGTGTGGGCAGGAGGAGTTTGGTTGGGTGGGCAGGAGGGGTTTGGTGGGGTGCAGGACGGGCAGGTGGGCAGGAAGAGTGTGGTGTGTAGGAGGGACGTGAAGAGCAGGAGTGGGGGTGGTATTGATATTGGAACAGTTTTTTTAGCCAGAAGAACACAGATACAGAGTGGATAATAAAAACAATATTAACATGGGTGAGCCAGTTGAGAGCCTGAGCTGCACCTGATATATACTGTACATTTATCACAAGGAAGTATTATGTAACATTCAGTATCATCTGGAATAGTACACACAGCTTGGTGGTGGTAAGAACATATCAGAATGTTATCACGGTTATCACTTCGATAATAATTTATTTTATTTTATTTATTCATTTTTTTTTCATTCATATTACAAGTATATACATAATTTACAGTGGAATTGAAAAACATAAATAAGATAAGGGAGTCCAGTGCGGGTTGTATTAAGGTGGAACAAGAGGACAGCTGTCAGGATTTTGTCTAGTTGGCAAATATATTTATTGCAATGGTAATTTCTATCTATCTACTGTACACGATAGTTTCTGATAATACGGTTTTGGTGGTAAAATTAAAGCAGGTATATAAGGTAGGTATTATAAAAAAATATTAATACTTAGACAATAGATATTTTTTAAGAGATGATTTAAAGGAAGGGAGCGTAGTCTTTGCTCGGATGCGTGGGGGTAAGTTGTTCCACACCTTCACACTATAAAGCAAGTGATTGACAGATTTGTAAACAAATAGGGCACAGCAGTAGGTGTTAATATCCTCGAATTTTAATGTTTTCATTTTAGCAAATTGTTCGTTTCTGTGATCAGTGTTTTTCAAGTAGATCATTGTCCTCACGAATCTGTTTTGTGCAGTAACCAGGGATTGTGTTTTTGAAGATCCAGCCGCCCCCCATAGTGTGTGACAGGGTATCAGGTGTTGGTAAACAAGATTGTAATAGATTTCCTTCATTGCTGTAAGAGTGAGTGACTGTCGAGTGTGATGCATGATACCGCACTGTTTATTGACTTTATTGTGAATGGCTTGTATGTGGTTTCTCCAGCTAAGTTTCTCATCAACAATAACCCCAAGGAATTTAGTATTTTGTTCGCTTTTGAGGACTGTATTGCCAAGGTACAGGGAGTCCAAACCTGAAGGTAAGTTTTCCTTCTCTGAAAGATCGTGTAGTGGGTTTTTTCGAGGTTTAAGGTCAGTTAATTACGTATTACCCAGGTCCTGACTTTAGTCAATTCAGTGTTCATAGTTCTCATCAAGGAATGGAGGTCTGAGTTGCTGGTATAGAGATTACTATCGTCTGCAAATAAGTTGTATTTTACGAGTGTGCTGGCGTGGACTATGTCGTTAATGTACAACAAAAACAGTACTGGACCGAGAATGGAACCTTGGGGGACGCGAGGAGTCAGATTGGTGATTATTATAGCAGACATACTGCATCCTATTGGTCAGATATGAGGTAAACCAATTGTGGGACAAGTCCCTAACGCTGTAAAGGTGATCAAGAGCGGGGTGCTAGTGGGCAGAAGTGGGGGTGGTTGTCAAGAGTGGGGTGCTAGTGGGCAGAAAGTGGGGGTGGTTGTCAAGAGGGGTGCTAGTGAGCAGGAATGGGGTGGTGGTCAAGAGCGGGGTGCTAGTGGGCAGAAGTGGGGAAGTGCAGAAGGGTGGTTGTCAAGAGTGGGGTGCTAGTGGGCAGAAGTGGGGTGGTTGTCAGAGGGGTGCTAGTGAGCAGGAATGGGGTGGTGGTCAAGAGTGGGGGTAGAAGTGGGGTGGTTGTCAAGAGGGGTGCTAGTGGGCAGAAGTGGGGGTGGTTGTCAAGAGCAGGGTGCTAGTGGGCAGAAGTGGGGTGGTTGGTGGTGTCAGTGAGCAGGAATGGGGTGGTGGTCAAGAGTGGGGTGCTAGTGGGCAGAAATGGGGGTGGTTGTCAAGAGGTGCTAGTGGGCAGAAGTGGGGTGGTTGTCAAGAGCGGGGTGCTAGTGGGCAGAAGTGGAGGTGGTTGTCAAGAGTGGGGTGCTAGTGAGCAGGAATGGGGTGGTGGTCAAGAGTGGGGCATGGTGGGCAGAAGTGGGGCGTGGTGGGCAGGGAACCCTTCACCAGAACAATTTTATACTTTCATGTTTCTAGGTGACACTATCAACTGCCCTCCCCCCCTCCTTATACCTCCCACTTCACCTTAATGTTGACCCCGGCGTACACACACACACACACACACACACACACACACACACACACTTTGTTATTGTTATTCACTTGATGTATAAATTCTCACGCAAAAACCGTCTCGTTTCTAATCTCGCCCTATAACCTCGCCCAGCCTCGCCCTATAACCTACAGCCTCGCCTATAACCTCGCCCTACAGCCTCGCCCTATAACCTCGCCCTACAGCCTCGCCCCATAACCTCGCCCCCACAGTCTCGCCCTATAACCTCTCGCGCCTATAACCTCGCCCCCTCGCCCTATAACCGCCCAGCCTTGCCCTTGCCCTATAACCTCGCCCTATAACCTCGCCCTATAACCTCGCTCTACAGCCTCGCCCTCGCCACCTGGTCACGGACGGTCGGGGAGGTTGGCAACAGGAGGTAACTCGATAGAAAAAAGTTTGACCATTGAAAGCTGTGTTCATATACAAGGCGTTAGGTTAGGTTAGGCTATGTTCGGCTAGATTAGGATAGGCTAGGCTAGGCTTGGCTTGGCTTGGCTTGGCTTGGTTAGGTTAGATTACGTTACGTTAATATAAGCTAGGCTAGAGTAGGTTAGGTTAGGTTACGTTACGTTCGGTTAGGTTAGTTGATTCAAAGAAGAAACATCATCGCGTGTTAGAGTATCTCAGAGAATGTGTTGGTAGTGCGTGCAACTACCGGGAGAAGGTGTTAAAATCATTCACTGGAACATGACAAGTGTGTGGGAGACAGAGAGAGAGAGATGGGTGGGTGGCTAGTTAGGTGGAAGGAAGGATAGATGGATGAATAGTTATAGAGATGGATGAGTGGATGAATGGGTGGGTAGATGAATAGTTATACAGATGGATGGATGGATGGATGGATGAATGGATTGATAGATAGATAGATTGTTGAATAGATGTCTAGCCCACAACTGTAAATGGAGGGAGGAGGGTTTTCAGACACCAATAAGATCAATCAATATATTTTCCCGCCAAGTTATAAAGGAATTTCACACTGATACAATTATATGACAAGGTGTATGAGGGTCGTCAGGTTAGGTCAGGTTAGGTTAGGTTAGGTGTGGGTCGTCAGAAGGATAGTAATTAATGGTAGCTGGGGAGAGAGGAGAAGAGTAGCCATTCAACTGACAGGCTCTGGGAGGTTTGGTTTGACCTCTGACCTATATAGCCACACCCAGGTATACTAAACTATTACAGGTAGGAGAGTTCAAATTACTGTTGTTATTTTCGTGAACCTGATACAAGCTGGCGTTGGGTGAGGTACTAGAGACATACTCAGACCTGACGAGGGTGTCTGGTGTGAGGGGTGTCTGGTGTGAAGGGTGTCTGGTGTGAGGGGTGTCTGGTGTAAGGGGTGTCTGGTGTGAAGGGTGTCTGGTGTGAAGGGTGTCTGGTGTGAGGGGTGTCTGGTGTGTGGAGGGGTGTCTGGTGTGTGTGGTGTGAAGGGTGTCTGGTGAGGGGTGTCTGTGTGAGGGGTGTCTGGTGTGAGGTGTCTGTGTGTGTGTATGTGTCTGGTGTGATGGGTGTCTGGTGTGATGGGTGTCTGGTGTAAGGGGTGTCTGTGGCAAGGGTGTCTGGTGTAAGGGGTGTCTAAGTGTGAGGTGTCTGGTGTATGGTGTGTCTGGTGTGATGGGTGTCTGGTGTGATGGGTGTCTGGCAGGATGGGTGTCTGTGTAAGGGTGTCTGGTGTAAGGGTGTCTGTGTAAGGGTGTCTAGTAAGGGGTGCTGTCTGGTGTAAGGGGTGTCTGGGTGTAAGGGGTGTCTGGTGTAAGGGGTGTCTGGGTAAGGGGTGTCTGGTGAGGGGTGTCTGGTGTGAAGGGTGTCTGGTGTGAAGGGTGTCTGTGTGAGGGGTCTCTGGTGTGAAGGGTGTCTGTGTGAGGGGTCTCTGGTGTGAAGGGTGTCTGTGTGAGGGGTGTCTGGTGAGTAGGGTGTGAGGGGTCTCTGGTGTGAGGGGTGTCTGGTAACAGTTATCGTGGTGACTGTTATTGCTGAGAGAATTCCTATTACCATTACTAACTCCTCATGTGACTGGCTTGGTTAGGTTAGCAAGCTGGGACCGAAATTTTCTGTTAGTTTTGTTCTGTTCCGTTAGTACCAAACGTGAGCGTCTCCTAGTAACGACGGGTGGATACTGACTGTTTTTATCGAGGGGCGGTGTTCGTTGTGCAAGACGGGCAACAGCTGTGGTGGTGGTGGCCTTCTTACCGACACGCCACCTGGGAGGGAGAAAAAAAGGTTAAATATCCTCTCTCTGGTTGTGCTTGATTTTTCCCTCCTTCCCTCCCTCCCTTCCCCCCCTCACATACTGCCACACCCTACCATTCTTCGTGACGTCTCCTATCCTCTCCCTGCCTGCTTGCATGCCACGCCCTGGTCTGCCACTTATACCGTCCCTGCCACGCCCTTGACTGCCACTTATACTTTCCCTGCCACGCCCTGGTCTGCCACTTATACCCTCCCTGCCTCATAACCTAACTTCACCTACACATCCTATCCCCCTCCCCTCCCCCAGCTACCACGACCTCACCACCAACTGTCTCCCCCTTCCCCCAAGCCACCACGACCTCACCTCCACCTACGCTTCCTGTCCCCCATTCCCCCAAGCCACCACGACCTTACCTCCACCTCCTGTTCCCCCTTCCCCCTAGCCACCACGACTTCACCTCCACCTCCTGTCCCCCCTTCCCCTTAGCCACCACGACCTCACCTCCACCTACGCTTCCTGTCCTCCCTTCCCCTAGGCCACCACGACCTGGCCTCCACCTCCTGTTCCTTCCCCCTAGCCACCACGACCTCACCCTCCACCTCCTGTCCCCCCTTCCCCTTAGCCACCAAGACCACCCACCTACGCTTCCTGTCCCCCATTCCCCCAAGCCACCACGACCTTACCTCCACCTCCTGTTCCCCCTTCCCCCTAGCCACCACGACTTCACCTCCACCTCCTGTCCCCCCTTCCCCTTAGCCACCACGACCTCACCTCCACCTACGCTTCCTGTCCCCCCTTTCCCTTAGCCACCACGACCTCACCTCCACCTACGCTTCCTGTCCCCCCTTCCCCCTAGTCACCACGACCTCACCTCTACCTACACCTCCTGTGTGTAGAATGATTACATTACACTGTCCATAAATGCTTCGGGTTCACGAGTCTGAATCTCTCGCCGGGGGTTCGTGGTTCAGGGAGAGAGTCGACCAACACGACTTTAGTAGTTGACTGTACTTATATTATCTTTGTCAGTCAGAGATGAATTTATAATGAAAGTATTATGAGGAAGGTTTGAGTCGACGTTAGATAATATGAAGCGTGTTGGAAAAAGTAATTGATAAAGATAATGAAGACAGCATGTTGACCAAGTCTTCCTTACGTTATCCACACTGTTTAATATAAGGAGAGTTTGTTTACTTGTGCCAGAAGGATTATTTTAAACTGACAGAGGACATTATCCTATCTTCCTTTAGAGCTTCTCATTGAATAATACTATCAGAAAAATATCGCCAATCATGGACCCTATAGGTAAAGCCAGACGAAGAGTCGTCCGCTTTCTGCCAGCAGGGGCGACGCTCTTAATGGTAGAGCAAACTGTATACTTCCAAGGAAATGTAAAAGTTTGATTTTTTTTATAGAATGAAGCAGCGATACAGCTGAACCAACATTGTTAGGTTAGGTCATGTTATGCTGTAGGAGCCCTGACAAACATTGTGAAATTATTGGGAGGCGTGACAATAGGACCAGCCATACGCCCCTGCCAGACATTCTCGGGTTGGATTAGTTTAATTCCAGTCTCTCTCGTGTGTGTGTGTGTGTGTGTGTGCGTGTGAGGGACATAGAAAGTGAGTGTATACGTGTGTGTGTGTGTGTGTGTGTGTGTGTGTGTGTGTGTGTGTGTAGACATAGAAAGTGAGAGGTATACGTGTGTGTGTGTGTGTGTGTGTGTGTGTGTGTGTGTTTGAGGGAGTGAGGGTCACTGGTGCACTACTTACCAAGGAGAAAGTTCCACACAACACACAATACCCGCTGCCCCCAGACACCGCCTCCTTCCTCCCTCCTCCCTCCCCTCCCACTTTTTCTGGTCATACTACTCTGGTCATCTTTCCTTCTCGGGCCGCCCTCAAACTGCTCATCTCTTGCCGCCCCCTCAAACTGCTTAACTCTTGCCGCTCCCTCAAACTGCTCATCTCTTGCCGCCCCCTCAAACTGCTTAACTCTTGCCGCTCCCTCAAACTGCTCATCTCTTGCCGCCCCCTCAAACTGCTCCTCTCTTGCCGAAACAACCTCAGGTTTGTCGGAATCCTCGAAGATCTCCACGAGAACTGAGAGTCATCCCAGCAGAAAATTACCTGCTGAATGAGCGTTTTAAACTTACTGAAGAAAAGTTTAACCGTGTTCAAACGCATTGAGAATTCCATCCCCTCCCGCCCCCGCGAGATCATAACAAAGTTCTCTTCCCTCTCTGACCTCGACAAGTCTTTTACCAGCACAGTAAGCTGAAAGGCACTCCTGTCTTCATCAACGAGGACCTATGCCCAGGTATGACTAAAGCCCGCCAACAGCAAATGGACAAGTTTAAAGATGCCAGAAAACAGGGGAAACACGTGACGTTCACCCATAAACCCTTTTTGTGAGGGACTCGGGAAAGTGGATACCCTCCCACTCACCCACCCGCAGTACCAGCCTCCCCAAGCCCCACAAGAACCCCCTCCACACGGAGAGAGTACCAGCCACTGCCCGCACTTGGCTATCACCTGTGGAGGCCCCCCCCCCCTCTTCCTGCCGACCCTCGGGTATTACACGTCCACCTTCTGCGGTGGTAAACAACAACCCACCTAACCAAGTGACAGGCGCCCCTTCCACCTAAACTGGAAGTCAACCTCACCAGCACCAGTCATATTAATTCTGTTCGCTGTAATACTCGTGAGTACCTTACCCCCCTCCCCTCCCCTCCCCTCCCCTCCCCTCCCACACTATTATAACTTTCTTCGACCTTCCCTTTTTTACACCTCAGTGACCCTGAGTTTGCTGTTCCTTAATCAGTATCAATATTCCTACACTGATAATGCTACTGTCGTTCCCTTAGGTGTACTGGACCATATGTGTTACACGCCATTCTCCCATGGTGTCGACACAATACTCCCCCATATTGACCCTGATGCCTTTCTACAAAACTCACTGGGTTCACCAACCCCAATTGTAGCTATTACTTTCCTGACTCCCCTGAGTTTAGTTCTAGTCTTCTTCTATCTCATTCCTTCTCCTTAATTAGAAAGTATGAGGAAATACCTTTTGCTGCCCTGCTTCTTCCCCATCTCTCTGGTTTGTGCCTGCCACCCGTCCCATTATTTTGTTTTTACTTTTTACTTTTATCTTCTTCGCCACTGATCGGCTCGTCGGCCGCTTGGGCGGTCGGTCACGTTTCTGTTACGCACTGTTGGCAAGTACTGGGCATATATTTACTCCAGAACGTGTTTGAACCTGCCCCAGTGCTGGTCAAGTGTGGTCTTAAATGAGCTCACACTCGGTGTCGTCACAACACACTCTGGCAGGTTGTTCCAAGAGTTCACAATTCTCACTCTGAAAACGTTTGCCAGCCCTGTCTTCCTTCCGTATCAGATCAGTTCCGTCACCCCGTCCCATAACAGACCCCGACCACGGGTCCAGAACAGAGCCCAACCACGGGTCCAGAACAGACCCCAACCATGGGTCCACACTGTGCCCCGTACCCTGCTCTAGAGAGCTTCCATGCCCCAGGGGGTGTCCGGAGCACCTTGCCAGAATTTTTCACCCCAAAAAGTAGAGAGATTTTGTTCAGGTTTTGTTCAGCTTCCATAAATGATCAACGCCACTGCTGACGAAGGGTGAGCGTCCGTTTGAGCATTTGTGTGTGTGTGTGTGTGTGTGTGTGTGTGTGTGTGTGTGTGTGTGTGTATATTTGTGTATATGATAATAACTAATTTATTCCTTTTGGAGAAAATCTAATAAACATCAAGGTAATTTACTCCACGTAATTAGCGTGTCCAGTGATAGGGTGTGTGAGGAGGGATTTTTTATTATTATTATATATATATATATATATATATATATATATATATATATATATATATATATATGCAAGTAAATCACTGTAGGTGCGCGTGATCCAGGTATATGCTGATAACCACAGGAAAAGAAAACACGAAGTTCCCAAGCGCTTTCATGTAATTCACATCTTCAGGGGGTAGTACAGACTAAGGAGAAGTACAGAACAAGTTATATATATATATATATATATATACAGAGGAGGGTGTGTGTAGAGAAAGGAAGGGTGAAAGAAGATTAGAGGTGGGGGAAGGAAGTTATAGTTCGGAAATTGAAGAAATTTAGGAGGAGGGTAGAGAGGGCGGGCTGACCGTCTTGCTGTGGTTTAAGTAAGCTAATACAGTTGTGTGTTAGGGTTGTGTCATGGGTTAGTTAGTGTTTGTCGACACAGGCACTAGACAGTCTACCCTGTCCCATATATAGGTGTTTTGAGGGCCTTATTTCATATTCCACCGACCCTGCTGGCGGATGCTGGTCTAGGGAGGTTGTTTATTGCCTGGCCGTGTAGATCGGGGATGGTAATGGGCCTTTTGAGATTTGGTAGCTCTTTGGGAATCATGTATGGTTGTTGTCGTTGTCTGGTGGGAGTCTTTGAAGGAGTTCTTGCTCTGATCGTTCTATCTTTTGCCAGACTCTGCTGGCCAGGGTGGGGGAAGTGTAAAGACGGGAGGGAGGTATATCGTTGAGGAGGGTTGAAGGAGGGAGGAACGAAGGAGAGGGGTGTGGGTTAGGGGCGAGGGGGCGCTAGACGTGGCCACATACCCAACATACTGTGTATCTCCGGTTTAGCCTAAGGTGTAACGTATACTGTACTGGACCAACTCTAAACACTCAAACCTTTGACACAAACACTTACACCTACACAAACACACACTCGTACTTGCACACCACACATACACTTAACACAAACACTTACACAAACACACACTTAACACAAACACTCACACTTACACAAACACACATATACACAAACTCACCTATACAATACACACACACTTGCACCTACATCAACACACACTTAACATACAAAACACTCACACCTACAAAACACACACACACACACACTTAACACAAACACTTAGCACAAACAACTGACACAAACATTACCTAAACAAGAGAATGTGTTTTGTCTCTCGAATTAAAATGTAAGAAATCTGTTAACGATAAAATACAATAATATTGATAAGATATTAAAATTTTCTAAAAGAAGTTTACGGTTATAAGGTAATGTATTATATTTGTAGATATTAAACTGAAGAGTAAAGTGATTATTATTATTATATACATACATACATACATACAAGCAAGCATACATACATACATACATACATACATACATACATACATACATACATACATACATTGTTTATATTACGGCCATTACAACATGATTGAGGGAGTTATTATCAAGGGAATGATAATCTTCTGTAATTGATATATTTATCCCCTGCCTTGGTATGCAGTTAACCCCCCACCTCATTGTTACTGGTAATTAAAACACTTCCTGTAATTTGCTTTTGGGGGGCGTGATTGTGTAATTATCGGAGACACCTGTTAATTCACCTGTACATCCACCCATCCATCCATCCATCCATCCATCCATCCATCCATCCATCCATCCATCCATCCATCCATCCATCCATCCATCCATCCATCCATCCATCCATCCATCCATTCTTCCTTCCTAAGTGAAAGTGGTGACGGTAATGGTGGAGTGTTACCTGTGTGACGGTAATGGTGGAGTGTTACCTGTGTGACGGTGGTGGTGGAGTGTTACCTGTGTGACGGTGGTGGTGGGGTGTTACCTGTGTGACGGTGGTGGTGGGTGTTACCTGTGTGACGGTGGTGGTGGGGTGTTACCTGTGTGACGGTGGTGGTGGGGTGTTAGCTGTGTGACGGTGGTGGTGGGGTGTTACCTGTGTGACGGTGGTGGTGGGGTGTTAGCTGTGTGACGGTGGTGGAGTGTTAGCTGTGTGACGGTGGTGGTGGGGTGTTAGCTGTGTGACGGTGGTGGTGGAGTGTTACCTGTGTGACGGTGGTGGTGGGGTGTTACCTCTGTGACGGTGGTGGTGGGGTGTTACCTGTGTGACGGTGGTGGTGGGGTGTTACCTGTGTGACGGTGGTGGTGGGGTGTTAGCTGTGTGACGGTGGTGGGGAGTGTTAGCTGTGTGACGGGTGAGATGTTAGCTGTGTGTGTGACCTATATGTCTACGTCAGCGCCTCCGTTAGTCGGTAATGGGCGTGGAGGGTGACCTGTGTGACGGTGGTGGTGGGGTGTTGCTGTGTGACGGTGGTGGAGTGTTAGCTGTGTGACGGGTGAGGTGTTGGCTGTGTGTGGCCTATATGCTGCGTCAGCGCCTCCGTTAGTCGGTAATGGGCGTGGAGGGTGACCTGTGTGACGGTGGTGGTGGGGTGTTAGCTGTGTGACGGTGGTGGTGGTGTTACCTGTGTGACGGTGGTGGTGGGGTGTTACCTCTGTGACGGTGGTGGTGGGGTGTTACCTGTGTGACGGTGGTGGTGGGGTGTTACCTGTGTGACGGTGGTGGTGGGGTGTTAGCTTGTGACGGGTGAGGTGTTGCTGTGTGTGTGACCTATATGTCTACGTCAGCGCCTCGTTAGTCGGTAATGGGCGTGGGGTGACCTGTGTGACGGTGGTGGGGGGTGTTAGCTGTGTGACGGGTGAGGTGTTAGCTGTGTGTGACCTATGTCTACGTCAGCGCCTCCGTTAGTCGGTAATGGGCGTGGAGGGTGACCTGTGTGACGGTGGTGGGGGAGTGTGTACTGTGTGACGGTGGTGGGAGTGTTGCTGTGTGACGGGTGAGGTGTTAGCTGTGTGTGTGACCTATGTCTACGTCAGCGCCTCCGTTAGTCGGTAATGGGCGTGGAGGTGACCTGTGTGACGGTGGTGGGGGAGTGTTAGCTGTGTGACGGGTGAGATGTGCTGTGTGTGTGACCTATATGTCCATCGCCCTCCGTTAGTCGGTAATGGGCGTGGAGGGTGACCTGTGTGACGGTGGTGGAGTGTTAGCTGTGTGACGGGTGAGATGTGGCTGTGTGTGTGACCTATATGTCTACGTCAGCCCTCCGTTAGTCGGTAATGGGCGTGGAGGGTGACTTGTGTGACGGTGGTGGGGGAGTGTTAGCTGTGTGACGGGTGAGGTGTTAGCTGTGGTGTGACCTATATGTCTACGTCAGCGCCTCCGTTAGTCGGTAATGGGCGTGGAGGGTGACCTGTGTGACGGTGGTTGGGAGTGTTAGCTGTGTGACGGGTGAGATGTTAGCTGTGTGTGACCTATATGTCTACGTCAACGCCTCCGTTAGTCGGTAATGGGCGTGGAGGGTGACCTGTGTGACGGTGGTGGGGAGTGTTAGCTGTGTGACGGGTGAGGTGTTAGCTGTGTGTGTGACCTATATGTTACGTCACTCCGTTAGTCGGTAATGGGCGTGGAGGGTGACCTGTGTGACGGTGGTGGGGGTGTTGGCTGTGTGACGGGTGAGATGTTAGCTGTGTGTGTGACCTATATGTCTACGTCAGCGCCTCCGTTAGTCGGTGGGCGTGGAGGGTGACCTGTGTGACGGTGGTGGGGGTGTTAGCTGTGTGACGGGTGAGGTGTTAGCTGTGTGTGACCTATATGTTCACGCTGCCTCCTGTCGGAGTAATGGTGGAGGGTGACCTGTGTGACGGTGGTGGGGAGTGTTAGTGTGTGACGGGTGAGATGTTAGCTGTGTGTATCTATATGTCCACGTCAACGTCGTTAGTCGGTAATGGGCGGAGGACCTGGACGGTGGTGGGGGAGTGTTAGCTGTGTGACGGGTGAGATGTTAGCTGGTGACCTATATGTTCACGTCACGCCCGTTAGTCGGTAATGGGCGTGGAGGTGACCTGTGTGACGGTGGTGGGGAGTAGCAGGTGACGGGTGAGGTGTTAGCTGTGTGGACATATGTACGTCAACGCCTGTTAGTCGGTAAGGCGGAGGACAGTTGGGGGGAGAGCTGGTGACGGGTGAGATGTGTTAGCTGTGTGTGTGACCTTATGTTCACGTCAGCGCCCGTTAGTCGGGGGCGGAGGGTGACCTGTGACGGTGGTGGTGGAAGATGGTGACGGGGTGGGGGTGACCTATATGTTTACGTCAACGCCTCCGTTAGTCGGTAATGGGCGTGGAGGGTGACCTGTGACGGTGGTGGGGATGTTAGCTGTGTGACGGTGAGATGAGCTGGTGACCTATATTCACGTCAGCGCCCGTGTCGGTAAGGCGGAGGGTGACCTGTGATGGTGGTGGTGGATGTTAGCTGGACGGGTGAGGTAGCGTGTGACCTATATGTCCACGTCAACGCCTCCGTTAGTCGGTAATGGGCGTGGAGGTGACCTGTGTGACGGTGGTGGGGAGTAGTTTAGTGACGGGTGAGATGTTAGCTGTGTGTGTGACCTATATGTCCACGTCAGCGCTCGTTAGTCGGTAATGGGCGTGGAGGTGACCTGTGACGGTGGTGGGGAGTGGCTGTGTGACGTGAGGTGTTAGCTGTGTGTGGACCTATATGTTTACGTCAGCGCCTGCGGTCGGTAATGGGCGTGGAGGGTGACCTGTGACGGTGGTGGGGAGTGTTAGCTGTGTGACGGTGGTGGGGGTGACTGTGTGACGGTGGTGGTGGGGTGTTAGCTGTGTGACGGGTGAGGTGTTAGCTGTGTGACCTATGTCACTACGTCAACGCCTCCGTTAGTCGGTAATGGGCGGAGGGTGACCTGTGACGGTGGTGGAGTGTTAGCTGTGACGGGTGAGATAGTAGGTGTGGGACCTATATGTCTACGTCAACGCCTCCGTTAGTCGGTAATGGGCGGAGGGTGACCTGTGGGGTGGTGGGGGAGTGTTAGCTGTGACGGGTGAGATGTTAGCTGTATATGGACCTATATGTGTCAACGCCTCGTTTATAATGGCGTGGAGGGTGACTTGTGTGACGGTGGGGGGAGGTAGAAGGTGATGGTGGGGAGCAGCTGTGACGGTGGTGGGGAGATGGTTGACGTGATTGACCTATATGTTTACGTCAACGCCTCCTGTCGGTAATGGGCGGAGGGTGACCCGGACGGTGGTGGGGAGTGTTAGCTGTGTGACGGGTGAGGTGTTAGCTGTGTGTGTGACCTATATTCACGTCAACGCCTCCGTTAGTCGGTAATGGGCGTGGAGACCTGTGTGACGGTGGTGGTGGAGTGTTAGCTGGGACGGTGGGAGAGTTGACGGGTGAGGCGAGAGGTGACCTATGTTCCGTCAACGCTCGGTAATGCTGGGTGAGGGTGACCTGTGTGACGGTGGTGGTGGAGTGTACTGACGGTGGTGGAGTGTAGGTGACGGGTGAGGTGTAGGTGTGGGGACCTATGTGTCTACGTCAACGCCTCCGTTAGTCGGTAATGGGCGTGGAGGGTGACCTGTGTGACGGTGGTGAGCGAGATGGACGTGGGTGATAGGCTGTGTGTGTGACCATATGTCTACGTCAACGCCTCCGGTCGGTAATGGGCGTGAGGGGACCTGTGACGGTGGGGGGGAGTGTGACGGGTGGGTGTGACCTATATGTACTTTGGTAATGGCGGAGGGGACCTGTGTGACGGTGGTGGGAGGTTAGCTGTGGACGGTGGGAGCAGTGGGGTGTTGGTGTGTGACGGGGCTCTATATGTTCACGCAACGCCTCCGTAGTCGGTAATGGGCGTGGAGGGTGACCTGTGGACGGTGGTGGTGGAGTGTTAGCTGTGTGCAGGGGGAGTAGGTGACGGGTGGTGTTAGCTGTGTGACCATATGTCCACGTCAACGCCTCCGTTAGTCGGTAATGGTCGTGAGGACCTGTGACGGTGGGGAGACAGTGACGGGTGAGGGCTGTGTGTGCCTATATGTCTACGTCAACGCCTCCGTTTCGGTAACGTGGAGGGTGACCTGTGTGACGGTGGTGGGGAGTAGGGCTGTGTGACGGTGAGATGTTGGTGTGTGACCTGTATGTCTGATGTCAGCGCCTGTTAGTGGTAATGTGAGGGTGACCTGTGTGACGGTGGGGAGCTTGTGACGGGTGAGATGTTGGCTGACCTATATGTTCTATGCCAGCGCCTCCGTTAGTCGGTAATGGGCGTGGAGGTGACCTGTGTGACGGTGGGGGAGGCTTATGGGACGGGTGATGTGCTAGCTGTGGACCTATATGTTCACGCCTCCGTTAGTCGGTAATGGGCGTGGAGGTGACCTGTGTGACGGTGGAGTGTTAGCTGTGTGACGGGTGAGATGTTGGCTGTGTGTGTGACCTATATGTCTACGTCAGCGCCTCCGTTAGTCGGTAATGGGCGTGGAGGGTGACCTGGACGGTGGTGGGGAGTTAGCTGTGTGACGGGTGAGATGTTGGCTGTGGTGACCTATATGTTCGCTGCCAGCCCGTTAGTCGGTAATGGGCGGAGGGTGACCTGTGTGACGGTGGTGGGGAGTAGGTGTGACGGGTGAGGGTTAGTGTGTGTGTGACCTATATGTCTACGTCCGCGCCCGTTAGTCGGTAATGGGCGTGGAGGGTGACCTGTGTGACGGTGGTGGGGAGTGTTACCTGTGACGGTGGTGGGGGGAGTAGGGTGACGGGTGAGATGTTAGCTGGTGACCTATATGTCTACGTCAGCGCCTCCGTTAGTCGGTAATGGGCGTGGAGGGTGACCTGTGTGACGTGGTGGGGGGTGTTAGCTGTGTGACGGGTGAGATGTTAGCTGTGTGGTGACCTATATGTCACATGCAGCGCCTCCGTTAGTCGTGTAATGGGCGTGGAGGGTGACCTCGCCCTACTCCTTTTTATTTTTTATTTTTTTCCAAAGGTATTCAGTTCCCATTTCTCCTCAGGGAACTAAAGTGTCTTCTCTGGTGGCCTTTGTGTGTGTGTGTGTGTGTGTGTGTGTGTGTGTGTGTGTGTGTGTGTGTGTGTGTGTGTGTGTGTGTGTGTGTGTGTGTGTGTGTGTGTGTGTGTGTGTGTGTGTGTGTGTGTGTGTGTGTGTGTGTGTGTGTGTGTGTGTGTGTGTGTGTGTGTGTGTGTGTGTGTGTGTGTGTGTGTGTGTGTGTGTGTGTGTGTGTGTGTGTGTGTGTGTGTGTGTGTGTGTGTGTGTGTGTGTGTGTGTGTGTGTGTGTGTGTGTGTGTGTGTGTGTGTGTGTGTGTGTGTGTGTGTGTGTGTGTGTGTGTGTGTGTGTGTGTGTGTGTGTGTTTTAATTTAGTCATTTCATCTTTTATATCGTTTTCCTTCGTGTTTACACCGTCCGTCTTGTCATTAGTGTGATGGGTTGGGGAGCAGCCTGGAGATGTGTACGTGATCCACACTAGACACTACCTGTGGCCTGTACGGGTACGTGATCCACACTAGACACTACACCTGTGGCCTGTGCAGGTACGTGATCCACACCTGTGGCCTGTGCAGGTACGTGATCCACACTTGACACTACACCTGTAGCCTGTGCGGATACGTGATCACACTAGACACTACACCTGTGGCCTGTACGGGTAGTGATCACACTAGACACTACACCCTGTGGCTGTGCAGGTACGTGATCCACACTAGACACTACACCTGTGGCCTGTACATGTACGTGATCCACACTAGACACTACACCTGTGGTTCACTGGTACGTGATCCACACTAGACACTACACCTGTGGCCTGTACGGGTACGTGATCACACTGACACTACACCTGTGGCCTGTCAGGTACGTGATCCACACTAGACACACTACACCTGTGGCCTGTGCGGGTACGTGATCCACACTAGACACTACACCTGTGGCCTGTACAGGTACGTGATCACATGACACTACCTGTGGCCTGTACGGATACGTGATCCACTAGACACTACACCTGTGGCCTGTACGGGTACGTGATCCACACTAGACACTACACCTGTGGCCTGTACGGGTACGTGATCCACACTAGACACTACACCTGTGGCCTGTACGTGTACGTGATCACACTAGACACTACACCTGTGGCCTGTACGTGTACGTGATCCACACTAGACACTACACCTGTGGCCTGTACGTGTACGTGATCCACACTAGACACTACACCTGTGGCCTGTACGTGTACGTGATCCACACTAGACACTACACCTGTGGCCTGTACGTGTACGTGATCCTCAACACTACACCTGTGGCCTGTGCGTGTACGTGATCACACTAGACACTACACATGTGTGTGGCCTGTGCAGGTACGTGATCCACACTAGACACTACACCTGTGGCCTGTACGGGTACGTGATCCACACTAGACACTACACCTGTGGCCTGCACGGGTACGTGATCCACACTAGACACTACACCTGTGGCCTGTGCATGTGCGTGATCCACACTAGACACTACACCTGTGGCTGCTTTGGTGCATCCACACCGACATCCACCTGTGGCCTGTACGGGTACGTGATCCACTAGACACTACACACCTGTGGCCTGTACATGTACGTGATCCACACTAGACACTACACCTGTGGCCTGTGCAGGTACGTGATCCACAGACACTACCTGTGGCCACTTGCAGTGATCACACCACTGGCTGTACATGTACGTGATCCACACTAGACACTACACCTGTGGCCTGTACGGGTAAGTGATCCACACTGAACACTACACCTGTGGCCTGTGCAGGTACGTGATCCACACTAAACACTACACCTGTGGCCTGTGCAGGTACGTGATCCACACTAGACACTCTGTGGCCTGTACAGGTACGTGATCCACACCTGAACACACTACACTGTGGCCTGAGACACAACACCTGTGGCCTGTACATGTGCGTGATCACACTAGACACTACACCTGTGGCCTGTACGTGTACGTGATCCACACTAGACACTACACCTGTGGCCTGTGCAGGTACGTGATCCACACTAGACACTACACATGTAGCCTGTGCAGGTACGTGATCCACACTAGACACTACACATGTGTGTGGCCTGTACGGGTACGTGATCCACACTAGACACTACACCTGTGGCCTGTACGTGTACCACACTAGACACTACACCTGTGGCCTTTACGGGTACGTGATCCACACTAGACACTACACCTGTGGCGTGTACGTGATCCACACTAGACACTACACCTGTGGCCTGTACGGGTACGTGATCCGTGTCTGGTCCGTATCTTTGTGTTCTCGAGGCGTGTAATCAATGCTTCCAATCAAGTGCACTATTATTCGCGGTCTTTCAAGCATAACAGAGGTATCTTTCGTTCGTTCGATGCGTGTGTTTTGTGTGTGTGTGTGTGTGTGTGTGTGTGTGTGTGTGTGTGTGTGTGTGTGTGTGTGTGTGTGTGTGTGTGTGTGTGCTTCACGTCATTAGTATGTTTTGTTATGCTAATCGCCTCATATATTGGTTTGTTTGTTATGATTCAATAATATTCCAATAGTCACTCCATTTATATACTGTATACTTTAATGTTTATTTAATAATGTTGTGAAGCGCTTAAAGACTTTATAAATGTTGAGGTGTACTAATAACATCATAACGTTAATTCTTCCCTCGTTCACTCCTTTCTCCTTTCCCTCTCTCCCTCCCCCACCCCCACCTTCTGTCCTTCTTTCCCTCCCTCCTTTCTGCTTCGCTCTCTTTCTCTTTCCTTTCTGCTTCCCTCTTATCTCCCTCTCTCCCTCCTCCATCCCCTCTCTTTCTCTTGAAGAAAAATTTGAAATAGAAAATTAATAAATATTTGCCAACCATCAGTCCATCAAATAATAAAACTCTCTACTACTCCACACTCATTTCCAAAGGTTATTTTGTAAGTGAAAATTTTGCCAACAGCAGACAGACAGTCCTCGGTTGACTCCTGATCTCGGCTTAACCTTCCATTAGCCATTACGACAACCGTGGAAACATTCTCAATTGAACTGTTGATCCCGTGTGAGTTAATGCCGACAATGGTGAAATAACACCACTCAAGCGCAGGTAACGCTGCTAGCTATAGTCTGCCTCAATGTCGCCTCTCACTTTACACACTCTCTCTCTCTCTCTCTCTCTCTCTCTCTCTCTCATTCTCATTTATGTATGATAATTTAATTCGGCTTCAGAGTACATTACTTAATTCATTATTCTCTCTTCTCGGTGGTGGCAGCAGCAGCAGCAGCAGAAAGCCAGGAACTGTACGTACACACACACACACACACACACACACAAACACACACACACACACACACACACACACACACACACATACACACAAAGTTTCTAAATTTATATATTCATTGTCATCATCTCAGTTATTTTCTTGATACGTGTTGCACATCAGAGCAAGAGAGTTAGCCAGACTGGTGGTTGTGTTGTGTTGTGTTGTGTTGTGTTGTGTTGTGTTGTGTTATTGGTTAATTGAATGATCTATTATGAAAGCAATATAAAGAACGTCATCTTAAATCCTCTGAGAAGGCTTGGTTAGGTAACGTTATGTTACCTTAAACTAAACTCGGTTACGTTACTCTAGACTAGTCTAGGTTACGTAAGATTACGTTGGTTAGGTTAGGTTACGTTAGGTAAGAGAATGCTGTATCTGTTTATATTAGGAATAATATTAGAGCGAGTTGACGTGTTGAGTGAGGCGCTGAGCTGCTGCCTCCTTATGCTCATGTTAGTATTCGTTCTGAGAGCTACCTGGGGAGTTGCTCTCTCTCTCTCTCTCGTGTTTGTCACCACTATAGGGGTAGGGTACGATTCAGCGCCGCCTCCCCCAACCTCTCTTTCCCCATCTCATTCCTTCACCCCGACGCCCCCTTCACCCCCACCGCCCCTTCACCCCCACCACGCCCCCTTCACCCCACACGCCCCCTTTACCCCCCTATGCCCCTTCACCCCTACGCCCCTTCACCCCCACCCGCCCCCTTCACCCCCACTATGCCCCCTTCACCCCGCCCCCTTCACCCCCACCCTTTCACCCCCCACCACGCCCCTTCACCCCACCACGCCCCCTTCACCCCACCACCCCCTTCACTCCCCACGCCCCCGTTCCCCCCACGCCCCCTTCACCCCACCACGCCCCCCTTCACCCCCCCTCCATGCCCCCTACCGCCAGCGCCCCTTCACCCCACCGCCCCTTCACCCCCACCGCCCCTTCACCCCCACCCTTCACCCCCACCACCTTCACCCCCACCACGCCCCCTCCACCCCCAGCACGCCCCCCTTCACCCCCACCACGCCCCCTTCACCCCCACCACGCCCTTCACCCCCACCGCCCCTTCACCCCACCACGCCCCTTCACCCCACCACGCCCCCTACCCCCACCGCCCCTTCACCCCACCACGCCCCTTCCACCCCCACCACGCCCCTTCACCCCACACGCCCCTTCACCCCCCTGCACCCTTCCCCCCACTGCCCCCTTCCCCCCCACTACGCCCCTTACCCCCACACCGCCCCTTCACCCCTGCCCCTTCCCCCACCGCCCCCCTTCACCCCACCACCCCTTCACCCCCCACCACCCCCCTTCACCCCCACCACGTCCCCCTTCACCCCCACCACGCCCCTTCACCCCCACCACGCCCCTTCACCCCCACCGCCCCCTTCACCCTCACACAACCTCGCTTCCTTCGTTAACTCAGACTCAACACTTTGCTTTCCTCGCCAGACAAAGGGCCGTGGCTCGAGTACATGGTGTGGGTGGGTGGGTGGGTGGTGGGTGGATGGATGGATGGGTGTGGGTGGGTGGAGTTGGGTGGATGGATGGATGGATGGATGGGATGGATGTGGGTGGGTGTGGGTGTGGATGGGCATGTGGTTGATTGGGTGTGTGTGTGAGTGCGTAGGTGGGTGGATAGGTGGTATGAATGGGTGGATGGATGGAAGGATGGATGGGTGAATGGATGGGTAAGTGTGTGTGTGTGTCCTGGCCCTCTAACCGGTACCCACATTGAGCTGGCCCTACATCATGTGGGGGTGGGGGGGTGGCCTCACTCATCTTGAATTCCAGCAGTTTCCTTCCTCCCTCAGCAGTTCCTTTCTCCCTCCTTCAGTTTTCTTCCTCCTCAGCAGAAATATGGAGGGACGAGAGAGAGAGAGAGAGAGAGAACTCCTTGATACATTGCACCTCACCTTGTCTTGCTTACAATACTACAGAAGGTGGTTGTGGTAGTGGTGGGGGGTGTGGATTTGGTAGGATAGTGGTTGGGGAGATGATAGTGGTGTCGGTGAGGGATGGTAGTGAGGTTGTGATAGAGTGTTGATAGTGATGATGGTGATAGGGGTGGCGATAGTAGGGGTGGTGTGAGTTGTGGGTGGTGATAATTGTGATATGGGTGGTGGTAATGATGATGGTTGGTATGTTGACATGGGGCATCAAGAGGACTAAGAGGCGCCGGTCGGGTACCTCTTGAATGTCACCAGTTCATGGACGGGCGTTGTGGTGGCTGGCTGGCTGGCTGGGATTTTTCACCCGTTTGTGCGGTGGCCGTGAGACAGCTGTGTGGGGGTGGACTATCACGCCGCCCTCACTCATCGCTAACGCACCTTCATACTGTATACCAATCTGTTGTGTAGGATGACGGTCGTCTCCGTGAGGTCGTTAGTCTGGCAGGGTCGTCTCCGTGAAGTCGTTAGTCTGGCAGGGTCGTCTCCGTGAGGTCGTTAGTCTGGCAGGGTCGTCTCCGTGAAGTCGTTAGTCTGGCAGGGTCGTCTCCGTGAGGTCGTTAGTCTGGCAGGGTCGTCCTTGAGTCGTTAGTCTGGCAGGGTCGTCCCCTGATGTCGTTAGTTTGGCAGGTCGTCCCTTGAGGTTGTTAGTCTGGTAGGGTCGTCCCCTGAGGTCGTTAGTCTGGTGGTCGTCCCCTCAGGTGGAGTTAGTCTGGTAGGGTCGTCTCCGTGAGGTCGTTAGTCTGGCAGGGTCGTCTCCGTGAAGTCGTTAGTCTGGCAGGGTCGTCCCCTTGAGGTCGTTATTCTGGCAGGGTCGTCCCCCTCATGTCGTTAGTTTGGCAGGGTCGTCCCCTTGAGGTTGTTAGTCTGGTAGGGTCGTCCCCCTGAGGTAGTTAGTCTGGTAGGGTCGTCCCCTTGAGGTAGTTAGTTTGGTCGGGTCGTCCCCTTGAGGTAGTTAGTCTGGTAGGGTCGTCCCCCTAAGGTAGTTAGTCTGGTAGGGTCGTCCCCCTAAGGTAGTTAGTCTGGTGGGGTCGTCCCATTGAGGTCGTTAGTCTGGTGGGTCGTCCCCTTGAGGTAGTTAGTCTGGTAGGGTCGTCCCCCAGGTGTTAGTCTGGTGGGTCGTCCCCGAGGTAGTTAGTCTGGTATTGAGGTCTGTCGTCCCAAGGTCGTTAGTCTGGTGGGTCGTCCCCTGAGTGTAGTTAGTCTGGTATGAGGTAGTTAGTCTGGTAGGGTCGTCCCTTGGTCGTTAGTCTGGTGGGTCGTCCTCTGAGGTAGTTAGTCTGGTATGGTGGTCCCCTTGAGGTAGTTAGTCTGGTAGGGTCGTCCCCCTAAGGTCGTTAGTCTGGTGGGTCGTCCCCTTGAGGTAGTTAGTCTGGTATGGTCGTCCCCTTGAGGTAGTTAGTCTGGTAGGGTCAACCCATTGAGATAATCAGGTATCGTTTCCCTATTATGCTAGGTTAGGTTAGGTGCCCCGCCCCGCCCCGCCCCGCCCCGTCCCTTGACATCACCTCGTTATGTTGGCCCCACGGGGGTTTCCCTTATCTGATTGGGCCACCTGGACGCTGGGTTTTCTCAAGTTACGGGGTCGTCCCTTGGGGTGGGTTCAGGGACGACCGTGTGTTGTGGCGGTAATCCTCCAGGGCCACACACACTCTCTCTTTTGTTACTCCTCCCCATTCACTAGGTATCCAGTGAAACCTCCATATAACGGACTTATCTCTATATAATCCGTGGGGCGGACGGACGAGGTTTCACATCTAACGGTTTTCCTCGATATTACGGATTTTCATTTCTATATAAAAATGGAAATGGGAGGGAATGAGATGACAGTATTCCCGTGGGGTGTTGTGGGTGAGTGAGGGGGATGAGAGGGAGTGAGGAAGATGGGAGTGGAGGGGTTTTGTAGGTGGGTGTAAGGAAGATGGTAGGGAGTGAGAGGGACGGAGGGAGGGAGGGAGGGAAGAAGGTGGGGGTGGATGGGTGGTGTTCGAGGTGGGCAATGGGGGTGAAGGGGTGGTTTAATGGTGGAGGTGAGTGAGGGAGTATTGTGGGTGAGAGGGGTGAGGGAGGGAGGAGGTGAGTGAGATGGCAGTCAAATAGCAAGAAACAAATTGTTTCGTGATGAAGATGTTTCGACTGAGAGCTGTGTTAGCGAAGATCAAATGGAGAATGTAATGTGTTGGGTCCCCGCTCTAGTGCCTACAGCCGCCCCTCACCCCTCCTAAGATGCCTACAGCTTCCCCCTACCCCCTCCCATGGTGCCTACAGCCTTCCCTCACCCCTCCCATAGTGCCTACAGCCTCCCCTCATTCCTCCCGTGGTGCCTACAGCTGCTCCTCACCCCTCCCATGGTGCCCACAGCCGCCTTTCACCCCTTCCATGGTGTCTACAGCGGCCCCTCAAACCTCCCATGGTGCCTACAGCCGCCCCTCACCCCTCCCATGATACCTAGAGCCACCTCTCACCCTTCCCATGGTACCCAGAGCCGCCCCTCACCCCTCCCATGGTACCTAGAGCCGCCTCTCACCCTTCCCATGGTACCCAGAGCCGCCCTCACCCCTTACATGGTACCCAGAGCTGCCTCTCACCTTCCCATGGTACCCAGAGCCGCCCTCACCCCTTACATGGCACCCAGAGCCGCCTCTCACCCCTTCCATGGTACCCAGAGCCGCCCCTCACCCCTCCCCATGATACCTAGAGCTGCCCTCACCCTCCCATGAGATACCTAGAGCCACCCCTCACCCCCTCCCATGGCAATCACCCAGAGCCGCCCTCACCCCTTCCCATGGCACTCAGAGCCACCTCACCTCCCATGAGATATCTAGACCTGCCCTCACTCCCTCCCATGGCACCAGAGCCGCCCCTCACCCCCCCCATGTTACCTAGAGCCGCCCTCACCCCCCATGGCACCCAGAGCCGCCCCCACCCTCTCTCCCACATGGCACCCAGAGCCGCCCTCACCCCCTCCCCATGGTACCCAGAGCCGCCTCACCCCCCATGGTACCCAGAGCCGCCCCTCACCCCCTCCCATGGCACCCAGAGCTGCCCTTCACCCCTTCAAGGGGTAACTCAGAGCTGCCTCGCCCCCATGGTACTAGAGCTGCCCCCTCACCCCCTCCCATGGTATCCAGAGCCGCCTCACCCCCTTCCATGGTACCCAGAGCCGCCCCTCACCCTCCCATGGTACCCAGAGCCGCCCCTCACCCCCTTCAATGGTACCCAGAGCTGCCCTCGCCCCCCCCAGGGCACGTAGAGGCCGCAGAGCCCCCCTCACCCCTTCCATGGTATCCGATATTTGGATATATAGAACTCAACCTCTATTCAGTGTCTGGTAGGGGGCGTTTGATACTGACAGGAGGTCGACGGATACTAGCAAGAGGTCGATTAATTCTGGCAGCAGGTCGACTGATACTGGCAGATGGTCGATTAATGCTGGCAGCAGTCGACTGATACTGGCAGGAGGTCGATTAATGCTAGCAGCAGGTCGACTGATACTGGCAGATGGTCGATTAATGCTGGCAGCAGGTCGACTGATATTGACAGGAGATCGATTAATGCTGGCAGCAGGTCGACTGATATTGACAAGAGGTCGATTAATGCTGGCAGCAGGTCGACTGATATTGGCAGGAAGTAGATTAATGCTGGCAGCAGGTCGACTGATATTGACAGGAATGATCGACTGATAAGGTCGATTAATGCTGGCAGCAGGTCGACTGATACTGGCAGGAGATCGATTAATGCTGGCAGCAGGTCGACTGATACTGGCAGGAGATCGATTAATGCTAGCAGCAGGTTGACACTGGCAGGAGGTCGATTAATGCTGGCAGCAGGTCGACTGATATTGGCAGGAGATCGATTAATGCTGGCAGCAGGTCGACTGATACTGGCAGGAGGTCGATTAATGCTGGCAGCAGGTCGACTGATACTGGCAGGGGTCGATTAATCCGGCAGCAGGTCGACTGATACTGGCAGGAGGTCGATTAATGCTGGCAGCAGGTCGACTGATACTGGCAGGAGATCGATTAATGCTGGCAGCAGGTCGACTGATATTGGCAGGAGATCGATTAATGCTAGCAGCAGGTCGACTGATATTGGCAGGAGATCGATTAATGCTGGCAGCAGGTCGACTGATACTGGCAGGAGGTCGATTAATGCTGGCAGAAGGTCGACTGATATTGACAAGAGGTCGATTGATATTGACAAGAGGTCGATTACTACTGGCAAGAGGTCGATTTATGCTGGCAGCAGGTCGTATGATATTGACAAGAGGTCGATTGATACTAACAAGAGGTCGAATAGGTGTTACTTGAGGAGGAAGGGAGGGGTGGGGGGAGGGTCGTGGCGTGAGAATTTACATGTCTAAGGCGGCCATATATGAATCTGAAATGAGGTCTTCCCCCTTCCTCCTCTCCCCTTCCTCCCATCTTCCTCCTCCTCTCATCCCCTTCTCTCTCTTCTCCCTAACCTCTTATTATTTTAAGTCGCACAGTGATGATATTATCCTCCCCCTCTCTCTCTCTCTCTCTCTCTCTCTCCCCCCCTTCATTCCTCCATCCACATCCTCCGTCCCCTCTCTCCTTCCCCCTCCCCCTTCACTACCACCCCTCTTGAAACTATATTCCCCTCACACCCTCCCCCTCCTCCCTTCACTCCCACCACTTCTTCACACTGCACCCTTCACGCCCCTCCATTATAGATGTGTTCACGGTACTAACTTATTTACATTAGAGGTTAGTGCTGGGGCCGTTCAGATACTCGTGTAGTTTCAGACCCTAAATATTTGATTAAGTAATGAATGTTATGAAAAGTACGACGAACATGACCCGTTAAACCTAACTATTTAATATAAACAGATATCACGAACCTAAACTAACCTGACCTGACCGCGGAACAGTAGTTGGGTGGAGGGGCAAGTTGTGTTGCCCCAGGGTGCTGGTAACACTGCCTATTATCAATATACAGTAGTTGTACAGTCTCGTTCAAGATTCTTCGAGCACTGCTGGAGACAGGTGGCAACTCAAGGCCGTTTGTTTACAATAGTACGTAGTAAAAATTATGAATAAATGTAAAAGTGATCGGTGATTGGTTACTTAGTTCCCCGTTGCTTAATTAATGGTTGGGCTTTGTTGTTTTTATTATATTATACTACGTACTATAGTAAACAAACGGCCTTGAGTTGCCACCTGTCCCCAGCAGTGTTCGAAGAATCTTGAACGAGACTGTACATCCAGCAGGCTCCCCATCACACCCTTCCCATGCACTCCACCTCCTCCCCAGCACGCCTCCTCCTCCCCAACACGCCTCCTCCTCCCCAGCACGCCTCCTCCTCCCCAGCACGCCTCCTCCTCCCCAACACGCCTCCTCCTCCCCAGCACGCCTCCTCCTCCCCAACACTCCTCCTCCTCCCCAGCACTCCTCCCTAGTATTCCTCCCCTCCTCAGCACTTCCACCCTTTAGCAATCACCTCCCTTTCCCCACCCTTACAGTCCTTACTCAGTTCTCCTCTCCCTCCCTCCCTTTCCCTTCCCTCCTCCCCATCCATTCACACACACACGTCCCAAATCCCACAACGAAAAGCTGGCGGCACAGCGGTTACGGTGGCAACTCAGCGGCAGACTGGCAGCAGGCTTGCGTCATTGCATCTATAAGGCGTCGGCCGGGTGGCAGGCTGGTGGCAGGCTTGCATCATAGCATGTTAGGCGGTAGGCGGGTGGCAGGCTTGCATCATAGCATGTTAGGCGGCAGGCGGGTGGTAGGCTGGTGGCAGCCTTGCGTCATAGCATGTTAGGTGGCAGGCGGGTGGCAGGTCGGCGGCAGGTGGCAGGCGGGTGGTAGGCTGACGGCAGGCGGGTGGTAGGCTGGCGGCAGGCTTGCGTCATAACATGCTAGGCGGCAGGCGGGTGGCAGGCTGGCGGCAGGCTGGCGGTACCCTTGCAGGTCGCCACAGGCCACCACTACCATCACCCGGACACCGGTATATATATATAAAAAAAAAAAAACTCGTGTGTGTAAATGTCAAATAAGCGAAAGTGACCAAACCGCTTCACTTTCGGGCTCTGATATAGCCAGTTGGCCCCGCTTATTAAGGCCAACCGCTATGTTTGGCCTTATTTACACCAACCAAAATATTGACGCTATATTACAAAGAAAAACAATAGTTAAAACACAACAACTCTCGTTATATTGTAAAGTATCAGTATAAATCAGGTTTAGAAGGCGGAATCAAGAGAGAGCAAGAGTGAGAGAATGAGCCCCGTGTGATATCAACCTAAGACGATGGTTCATTCTTGTGTCTCTTGAAAATATTATTACATTATACTTCAGCTGACTCTACTATAATCACAGTGCACTATAATTCGCTATAACCTTCCAGGTTGACCAGTGCATAAAAAACCCTCCAGATTATAGTACTATACATGTTACTGTAAGATTACATAGTTAGTAGAGATTATTAGATTATGTTTTTTTTAGGCTCGTTGTTACTCTTTGTTATGATTGGCATGTATTTGGAGGAGGTTAAATGGCTGCCTCGCCTCGGGTTATTACTTACTAACCTAGTTTAATCCGTCTATGTTGTGAACTTGACGACGACCTCTGCTATGTTGTGGACTTGACGACGACCTCTGCTATGTTGTGGACTTGACGACGACCTCTGCTATGTTGTGGACTTGACGACGACCTCTGCTATGTTGTGGACTTGACGACGACCTCTGCTATGTTGTTGACCTAATCTAACCTACCTGAACTTAACCTAACCTACCTTAACCTAACCTAACCTACCTGCTTAGTGTGTTCTAAACTCAGTCTTAACCTAACTTAATTCAACCAAGCCTAAATTAAATTTTCATTTTGTAACCTAACCGTTCGTAGCCTTGACTCAGCCTGACCGTATGCTCAGAACTAACTTTGTACAGTGAGGGTAGAGGGTGGTAGTAGAAGTGGCACTATTGTACAGGAAAGAAGCAGTAAACGTGGCATCACTGAACACCAAGGTGGCATTAAACGTAGCAGCAATGTTCAGCAAGGTGACAGTAGACGTGGCACCACTGTACAGCAAGGTGGCAGTAGAAGTGGCACCATGGCGGTGGACAGGTGAATGAGGTTCACACTAAGAGCAATAGAACCAGCAGGTGTCCTCAGGTGACGTGAGCGATAGTGTTGATGTATGTAGGTTACTGCTTGAGGGACCTGCACGGGAGGGGGTTTGGTAGGGAGGAGTGGTAGGTGGGGGAAATGGGGTGGAATGGTGGGTAGGGGGAGGTGGGGGAGAAATGGGTGGAATGGTAGGTAGGGAGGTGGGGGAGGAAATGGGGTGGAATGGTAGGAAGGGGGTGGGGGTGGAAATGGGGTGGAATGGTAGGTAGGAGGGAGGAAATGGGGTGGAATGGTAGGAAGATAGGGGGTGAAGGGGGGTGGTGGGGGAGACATCTAGTAGATGTGGTGGTGACTGGTGAGGTGTGGTAGAAGGTGGAGATACTGAGAGAGAGAGAGAGTGGGTGGTGAGGGAGGTCAGGGGAGGAATGAGGATGACAGGGATGGGGTGACGAGGGGAGCAGAGGGAGACGAGAGGGATCAAAGAGGGGACCTGCACGGGTGGTGTTGGTCATGAAGAAAGATAGTGAACCCTCTATTTAACGGACTATATGGAGAGAAAAGTCCGCTATATCAAGAGAGCGTAAAACATGAATCCTCTATTTAAAGGACTATATATAGAGAAAAGTCCGCTATTCACTAGATTGCAACAGTGTGTCAACAAAGTAAAGTTATTTTCCCCAATTCCCCTCTAATAAACACGTGACCCTTGATGGTTATTTTACTCATTATCTCTGTTAAGAAATTAATTATAAATGGATTAAGTAAGGTTAGAATACTATTATAAACGTGCCAGATAATATAGTAAAGCCTCGATATAACGGACTTCTCTCCCCATATAGTCCGTTTTATGGGGTCTCATATTTAACAGAATCCTCGATATAAAGGACTTTCATCTCTATCCGGTAAGATGGAGGTTTCTTCACATCTAGCAGAAAGTATAGGTGTTGGTGCATAGATGGTGGTAGGTGTTGGTGCATAGATGGTGGTAGGTGTTGGTGCATAGATGGTGGTAGGTGTTGGTGCATAGATGGTGGTAGGTGTTGGTGCATAGATGGTAGGGTAGGTAGGTAGTTGTGTTTATTACTGCAGTGTAAGGCAGAGACAGGCAGGCAAGGCTGGCTGGTCACACACGCAGGCTTTGTTGACATACAGAGTCAGGCAGTGTTATACGTGACCTCCCTGACTCACATGACGCCGCAGACACAAGCAAGCAATCCACCTTTGTTTGATTAAATGTGTTTGTTTTACCTTGTCTGTAATGCTATCCGTCATGGTAGACATTTTATTGTTTATTAGTCAGAGTGATATGTTGGCTCGTGTGTGTGTGTGTGTGCGTGCGTGCGCGCTACAATCCAATATACAATGTAGGACATCCAAGGAAGGTGTAGTAGGACTGGCGGAGGAAGGGGTAGGACTTAAAGGACCTCAACATATAGTGACGTATCAAGTATCTTGAGAGAGAGAGAGAGCGCGCGCGCTCCTATACCTCTTCCTTTCACTGCTCAACTCAAGGACGTGGTCACCACCGTCGCTTCCTCACTCGCTATGGTTAGTCACGCTGCAGGAAGATGGTGGTGGCAGGAGAGGGAAAGTACTCGACCTGGTTCACTGCAGACATAACTATAGTTTTGTTTAGGGTTTTTTCCCCTCCACTAACTCTCTCTGTTTCTCTCTTTCCGTTAGCTTAGGTTAGGTTAGCTTAGCTAAGCTTAGGTTGTAGCTCAGCTTGGCTTAGCTTAGGCTTGGTTATGAACACGTGTACCAAAGGCACAAACTCAGCATCATTATCATTTCTGGTGGGTTTTAGGTTAGGTTAGGTTAGGTTTGTCATTCATACCATGGTGATAAGACTGTGGTGTGTGGAACTGCCCTAAACTTGCTGCCAGTAAATAGTGATAGTTATATGGGCCAGTTAGTCCGAATCACGACTGAGGAGGAGAGAGAGAGACACACTCCAATATACTTGTACTACATACACCAGAAGCCAGGTCAGGTCATCTTCACCCAACGAGGTCATTTTTGTCCTGTACTTTCTAAAACTGGCTTCACCAACCACCCCAAACATCTGGTACACGTTGCTATCTGCTCGTGGTGCTGGAAGGAAGTGGTGGTAGGGGGTGTGTAGGGGCTGGTAGGGGGTTTGTAGGGGGTGGTTGTGGTGGTGGGTATTAGGATGGTGGGAGGAGGGTGTTGATTGAGAAGGGGGTGACGGTTGGGTTGGTAGGGATGGTGGAGGTTGTGGGTGTTAGAATGATGGTGATTGTGGGATGGTTGTGGTTGTAAGGTTGGTGGTAGTTGTGGGGGGTGGTAGGGGGTGTTGATTATGGAGGGGGGGGTGATAGTGTGGTAGGGGGTTGTGGGATGGTGATGGTAGTGGTAGTAGTGGTAGGGGTGGTGGTGGTGAGGGAGGTGATGGCAGCTGCAGTGGTCGCCCTGCCTACGGCCTTTCTCTTTCACTCTCAAGCCTTCACTTTTCAACTCTCTCTCTCTCTCTCTCTCTCTCTCTCTCTCTCTCTCTCTCTGACACTTTTTTGTTTTTTGTTCGTAAGATAACTGTATTTTTCATAGTAGTTCATAGTAATAGTACTGGTAGTAGTAGTAGTGGTAGTAGTAGTCAGTAATCGGCACGACGGACTTCAAGACCGAGTATACGTAACGGGGAAGGTGAATGAGTGGGTTAGGGAAATCCAAGCTCTGTCTGAGATTGCTAACACAGAGCCACATGCGGCTTTTGCGGCATTCACCCATGGAGTCAAGCATCGCTGGAACTACCTGATGCGCACTATTCCTATTCCTGATATCGGACCCCTCCTACACCCTCTGGAAGAAGCTATCAGTGTCAATTTCATTCCCAAATTAGTGAAACACCCTCACTTAACCCCAGCAGAAAGATCACACCTTGCACTACCACCGAGACTGGGAGGAATGGGATTGACCAATCCAGAGGAGATTGCTGCTACCGAACATCAAAACTCAGTTAAGCTCACGGCAGCTCTCACGGATCACATAATAGCTCAGAACGCAACAAGAGAGGTGGATACCAGTGAAGTAAACACGATTCGAAGGTCCATTACGACAGAACGACAGCTGTGTTGAGTTAGTCGAGCTGCAGATCTATGCGGCATTCAGTGATTTGCCTCATAGTCAATATCTGTAACTGTTGTCGGCTTTGGGGCCTATGCTCTCGTTCCCCTGAGGCAGAGCAAAGCAGACCTAAGGAGAGAGAAGGACAGTCGACATCTCATCCAGGCTGTAACATAACTTCTGGGCTGCTGCTTCTGTTCGGATGGCACCTCCGCGAGTCTGGTGTAGAAGCATCTTGCACTTGGTCCCTTCCCACCAGAGGTTGTGAACACTAGAGAAGTGAAGCTGCCTTGATCAACGTTCTGAATTCTCTCCCCGTATGCCCTTATCTTGTCGTTCTCGTTCCTCCTGTGTGCAGCATCGAGAGCTAAGTTTCGGTGACATGCGGCCATGGGATAAAAAATCCCGATGTCGAAGAAGGCTCGCTGTTCCCGCGTCCAGAATCCTCGAGCACTGACGTTAACACGGGCTTCGTTGGATGTGTTTGAAGTCATGTGTTGGAAATTCTCACCGTCCAATAGAAGGAGGGCCGGTTCTACCCTGACATCAAGACAGATTTCCTTCAACATATTTGCTGTGAGATCCCTTGCTTCGTCATGCCTCATGCATATGAAGCCCCCTTTCTTGCACACCATGACGTGATCGACGTCATAGGAAGAGCCACACACGCATTGGGTGGGTAAACCTTTTACTGGCCTACCGTACCTTAGACTTAGAGCAATGGCATCTGTAAATTCTTGTTTATTGAGACTGAAACCATTTGCCCTTATACAGTATGTAACGTAGTTAACCAGTTCGGGGCGCCCACCTCCTGCGCTATAGCTGCTTTTTTTCAAGTTCTCTGGTATTTTCAGCATCAGTTGCTGCAACTTATCACTTTGGCCGTGCTGTCGTTCTGTCGTAATGGACCTTCGAATCTTGTTTACTTCATTGGTATCCACCTCACCTGTTTCGTTCTGTGCTATTATGCGGTAGTGGTAGTAGTAGTGGTGGTAATAGTAGTAGTAGTAATGGTGATGGTAGTAGTACTGGTGGTAGTAGTATATTATTAATAATAGTAACTGACTTTCATGGTCACTCAATGAACCCTGGGTATGCCTTAGTGTACCAGGGTGAGACTACTGTAAGTGTGTACTGTACCTAACTTTAGTGTTAAGGAGATAAAGGCCTTCTAGTGCACTACCGTTAGCTTTATAATATTCAGTAATGATGTATGTACTGTATAATACTGTCACACTCACAGGTAGTAGATAATGACGAAAATTACGATGATATTTACTTTGACTTTAGCAAAGCATTTGACAGAGTACCGCATCAGAGGCTTCTGAGAAAAATTAAGGCTCATGGTATCGAGGGTAAAGTTTTAAATTGGATAAAATCATGGCTCACCGATAGAATGCAGAGGGTCAGCGTAGATGGTGTTAAATCTGAGTGGGGCCGTGTAACCAGTGGGGTTCCCCAGGGGTCAGTACTAGGCCCACTCTTGTTCATAATCTACATAAACGATCTAGATACTGGGATCAGCAGTGACATAAGCAAGTTTGCGGATAACACCAAAATAGGGCGGCAGATTAATTCAGGGCAGGATGCAAATGCATTACAGGAGGATCTAAATAAACTGCAGGGGTGGTCTGAAAAATGGCAAATGAAATTCAACACCAGCAAGTGCAGCGTACTTAATATTGGAAGAACAAATACTGACAATGTATACAGCCTTAACAACATCAACCTAGAGAAGTCGACTTGTGAAAGAGACCTAGGGGTACTTGTAAGCCCGGACCTACGGCCTAGAAAACAGTGCGTTAATGTTCGAAATAAGGCAAACAGAGTATTGGGTTTTATATCTAGAAGTGTAAGTAATAAGAGTGCAGAGATCTTACTGCAAATATATCTTGCGCTAGTCAGGCCGCACCTGGATTATGCGGTTCAGTTCTGGTGCCCTTATTATAGAATGGATATCAATTCACTAGAGTCGGTGCAGCGAAGAATGACGAAAATGATTCCGGGACTTAGAAACCTTCCATATCAGGATAGGTTAAAGAAACTTAACTTGCATTCCCTAGAAAGACGAAGAGTGCGGGTAGATATGATAGAAGTATTTAAGTGGGTGAAAGGAATCAATAAAGGTGATATAGATAAAGTTCTTATAATATCCGAGCAGAATAGGACTCGGAGCAACGGATTTAAATTGGATAAGTTTAGGTTTAGGAGGGAGATAGGAAGAAACTGGTTCACAAATAGGGTGGTGGACGAGTGGAACAAGCTTACCAACTTTGTAGTAAGTGCTGGAACTCTGGAAAGTTTCAAAAGGAGGCTAGATAGATTCATGGATAATAGAGAGTGGTTGTAACTCTCGACAGGAGCTGCCATGCACAGGCCAACCGGCCTATTGCAGACTCCTTATTTTCTTATGTTCTTATGTTCACACACAGGTAATGACTTTAAAAGTTTACCTCACCTCTCACTACCACCTCACGATGACTGAGTGTGAGGCAATATTACAGGCGTCGTGAGGGAAGGTGTCTCTCTCCTTAAGTTTGTAGAGGGCGACCTACACACAGACGGTCATTACATTATCGCATAAGAGCAGTGAAACATAATGTTTGTATATACTGTAAGTGAAACCTCTATTTAGCGGACTATAGGGAGAGTATTTATCCGTTATATCGAGGGTTAGTTAGATGTGAAATCCCCATCTAATGGATTATATGGAGAGAGAAGTCCGTTATATGGAGGCTTCACTGTATGCATATAATATATAGCAACACTCGGTCATATCAATCTTGCGTTCATTATTGCAGTTTATTCATGAACATTTAATCGCTTTTCACTTCAGGTTTACGTTAGGCTCGGTTACGTTATGTTATGTTAGATTACGTTAGGGTAGGTTAGGTCAGTATTCTAGTTGTGGTGTATGGCGTGTGTTGAAGCGGGTTAGGTTAACGCAAACAGAGGATCTCACTGCAGGAAACGACAGAAGGCCGGCTGTCCTCCCTCCAGGTAAATAAAGGTAAATAATCTGTCCACAACCTTGCCAGAGCAGCGCTTCGGGGTTAACACACACACACACACACACACACACAAGGTTAGGGTACTATGCTGTTAAAAAAACAAAGACTTACAGTACAGCCACCAACACTCCAGGAGCCATTAGTGTTTTACAGCCGCACCGACTTACTATTAACATTCTTTGGCCAAGGATACATCTATTATATAATATTGCTCCAGGGTTCACCAGTCATCCACCAGGGGCGAGGCATAGCAGGTTCAAGGACTCCAGTGTACACAAGGGCCTGTGTGTGTGTCCCTTGGTACACACAGGAACTGAAGGACCTGTGTGTGTGTGTGTGTACACACTGACTTGCAGGACGTGTGTGGCAGTGTGGTGGTGTGGCAGTGTGGTGGTGTGGCAGTGTGGTGGTGTGGCAGTGTGGTGGTGTGGCAGTGTGGTGGTGTGGCAGTATGGCAGTGTGATGGTCTGGCAGTGTGGTGATGTGGCAGTGTGCAGTGTGTTGGTGTGGCAGTTCATGGCATGGCAGTGTGATGGTCTGGCAGTGTGGTAGTGTGGCAGTGTGATGGTGTGGCATTTGGCAGTGTGTTGGCGTGGCAGTGTGGTGGTGTGAAAATGTGGCAGTATGGTGGTGTGGCAGTGTGATGGTTGGTAGTGTGATGATGTAGTGTCGCAGTTGACAATGTGGTGGCGTAGTAGTGTGGCAGTGTGATGGTGTGGCCGTTGGCAATGTGTTGGCGTGACAGTGTGGTGGTGTGGCAGTGTGGTGGCGTGGCAGTGTGTTGGCGTGGCAGTGTGGCGGTGTAGCAGTGTGGTGGTGTGGCAGTGTGATGGTGTGGCAGTGTGTTGGCGTGGCAGTGTGGTGGTGTGACAGTGTGGTGGTGTGGCCCGGGCATGGCCTGTACAGTACGTACTTAGGACAAAGGACCACAGCCACATTCCAGGGTCAGTCACTGTTATAACTCGGCCCAGAGTCCGACGCCCTTGACTCTCCTCCCTCCTGCCTCCAGCACCCGGATTCCTAAGCTTTCTCTGGTGGCGCCAGTGAGGCTGGGTACAAGGCCTACTGTACCTGGGTCCAGACACCGAGTGGAGGACAGGCAGGGGCATCATCTGTTGTAGTTACTGCCCCACCTTGGCCCCCTCCCACCCACACAATTCTGTCCCGCTTCCACGCCAGCAGCAGGTTCACGGTCAGGTTGCCCTGTGTGCCCTTGTGGAGGATGAAGCAGTAGGAGTGTTGAGGCAGTGTGTCTTTTCAGGGTACAAGTCGACGCTGTTCACCCCACGATGATACCCAGGCCACGCCAGCTCTGGAATGTAAAGTGTGTGTGTGTGTGTGTGTGTGTGTGAGAAGGTTGATGGCGCCACAGAGACGAGAGACGTAATTATTTCCTTGGTGGAAATGTGTTATCACTGCCCCCTCCCTTCCCTTCCCCTCCCCCAGCATCCCTCCCCTCCCTTCCTTCCCTCAGCCTCCTTCCCCTCTTCACTCCCTTCTTTACTCTCATCTGCTTTCCTACGTACAGTGAAACCTCTATTTAACGGATTATATAGCGAGGAAAATCCATTATATCGAGGGGCCAGTAGATGTGAAACCCTTCCGCCATCTTACGAACTACATAGAGCTGAAAGATAGTGAGAATGTTGCTATAGGTATACACTACAGAGTTAAGATAGGTTCTCAAAAGCTTCCTATGAGCTATTTACCACACTGCACAGGTAAGGAGGATACCGCATTAAAATAGACTGTTCAATGTTCCTACCTTTGTTTTCCCCCATAATTAGAGATTGTGAGAATTCATCAAACAATACACATACAAAACTGCAGCTTAATCCACTACTATATTCCACCAAATTGATGCGTTTTATGTCCACAATAGTTTAGTAGAAAAACTTTAAAAGAAGTATGAATTTCTGGAGGGGGAGGTTTGTGTGTGTGTGGTTTGGGCCAGGGTGGTTAGGACCTAACCTAACATAACCTAACCTAACCTAGCATTACATAATATAATAAAACATGATCTAATCTAACCTAATCTAGAATAACCTAACCTAACCCAACCTAACCTAATGTAACCTAACCTAACCCAAAAGTCCACTCACTCACTCCACCCCACCTTGCCCTGTCTAGCTTCTCCGTATCTGTACCATCAACACATTACGGTAGTGTGGGGCTGGCTGGTTCGTTTCTCGGCATTCCTACGTCATTGTTAAAGTAGTTTTCACCTTATCTGGTTGGTCTCGTGCGACCCACTGGCGCCAGGAGCTGTCTTCGTCTCCAGGCCTCAGCGGGTGGCCGTGTTGGGAGCCTCAGGTGCTGGGGTTATCCCGGACACACACCGCCCACTGTTTCTACACGTTCAGAGATTCTTTCTTAAGGACAATATGAAGAGTAGCCCCCCAGTTTACTTCACCTGATGAATAAATACCCTAAAGCTACCTGATGGGGTTAGGTTATGCTATTTTATTTTAGGTTAGGTGAGGGGAGGTTATGTTATATTAGGTTAGGTTAGAGTAATGACATGTTAGGTTAAGGTTATGTTTTATAAAGTAAATGATAGGTTATCTTAGGTTTTGTTAGGATAAGTTAGATTGAATTAGGTTAAGTTAGGTAATTCAACCATTACTGCTTTTAAATCTTCACTTACAGGAAAAAACTTACCTCTCAAGTGAAGAATCATGACGCCACTGCCGAGGGTGTGGGGAAGCCCTGAATTTCTGCGAAGATTTTATCTAATGTGTGTCTACAGTATGTGTCGGGGTCCCTGAAATAGTGTAGTGGAGGATGGTAGTCACGTCCGTTCCGTTAGTGAGACGCCTCCTTATTTGTATTCTTCACTACGATATACTGTCCAGTCAACTAATAAAGTCTGTTGGTCGCCTCTCCTCCTGAACCACGAACCCCCGGGAGAGAACTCGTGAACCTGAAGAGGCAGTAGACTGATACATTATTCTGTCCATAAATGCTGCTTCGTGTTCATGAGTCTGAATCTCTCGGGGGTTCGTGGTTCAGGATGAGAGGCGACCAACAGGACGTTATTAGTTGACTGTACAGGACAAAAATGTTCTACTCCCATCATCATCATCGTCGTCATTATCATCGTCGTCGTCATCATCATCATCATCATCATCATCATCATCATCATCATCATCGTTAATGTCTTACGTTTAACGCTGAATGAAGCGAATATCGTAATTATTGATGGATGACCCGTGTTATACAGGAGTCAGTCCACCCTGGCCGTACACCCAAACACACACCTTAGTCTAGCTAGGTTTTTATATTTTATTTAAAACTTAATGGTAAATATTATTATTATTAATATTAATAGTAGTATTTTGGTTATTATTATTATCATTATTATTATTATTATTATTATTATTATTATTATTATTATTATTATTATTATTATTATTATTATTATTATTATTATTATTATTATTGTTGTTGTTGTTGTTGAAGCCATCTCAGAGTTATAAATGATAAAAATCCTTAAACAAGAAATTGGTGCAAAAATAAATAATTCCGGTTTATTTATTATATCTAGACAAGTTACCATTACTGAACCAGGTTTAAGATCTCGTTATTGTAAGGCGCTTTTAGGGAAAGTGTTACATGAATCCGGGTTATCTTCTGACACACACACACACACACACACACACGAGAGTAAGTGTTTGTGATCATAACATTGCCACTGATGGTGACTTAGATGGTGAAATACTTACCAGAGATATACATGGGTTTGTAAGTTGATGTGAGCAAACTCTCTCTCTCTCTCTCTCTCTCTCTCTCTCTCTCTCTCTCTCTCTTAACACTTCCACGTCATGGTCTTTAAAAATAAGACGAAAAAATATTGTGTGGCAACTCTCGTCCAACAAAGTTATCAAGTAGTGTTTAAGTTTTATTAATGAAGGAGTTTACGTAATATTTGTGTTTTGTTTGACTGAAGGTGATGATAATGATGGTGTCTGATAGTGACAGTGGTATGTGACGGTGGTGGTGGTGTGTGTTAGTGACGGTGGTAATGTGATAATGACGGTGATAGTGTGATAGTGACAATGGTGGTGAAAATGATGCTGATTGACACACACACACACACACACACACACACACACACACGAATAATACTGGAAGAACAGTGTAAATCATCTACCAGGGCTCACAGTTCAGGTTCTCAAACGATACATAAGGTGATACATAATGCTATACATACAAGGTAAATTAATACATAAGGTAATACATAATGGTATACATAAGGTAATACATAATGGTATACATAAGGTAATACATAGTGCTATGCATAAGGTGATACATAATGTTATATATAAGGTGAAGTTGTCGCTCAAGTGTTAGACAAGTAATAGCTCTGAAGAATAAGTTAACGTTAAAGTTTTCCCTCAAGTTGTCGTTCAAGTGTAAGATAACCCTCAAGTTGTCGTTCAAGTGTAAGATAACCCTCAAGTTGTCTTTCAAGTGTAAGATAACCCTCAAGTTGTCGTTCAAGTGTAAGATAACCCTCAAGTTGTCGTTCAAGTGTAAGATAACCCTCAAGTTGTCGTTCAAGTGTAAGACAACCCTCAAGTTGTCTTTCAAGTGTAAGATAACCCTCAAGTTGTCGCTCAAGTGTGTGTGTGTGTGTGTGTGTGTGTGGGGGGGGGGGGGTCCACGGGTTCACAGTCTATTGATTATTAAATTACTCTGATGCTTCCTCGGTGCGTGTGTGTGTAAGGTCAGGGGCTAGATGGTCGCGTGTCTAGGATAATCACTGTTATATTCTGGCTACCTGCATTATGTGACCAGGTGTGTAGTGCCAGGTCAGGTGCGGAGTGTCAGGTCTGGTGTGTAGTGCCAGGTCAGGTGTGTAGTGCCAGGTCAGGTGCGGAGTGTCAGGTCTGTGTGTGTAGTGTCAGGTCTGGTGTGTAGTCAGGTCAGGTGAGGAGTGTCAGGTCAGGTGTGTGTGTCAGGTCAGGTGCGGGTGTCAGGTCTGGTGAGGTGTCAGGTCTGGTGGTCAGGTCAGGTGTGTCAGGTCTGGTGTGTAGTGCCAGGTCAGGTGTGTAGTGCCAGGTCAGGTGTCAGGTCAGGTGTGTAGTGTCAGGTCAGGTGCAGTGTCAGGTCTGGTGAGTGTCAGGTCAGGTGAGGTGTAGGTCAGGTGTGTCAGGTCAGGTGTGTAGTGTCAGGTCTGGTGTGTAGTGCCAGGTCAGGTGGGAGTGTCAGGTCTGGTGTGTAGTGTCAGGTCAGGTGAGGTCAGGTCAGGTGTGTAGTGTCAGGTCTGGTGTGTAGTGTCAGGTCAGGTGCGGAGTGTCAGGTCTGGTGTGTAGTGCCAGGTCAGGTGTGAGTGTCCAGGTCAGGTGTATAGTGTCAGGTCAGGTGTGTAGTGTCAGGTCAGGTGTGTAGTGTCAGGTCAGGTGTATGGTGTTAGGTCAGGTGTATAGTGTCAGGTCAGGTGTGTAGTGTCAGGTCAGGTGTGTAGTGTCAGGTCAGGTGTATGGTGTTAGGTCAGGTGTATAGTGTCAGGTCAGGTGTGTAGTTTCAGGTCAGATATACATGTATAATCAGTTGTGTATTAGCCAATACGGAAAGGACTCGGTATATGGTGACCAATGGTAGAACAAGTTATCTGTTACATCACTAGTGGTAGCAGCCAATGAGACAACGAAACAGGCGTCACTAACCAATGGCAGAGCTAGTTATCAACAAGGATGTATGGTGACGTAGATGCCAGAAACTTATGAAACCTTTTAATATTTTGGGTTTAATTCCCCACCATTTACCTGTTAGGATTAAGGTAGTGTTTGGCAGGTGTTTTTCGTGTATGTGTTCCCAAGTACAGTCATTAAACGATCTATCTACACAAAATTGTGATGAAAAAATGACACAACGAACGAAAAATTTTGGCAACCCTACCGAAACAACAGGAGTCGCAATGTTCGTTCTGAAATTCATCGACCACCCCGTCCTCAGTATAGATAGTTTTTTTGAGTTACTGTGAGTATTAATTATTCCCGGTTCTGGTCAGTAAGTATAGAACGTTTACACAATAATTGTTAACTAAAGTCTTACAATATTTTAGGCCAAGTTCAGTATAAAGGGCGGCAGATTATGGTCGTTGTCCTCATTAAGTGAAATGTTTATCCTCTTGAGTACAAACAATGTTTTAACCCTTGAGTATATATCATGATTTAGCCCTTCCAATAATATGTCTTTATTCCCTTGAGTATGAAGACGTCGTAATCGAGGTCTAGTCATCGTACTCTGTAGGGTAATTCAATGTGCTCGGGGTGGGTATTGTACTCAGTGGGATAATTCAATGTACTCAGGGTGGGTATCATACTCCGTGGGATAATTCAATGTACTCAGGGTGGGTATCATACTCAGTGGAATAATTCAACGTGCTCACAGTGGGTATCGCACTCCGTGGGATAATTCAATGTACTCAGGGTGGGTATCGTATTCAAGGCCTTTAAAAATATCCCAATCGTGTTATTAGGTATTTTAAACTATAGTAAAACCTCTATTAAATGGACTATATAGAGAGGAAAAGTCCGTTATGTCGAGGGTCTGTTGGATGTGAGGCCTCCACCTAATGAACTGTATAGAGATGAAAGTCTGCTATGTCGAGGGTCCATTAGAAGTGAAACCCCATCTAACGGATTATATGGAGAGAGAAGTCCGTTATATGGAGGTCTAACTGTAGTCAAGCTTTGTATCAATGTTAACCAAAAATACTTACTTGTTGCAACATTTTTTTTATAAAGTGATGATTCGGTAAATTTCACTTGTTGCCACTAAACGAAATCAAAGTTGAAACTATGTTCTTCCTGTGTTCTTTGGTGTGACCCCCCCACCCCCCTCCCTCTCAGAATCTAAAGATTTGCCATAAAATCAAGGTAAAAAGTGTTCAAAACACACCCCAAACTATCGAAAAAACATAGTTTTGAATCTAACCTAACCGCCCCCCCACCTATGACCTGATCTGTTACTCACTTCTTACCTTGTTCAGAATTAGAAGACTCATGGGAAGGCTGTGGAGGGTATAGCCGTACTACTTTGATGAAGAATCGGTGTAACAAACCAACGAACAGAAGCAACTAGACGAACAAAAAGAACAAGAAACTCACATACAAACATACTTAATAAAATGTTAAATATCTCGCCTATACGTAATTTGCGTCAGAAATACCATTGACGAACAGTGTCTTAGAATTGGCAAATTTACTAATCACAACTATAATTTTTCCGAGGTTCGTTTAGTGGTAACAAGTGAAATAATTCCGATGATTCTTATCTTTAAATGTTTCAAGTTCATCTATTGTATGGATGGAGGATTTTACGCGAAATTTGTCACTTGAAGAAATACTGTCATCAGTAAGAGCATCACCATCATTGATTCTTTATTTTTTTCGTCAATTTATATATTTGTAGTTTACATTAGTCAAGTTTTCTTTTGTTTATGTTGATTTCATTATTAAATTTCTCATTTTCTGTTTCGTCAAAAATTCTCGTTGCCTGTTCAATTTCATTATAGAAAACGTGTTTTCCAGTTTTCTAACACGAACATAAACTCTTCTGATTATTGTTTATAATTATTTTATTATCATCAGCACATGAATAAGAATAACCGCATCAGTAACTGAACGAAATAACTGTTTACTACATCTGAGTTATTATTTATAAGTGCTTCCCCTATGGTGTTAAAGACAAACATTTTGTTACGATAAAATCAGAACCCTAAAAAACATGGCATGATGTGAGCACTACCCAGCAAGGATTTATTGAGACAAAAGAGTCTATGTTTACAATTAACTGCAGTTGTGCTAACAATATTCAATGAATACCCAACACACACACACACACACACACACACACACACACACATATATATATACTGTGTGTAGCTTCGAGTTTATTAAATTTTTGTCATGTTTTCAGTTAACGAATAATCAACGGAATTTAAAGTTGGAAAGTTTTATTTTAGAGGAAAATCATTCAACTTTCTCATTAAAGTCGCCTTAACATTATTATCACCCTGTTTGGCGATCGTCTGCCAGTTATGACGTTAATTGTGTAATACTGTATCGTGTTTCCCAATGCGTGAGGTTTGGCTTTGAGTGGGTTTGTCGCATTGGGTTATATACCTTTGGTGTAATGGTCAGCTCGCCTCGCAAGCGAACGGACTTGAGTTCGTTCCTCGGGCAGGGTGAAACTACAGGCAAGTTTCTTTACGCCATTTGCCTCTGTCTACCCAGCAGTGATTGGGAACCTGGATGTTAATCGATCTGCGGATCGTATTCCGGGGTAATGGTTAGCCAGTGCAGTTGGCGAGTTGTCAGGTCTTCTCGGACTATTTCTTAACAATGGGTCATGCAGTTCGTTAACTTAGGGTGTGGTTGTTGTGTTGGCGACAGCTTCTACACCTTAAACAAATTCACGCCTAGGTGGCCCTTGGGCCGGCCATCCTCGTTGCACGAGGGGCAACCATTATTATTTTATATACTGTCTGTGATGCTGACAGAATTTGTCAATAAACTGCTGTTGGCCTTTTGGCTATTGTTTGTCCCGCAGCCCAGCACTGTTGCCATTACTCACGCATCCGTACCTCATGACGCTTATCTCTGCCCTCTCTCTGCCTGGCCTTATGCGTAGTCGTGTACAGTCACTCAAAAAACTATCGTTACATGGAGGAATCGATGATTTTTAGAATGAACTCTGCCTCCTATTATCTCGGTAGGGCTGCCCAAATCCTTCATCCGTTGGGTCATATTTTTTCAACAATTTTGTATGGATAATTTTTTGAGTGACTGTATCTGTTTATACAAGTTGTAAACCAACTGACTGAGATTTTGAAGTATTTCACATCCTCGGTCGTCGTGCATGTGTGGTGAAGATAACGCTTGTCTTAATAATCTTACGCCGAGCAGAGGAATGGATGAGACGCCTCAGCATGTCTAGTAAATAACAATCCAATCATGTTTGGTATCACTACCTTGGCCTTTCAACACAAATACAACTCTGATGATTATTTCTTTATATATTTATTTGTTACTCTCATTTTCTTTATTTTATTTTTCATAGTTTTCTTTCGTTTAGGTTAGGTTAGGTTAGCTTGGTTAGGGCAACGCTTGAGCTGAATTACATTAGATTGAGTTCTATTGAGTAACATTATATTGAATTCTGTTGGGCTAGATTGGGTTGAGGTATGGTGGATAATGTATTGTGTGGGGCGAGGGATAGAGGGAAAAGGTGTATAGAGAATGTCATGGACGAGTGAGTGTGTGTGCGTGATCTGTGATCCCAGATGACCTCCCCGTTCTTACGTCACACACACCCTCAAAGGTCACCACCACCGTCTTCTGCCTGGAGGTGGACTCTCTCTCTATGTACTGCAAGTATGTGTGTATGTATGTATTAAGTCCCGTATTGGTGATTTATTAAATAATACTGTTCAAGCGGTTGAGATGAAGTGTAGTCTGTCCTCAACACCAAGTTATGTTTAAGTTTTCCCTGGTGTAATTATTAAAATTGTTACTTGCATACAGACTTAAGTTGTTGACAGGTAATAATAACCTTATAAAGCCCACCAGCCTACATGAAGGTCCGCTAAGAAAACTAGTAATGGTCCATGTACTGAGCCTTGGGGTACTCCACTAGTGACGTTACCCCAATCGGATTTAGTGCCGTTAGTGCTTACTCTTTATTATATACATAAATGGCATAGATATAGGCGTAGACATCAACATAAGTAAATTTGCTGACGACACTAAAATAGGGCGTGTAATTAAATCTGACGAGGACTCCGCAAAACTATAGGAAGATCCCAAAAAATATTTCGCATGGTCTGAAAAATGGCAGATAAATTTAATGTGGACAAATGTAAAGTACTTCTCTAGGAGATATAAACAGAGAATCCAGATATCAGATGAACAGCGTTGTTATAGAGAAATCCGATTTTGAGATAAGTAGGAATCTTAAACCAAGACAGCAATGTGTCTTTTGCTCGAAACAGGGCTAACAAACAACTTGGGTTCATACAAAGGAGTGTTAGTTACAAGACTAGCGAGGTTATCCTAAAACTAGATCTTGCTCTTGTGAGACCACACTTGGATTACGCGGTTCAGTTCTGGTCACCCTACTACAGAATGGATATAGAATACCTAGAAAGAATTCAGAGGAGAATGACCAGACTAATGCCAGGCATTAGGAACCTTGAGTACAGAGACAGGTTAAAGCATCCTAATTTGCACTCCCTCGAGAGACGTAGAGTGAAGGATGATATGATCGAGGTACATAAATGGAAGTCAGGGTTTAACAAAGGTACTCAAATTATCCAACCAGGAGCGAACTCGTAGCAATGGTTTTAAATTAGACAAATTTAGATTTAGGCGTGAAATAGGTAAATTTTGGTTGAAAATAGAGTAGTGGATGAGTGGAACAAGTTAGGTAAATTTTGGTTGAAAATAGAGTAGTGGATGAGTAGAACAAGTTAAACATCATCATTAACTCGAATACGCTGGATAGCTTCAAATATAGGTTGGATGGATATATGAGCGATTGGGGTTGGGCGTAAACGGGACTGTCCAGTATGGGCCAATAGGCCCGCTGCAGTTTCCTCCATTCTTATGTTCTTATATTCTTATCAAATGATTGTTCACATCTTATGAATTAGAAGTTTACAGAGAAAAATAAATTATAATTGATTTATTACATACATTTCATGTTTGTCGCGTATGAAGCCTCAGTGCTGGGAATGTATAGTATGCTCTCAATAATAATTCAGTAATCAGTGTAATTCAGGTTCGGTATTTCATGGTATCATGATCAATTGATATATTTAATATTTGCATGAAGACTAATCCCTAAGATTCTCGTTAAAGTATAAGTTGAAATGGCAGATTTTAAAAGTTCATAAGTTTCTCTCAGTTAAAGTTTGCCCTGACAACTTGTGTCTTCTTCAACCAAAGACCATGCTTCAACCTTAAAGTGTGACCTCTAGTGGGGCGGGCACGGTGAGTCCTAATACTCATACCCAGTGGCTAGGAGGTGCCCAAGGGGAAGAGAGTCAACCTCAGGTGATTGTTAGGTCAGTGTGTGTGTGTGTCCTACAGCGTTGCCACACCATGATACTGACCTTCACTGTCAGTGTGTCCAAGACTGCCTACCACTCCTCAGACCCTGCCGCTGGGGTGGGTAGTGACTGTGATGAGTGGGTGATGACTGTGGTGGGTGGGTGGTAACTGTGGTGGGTGGCGGTGACTGTGGTGGGTGGGTGGTAACTGTGGTGGGTGGTGGTGACTGTGGTGGGTGGGTGGTGACTGTGGTGGGGTGGGTGGTGACTGTGGTGACTGTGGTGGGTGGGTGGTGACTGTGGTGGGTGGGTGGTGACTGTGGTGGGTGGTGGTGAGTGGTGGTGGGTGGGTGGTGACTGTGGTGGGGTGGGTGGTGACTGGTGGGTGGTGGTGGTGACTGTGGGTGGGTGGTGACTGTGGTGGGTGGTGGTGACTGTGGTGGGTGGTGACTGTGGTGGGTGGTGACTGTGGTGGGTGGGTGGTGACTGTGGTGGGTGGGTGGTGTGGGTGGTGGTGACTGTGGTGAGTGGTACTATGTTGTTACCAGTATATTAGGCAAGAGTCATTACTCTATCCTCCTCCTTGCTCCATCATTCCCCTTTTTTCTCCATCCTCCTCCTCGTCCCCTGTCATTCCTCCTCCATCATTCTCTTCCTCCATCATTCCTTACTCCACCGTCCCCCTCCTCTTTCTTCTTTCTGTATCATTCCTTCTCTTCTTCCATCCTCCTCTTCCTCCATCATTCTCCCTCTCCCGCCCCTTCGTCCTCCTCCTTCACCCTCTTCTTCCTCCCTCATTCTCTCTCTTCCTCTCCCTTCTACCCTCCATCATTTCCTCCATCCTCTCCTCTTCCTCCCACCCCTCCTCCATCCCTCCTCCTCCATCCACCCCTCCTCCTCCATCACCCCTCCTCCTCCATCACCTCCTCCTCCTCCATCACCTCCTCCTCCTCCATCACCCTCCTCCTCCATCACCCCTCCTCCTCCATCACCCTCCTCCTCCATCACCTCCTCCTCCTCCTCCATCACCCCTCCTCCTCCCTCCCTCCTCCTCCTCCTCCTCCTCCATCACCTCCCCTCCTCCTCCATCACCCCCTCCTCCCATCACCCTCCCTCCTCCATCACCTCCTCCTCCTCCATCCTCCTCCCTCCATCCTCCTCCTCCATCCCTCCTCCTCCTCTCCTCCTCCCCTCCATCCCCCCCCTCCTCCTCCATCACCTCCCCTCCTCCCTCCTCCTCCTCCTCCTCCATCACCCCCTCCTCCTCCGTCACCCCCCTCCACCTCCATCACCCCCTCCTCCTCCAGCAGTTGGCCAGGGTGGGAGGGTATCTGTACCTGTGGCGTGATAGGTCAAAGGTTAATTAAGTCAATACCAAAAGAATATTTTCCTTTTGTACGTCTTCCCGCTTCTCACACACACACACACCAACACACACAGATAATCACGCCAACACACACAGATAAGAGAACAGGTAGAGAGAGGGCTGATGGAGTGGGGGGAGAGGTAGGGAGGGGCCTGAAGAGAGGGGAGTTTGTCGGAGGGAAGGAGCGGTAGGGGGGGGAAGGTTACCTAATGTGAATATAACGCTTCACTCGAGTGAAGATTAACTACTGTTGTTGTTTAGTGTAGGTAAAGAGTGTAGTGATAATGTAATGACGTACCGTTATCAAGTGTGTATGTACAGTCACCCAAAAAAGTCCTGTCGCGAACCATGAACCCCGAGATTCAGATTCTTGAACCCGAAGCATTTATGGACAGAATAATGTATCAGTGTCTACTGCTTCGGGCTCACGAGTCTGAATCTCGGGGTTCGTGGTTCGCGACAGGACTCTTATGGGTGACTGTACCAATCACGCAACCCCGTGTTAATGACTCACGCGGGACCTTCTACAGTACCGCCAAGTATTTCTTTTTTTTTTCCTTCCGTTTGTTTTTGTGTAATTTACGTCTAAGTTACATATCTGAACTTAATTCTATCTTTGCTTTATTTTACGTAATTCTTCACTTGTTTTAACAGAGATAAATGTTGATATATCACGGCTTTGACCCTTGATTTAGGCTCGTGGATACATATTTTAATATAAATACCATGACTAGGCAGGAAAAACAAATAAACATCAAGTGTTAATTATTATAAATATGAGCGTCATGACTCTGGTTGGATAAACAAATAAGCATCAAGGTTTAATTATTATAGATATAGATGCCACGACTCTGAATAGAAAAAACAAATGAACATCACGAGGTTTTATTATCGTCGTGGTGAGGTGTCTATACGTGGAAGGTTGGATTCCTCAAGGCCGTGAGGACATCCACCCCCTCCCATTTTCCTTTGTCGAGGGGCTGCTGTCCTCTATCTCGTTCGTCGGGACACCTTTTTAAGAGACCGCACTAGCAATTACTCATGAGTTCTGGAATTTATTGCCGTGAGGAGCAGCAAGAGCAGACCGACGAGAACAGGTTTTGTGGCGTCTTCGACTTGAAGTGTCAGAAGGTGTCTGTCTGTCTGTGTCTCTCGTGGGGGCTATATGTATTTTTTGAGGTAGTACTAAAATTCTCTCTCTCTCTCTCTCTCTCTCTCTCTCTCTCTCTCTCTCTCTCTCTCTCTTCTCGATTTCCCTCTTAATTTATCTTTTCTCTCTTGTATCTCTTTTCTTTCTCCCGATTTCTCTATTCTCTCACATTTGTTTTTCTTTTTTCTCTATCACACACACACACACACACACACATCTGAAGTGAAGAGACATAAATTGTTGGGTCATCGCCCGGGAGTCACTTCACCTGCAGACGACAGCACAGACTTAGCCGGGACCGGTGATGACCTTCCTAACCTAACCTAACTTCACTTTACAAAGACGCTCAAGAATGAAACCCTTTGAGGCCTGAAGAGTTAAATAAACGTCCTTTAAAGGTTTAAATCATTATAGTCAAAGGGTTAAAGTATCTCATCATCGTCAAAGGGTTAAAGCATCTCATCATGCTCAAAGAGTTAAATCATAGTCGTCAACGGGTTAAAACATCGTCTTCAAAGCGTTAAATCGTAGTCCTCCTCATCATCATTATTATCAAAGGGTTCAATCATCGTCGTCAAAGGGTTAAGTAAACACACACACACACACACACACACACACACGAGTCGGGAATGAGAGGAAGCTGCCAATGTACTGTACGTTTTCGTTGTAATCTTTTATTGTTCATTGTCTGCGAATTCGGTTTAAAGTGTCATTATAATGTTGTCTGTTAGAGGGGGTGAGAAGGGGAGGAGGAAGAGGAGAAAACGGTCAGCATTCCTTTCAGGACAGTGATGCGGGCAGCAGCAAGTGTCCAACTAGGGCCATGACCTGCCATCCACCGTGTGTCCGGTCTCCCCTCCCCAATCCATTCTTTCCTTTCACTTTCCTTCCCTTCTCTCCACTCGTTACCCCCCCCCCTCCATTCTTCCCTCCCCTTCTCTACCCTTCTCTCTCCCCTCTCTTCCTTCTTCCCTTTCCTCTCCAATCTTCACCCACCTCCCTCTCCCCACTCCCGCCTTTCCCACCTCCTTATGTCCCCTCCCCTTGTTCCTCCTCTTTCCTCCTCTTCCTCCTTCCTCACCCCCTTCCTGGGCATTTACCAGCACCTCACTATGCCTCTGGTCTTCCCAACACTCACACTAATACCCACATGCCCCTGGTCTGCAGCACCACCCACCCTGCCCCTGGTCTGCAGCACCACCCACACTGCCCCTGGTCTGCAGTGCCACCCACACTCCCACCCACTGCTTTTATGTAGAGGGCAGTATGATTTTTTTACCTAACGATTGAACCAAAGCTAATCTCACCTAACCTAACCCAAGCTAACCTAAGCCAAGCTAATAAATCAACCTCACCTCACCTCACCTAACCTAACCTAACCTAACCTAATCTAGCCGAACGTTTTTTTTAAATCAAGACAGGACTAAATTCACACTCCAGACCGTGGATGTTCAAATTCCACTGTGGAGGATAACCATTGTATACCTCCTCCCACAAGTCTTGGGTGTGACTTCAAATATGTGTGTTGTGGTGACACTTAAGTTAGTTATCCCTGCAGGAAGGTTGTTCTTGTGTTGGGTCTAGGAAGGTCAACAGAGGTCAAGGTCAATATGTGAAAGATCTTGAAGTGTGACCTCCTATTTTCGTGGAAGTCTTTCCCAAGTAAATCCGGTTCTGAAGTGATGATTTTTTCCTGGTAAAAGTCTGGCGATGTTATCCAAGTGATGACTCATAGACGACTATTTACTGCTTATGTTATTGACTAATATTTGATTTAGTTTTAAGTTTTGCCGCCAGCGAGAATTATATTATTAGTGTAGTAAATAATTATGTACAGTCACTCATAAACCTATTTGTACTTGGAAATCAGTAAGGCTAGAGAATGAACACTGTGACTCCTGTTGTCTCGGTAGGGTTGTCAAAATCCTTCGTCCGTTGTGTCATCTTTTTCAACACAATTGTGTATAGATAGTTTTTGGGTGACTGTACGAGAGGATGTCACAATGTTTATGTTCAAAACTCCCTAATTTACTTACCTGATGAAGTGAGTGAGTGGAGCAGCGAGGGAGAGAGAGGCAGGCAACAGGACCTTCACATTCTCAAAACCAACCTTCAAACATTAAATTTCCTCTCGTAACTTGCAACAACGTGACAGTGCATTCATCTTCACATCTGTCACGACACAAAGACCCTAGTCAGAACACCTGTATAGTCAGTCACACATTTTGGTGGTCATTATCTAAGGGGCTTTTGTTTATTTTGGGGAGATAGATGAGGTTCTTCCCTCCCCCTCCCCAGCTGGTGGTGTGTGAGGGAGGTTGGGTGATGACGGAGGTGTATGGTGTACTGTATATACTTCTGTCTGGACATATGTCTGTCTAGCTAGCTGTTACAGCCAGCTTCGTACATCTTCTTTACACTCTTACACCCCCATACACCCCTCTACACCCAACACACTCCTCCTGGCCACAGAGCCACACACACGCAGTCAACACACTGCCTCCTGCTCACACCCGCCCACACACACCTGCTGGCCACACTCAACACACCCTTATTATTATTATTATTATTATTATTATTATTATTATTATTATTATTATTATTATTATTATTATTATTATTATTATTATTATTATTATGCTATCTTAGACTTTTGTAATAACTATGATTATTTTTGTTTCAGGTGAGTTCCACCACACACCCCTCACCCCCACCCCTTACCCCTACCCCTACCCCTCCCCCTCACCCCACCTCCTCACCCCACCCTTACCCCCACCTCCACCCCTCACCCCCCCCACCTCTCACCTCCCTTTACCCCCACCAGCTTCAAGGTCGTCACGTTCCTAAGGTAAATTGTCTAGTTATCACCTCTCTCTCTCTCTCTCTCTCTCTCCCTCTCTCTCTCTCTCTCTCTCTCTCTCTCTCTCTCTCTCTCTCTCTCTCTCTCTCTCTCTCTCTCTCTCTCTCTATAACCTCATCCCATTTCTCCTCTCCTCCTCTTCCTCCTCCTCTTCCTCCTCCACACCCCAGCCCCCTCTCTCCCCCCTCCCCTCATCCCCCCTCCTCGTCACCTATCTTCCTCCTCCTCCTCCACTAACCCCCTCTCTCCCCTCCTCATCCCCTATCCTCGTCACCTATCTTCCTCCTCCTCCTCCTCCCTCCTCCTCCTCCTCCTCCCACCCCTTCCCCCTCTCTCCCCTCCTCGTCCCTATCCTCATCTACCCTACTCTTCTCTCCTCCTCCACCCCTCTCCCCCTCCTCGTCACCCTGTCTTCACTCCTCCCTCCTCCCTGCCCCTCTCTCCCCCTCTCTCCCCCTCTCTCCCCCCTCCGTCACCCTATCTTCCTCCCTACTCTCTGTAACAAGTTTCAAGATATAAACACCTTTCCCACTACTACCACCTAACTTACCTTCTACCACTACTACCACTATTACCTTCTACCACTACTACCACTATTGCCTTCTACCACTACTACCACTATTACCTACTACCACTACTATTTTTTTAATGGCCTCCAGCCTCCCCCAATAGCCATTCCTTCGCCACCATTTTATTACCTTAATATTAAATATCCTAATACATAAGTAGCTCTCCTAACTGTGTTGAGTTAGTTGAGCCGCAGATCTATGCGGCTTTCGGTGACTGTTGCCTCATAGTCAATATCTGCAACTGTTGTCGGCTTTGGGGCCGAAGCTCTCGTTCCCCTGACGCAGAGCAAAGCCGACCGAAGGAGAGAGAAGGACAGTCGACATCTCATTCAGGCTGTAACATAACTACTACTACTAGCACCACTTAAGGAGAATTTGACTTAGATAAAGAATCACTTGTCATGGAAGAATAAAAATGTTGCTTGTCCTAAATTTCTATTCATGTGTTGGGATATCTAGGACAAGGTTGCCTCCCCCCCCTTTTTGTACCACGCTGTATCACTCTACCGCCTCTTGTGCTGTACACCACTCTATCAGTCTGTACCACCCCTCTTGTACCACTCTGTATTAATCTGTACCACCTTTTGTACTGTACCACGCTGTGTTACACTGTATGTTTAGTTGAATGACATCAGTTGAGTGACATCATTAGTTAATTGACATCATAGGTTGGGTGACATCATCAATTCGGTGACATCATAAGTTGCGTGACATCATAAGTTGGGTGACATCCTCAGTTGGGTGACATCTTAAGTTGGGTGACATCTTCAGTTGAGTGACATCCTCAGTTGGGTGACATCATCGGTTAGGTGACATCATCAATTGGGTGACATCATAAGTTGGGTGACATCCTCAGATGGGTGACATCATCAATTGGGTGACATCCTAAATTGGGTGCCATCATTAGTTGGGTGACATCATCATTTGGGTGACATCAGAGATTGTATTGACTGTATATTTTGAGCCTTGTAATTAAACCACGTCAATATTAGCCCTGGCCTTCCCCTCTTCCTCCTCCCTCCCTTTCCTCCTCCTTCCCTTCCTTCCCTTCCCTCCCTCCATCACCGGATATCTTCCTCAGCCAATTATCAGCTCCCTATTGATCTCGTTGGATCAGTCAAAAGACAAGACGCTGTTTGAACTTCTCCCTGATTGGGATGGGCCAATAAACGGTGCCGCTCACTGACGTCACTCATGTCGGACAACCAATCACCATGTTTGCTTTGGTTTTAGGTACTAGTGATTGGTCTACTCAGCTTTAAGTACTCGTGATTGATCCAGTCAACTTAAACAACTCTTGATTTGTCTGGTCAGCTTTATGTACTCGTGATTTCTTTAGTCAGCTTTAAGTATTCGTGATTGGTCCAGTCAGCTTTAAGTACTCGTGATTGGTCCAATCAGCTTTAAGTACTCGTAATTGGTCCAGTCAGCTTAAGGGTGATTGATGCAGAAGACAACTGAAGTTTTCCTCGACAGTAAAATTAAAATAAACATCAAAACAAAGGAAGTTAGGTTATAGGTTATAGGTAGTAGGCAGCTACCAAACAGGGAGGTACTACGGCCTGTGAAGATAATGGAAGCATAATGTGTTGTCTGATGGTAGACCCTGCTGCCATATGTGACCAAGTCCCAGGTTGATGATCTAACTTTCTGCCTCATATACACACAATTGTAGGGTTTGCCCACAGGCCCTGATGTGGGTCATTGACCTGTGCCCTGGTGGGCTAATCCCGTAAAAAATTGACAAAATATATTAAAACAAAATAAATAAGAAATAATTAAAGGGAAATACGGCTTTGAAAAGACATGAAATGTGCAATTATGGTTCAGATTTGTCCAAATTTTTTCTGAAACTCCAAAAACGTGAGAAAGAATGCGACTCTCCACCAATAAGAATGCGTTAATTGTCTCCCACGTTTTACGACAGGAAATTCCTTCGGTTGTACATCTCACCTGGCGACGTTGAGGCGAGCCGACGGTCCTGGAGGTGAGGGGAGGAGGAGGAGGGGAAGAAGAGAAGGGGAAGGAGAAAGGAAAGGGGAGAGGAGGAAGAGAACGAAGGGAAGGAAAGGGGTGGGGGATGAAAGAGGGGGAGGGGAGAAATGACAGTAAAGGAGAGGAGAGAGGAGGAGTAGGGGGAAGGGAAGGGGAGAGGGGAGGTGAGAGAAGCGGAGAAGGGGGAGAGGGAAGTGACTGATTGAGGTTAGTGTTTTATTATGGTCAGTGATGTGTGTGGGGGTGTGGGTGTGGGGTGTGTGTGTGTGTGGGGGTGTGTGGGTGTGGTGTGTGTGTGTGTGTGTGTGTGTGTGTGTGTGTGTGTGTGTGTGTGTGTGTGTGTGTGTGTGTGGGTGTGTGTGTGTGGGGTGTGGGTTGTGGGTGTGTGTGTGTGTGTGTGGGTGTGGGTGGGTGTGTGTGTGTGTGGGGGTTGGGGTGGTGGGTGGGTGGGTCACCATACTTACCGCCTGACTATCAGACCATTACCACTACCCACCACCACAATACCATCACCACTATTACCACACTACCACCATCATCACCATTATCAACCCCTACCCACACTACCTTGCATGGTGGAGGGGAGGGGGCGTGGGTGGGTGGGGGTCACCTTGGTTCCTGCTCAGAATATTATCCACCAAGAGTTAAAATACGCCAGTATGTTAATTGACTCTAGGCACCTTGACCTCTCACCCCCTCCTCCCCCTCCTCCTTCTCCCCCTTCCCTAGCCCCCCTCTAACATCCCTCACACCCCCTCCTTCCCCCATCTCACTCCAACACCCCTTCTTCACCCCTTTCCTCCCTCTTTCCTCCTTCCCCTTTCCGATTATTCCATTCCCAATTGCCTCCCCCACCTTTCTCCCCTCTCTCCATTCCTCTTCCCCTCTCCACCCACCCTATCCTCTCTCCCACCTCCCTTCCCCATTCCCCTATCCCCCACAATCTTCCCCTCCTTCCCCACACACATCACCATCACTGACAGCCGCCCTCCAACAATCTTTCCTCCTATAAGGTTGAATCCTAGCGTAATTTTGCCACCATTTAGTACATTAACGTATGACCTCAATAACACACATACACTATGTATTATTGAGGCCATACGTGTTAAGTACTTATGAGTGACTTGTAACAGCATATTTAAGTACATTTAAGTATTAAGATAATCCTTTCATTGTATAACTGACTGGTTTATTATTGTAAGAAGGAGATTGTGTGACTGTAGTTATAACTGTGAGCATTGTGTGACGTGACTGAGCATATTTGATTGTGTGAAGTAGAACTCTCTCTCTCTCTCTCTCTCTCTCTCTCTCTCTCTCACACACACACACACACACACATTGGCGCCATCTTGGCTTTCTTGTCAGTAAGTCTTGTCCCTCACTCTGGCTACCTCCCTTCACTCTTGCCCCCTCACCCTCCCTCCTCTCTCTTGCCCCTCATCCTCCCTCTTCCCTCGCCCCTAACCCTGACTACCTCCCTCTTTCCTTGCCCCTCACCCCCAGCAAAGACTACGCTCCCTTCCTTTAAATCATATCTTAAAAAATATCTATTGTCTAAGTATTAATATTTTTTTATAATACCTACCTTATATACCTGCTTTAATTTTACCACCAAAACCGTATTATCAGAAACTATCGTGTACAGTAGATAGATAGAAATTACCATTGCAATAAATATATTTGCCAACTAGACAAAATCCTGACAGCTGTCCTCTTGTTCCACCTTAATACAACCCGCGTTGGACTCCCTTATCTTATTTATGTTTTTCAATTCCACTGTAAATTATGTATATACTTGTAATATGAATGAAAAAAATTATAAATAAAATAAAATAAATTATTATCGAAGTGATAACCGTGATATAATTCTGATATGTTCTTACCACCACCAAGCTGTGTGTACTATTCCAGATGATACTAAATGTTACATAATACTTCCTTGTGATAAATGTACAGTATATATCAGGTGCAGCTCAGGTTCTCAACTGGCTCACCCATGTTAATATTGTTATTATTATCCACTCTGTATCTGTGTTATACTGGCTAAATAAACTGTTTCATTATCAATATCACCCTGACTACCTCCCTCTTCCTTTTCCCCTCATCTTCCCTCTTTCCTTGCCCCTCATCTTCCCTCTTTCCTTGCCCCTTCACCCATTATGAGGCAATTCCGTAGAGTTTGTCTTGAGTCAGTTTATTTGAGTCACACCAACTGGGTTATGAGTCTTTCTTTCAGTGTTATAAATTGATGTAGTTGTTGTTGTTGTTGTTGTGGTTTTTGTTATTGTTGGCGTTGTTGTAGTTATTGTTTTAGTTATTGATGTTTATGATGTTACTGATGTTGTTGTAGTTGTTATTATTGATGTTGTTTTTGTTGATGTTGATGTGTCAATGTACTGAGGAGAAGAGAAAGGGAAGGAGAGAGGAGAGGGAATGAGGGATGAGTGAGAAGGAGGGAGGAGAGGGAATGAGGGAGGAGATGGAAGGGGAGGGGAAGAAGAGAAATAAAGGGAGAAGAAAAGAGAGTGGGAAGGGGGAAGAGAAGAGGAGGGAGAGGAAGAGGAAATGGGGTGAAAGGGAGGGAAGGGGGAGGAAGGGAAAGGAAAGAAAGGAAAAGAACTGGAGAGGGAGGAAGAGGAGGGGAGGGGAAGGGAATGGAGGGGTGGGGAGGAGAGGAGAGGAGAGGGGATCGCCACGCAGGAGCCAGCGGCATCAAAGGACTTTGGCCCTTCTTCTTCTTCTTCTTCTTCTTCTTCTTCTTCTGTGGTGGGGGCGATAGAAGGTGTGGTGGGGGAAAGAGGGATTTTGGAGGTGGGCCAGGATATTGAAGGGAGGGAGGGGAGAGGGAGGGAGGGATAATGAGACGGAGGGAGGAAAGAAGAAGGAGGAAGGGATAGCGGGTGAGAGGTAGGAAGGGAGAGAGGTAGGGAAGGAGGGAGAGGGCTAGTGAGACGGAGGGAGGAAAGAAGGGAGGGTAACCACAGGGTGTACCGGTCGACCTTGTGCTCCTTACCCAAGGTAGGGCTCCCTCCACCATGCCCTCCACCCTGTCTTCCACTCTGCCCTCCACCATGCCTTCCACCCTACCCTCCACCCTACCCTCCACTCCCTCCACGGAAGGATATAATAAAAATAATAATAATAATAATAATAATAATAATAATAATAATAATAATAATAATAATCGCTATCACAAAATGAACCACACTCACTCACTTGGTGAGTGAGTTGTGTGTGTGAGTGAGTGAGTAAATGAGTGTGCTGAGTGAGTGAGTGAGTTGAGTGTGTGAGTGAGATATGTGTTGAGTCTCTCTTACCTGTCATATATAGTAGTTGTCTCCTGATCCCCGTCACCGTACTGGCCCAGCCCCCGTCCCCCAGTCCCTGTCACCCGTCACCGTACTGGCCCAGCCACTGTGCCGTCCACCAGCCCCTGTCACCCGTCAACCTCACCACCACCATTACAATTAATTGCTAACTTCCTTGACTCCTCCTCTTGCTGCACAGTGTTAATAATGTTAATATATAACTATAACATGATGCTGGGGACCTGCGGCCTCCCTGTGCTGTAAGTAAACAAGGTTAAGTTGACAGTATATATATCGAGGTTAATAAAGTTAATCTTGTGGTGTTCAGTGAAGAAAGAAAATGGGTACAGTTTTAGTGGTCGTTTTTTGTTTGGTTAGGGAGGAGAGACTAAAGTAAATGAGCCATTAGTTTCATGACGACTTTTACTTAATGTAGGACGTTTAGGCCACGTATGTTTGGGCCACGTATGTTTGGGCCACGGGATGTTTGGGCCACGGGATGTTTGGGCCACGGGATGTTTGGGCCACGGGATGTTTGGACCATGGATGTTTGGGCCGCGGGATGTTTGGGCCACGGGATGTTTGGGCCACGGGATGTTTGGGTCACGGGATGTTTGGACCATGGATGTTTGGGCCGCGGGATGTTTGAGCCATTGGATGTTTGGTTTGGCCCAGGGTGGTTAGGGCCGGGTCCGTGTCTATTGCAGGCACTGGGTTCAAACTCTCCAAATCTCGTAAAACATGAACACAAAAAATTTACACCAACTGTAGCACTAAAACCTCGATGACTGATCTGCCTTAACTTATTACCTTCACTTAACACCAGTTAAGGCGTAGTTAAAGCTAGAGAGCTCTAACTGAGACTCTCTTAACCTGTCTCGTCTCACCAAACTGAGTCAATCTCGTCTAATTTAATCAGTCTCACCTAATTTAATAACCTCACTTAGACTGTGCAGCTTACAATAGTGTCAAGAAAGCTCACACACACACACACACACACACACACACACACACACACACACACACACAGAGGCAATAAATGCGGTGTTATGTCCTTTAGCTTCTACAAGTTCAGAGGTGATGAAGGGAAGGAATGGCATGGTGTCCTCTCCAAGGGCGCTGGGGAGAGGAGTCCTCACGTTGTTCCCGCGCCTCCTCCTCCTCGTCCTCCTCCTCCTCATCCTGCAGCCACACCCTCACCCCACATCACACCACTCCCTGGAATCGCGGTGACGCAAGACTTCCAAGGGCGTCTTGAGAATTTCCCAGCGATGGTGACTCGTGAGGAATGGGTAATGCTGTTTCGGTGCTTTGTGTTCTGTGTTCTCCTTCCTGACTGCTGTTGCTGCTGTGGCTTAGCTGTTAACTGGTCGTAGTATTTATAATGCTGTTGATAATGCTGCTGTGGTTTAGCTGTTAACTGGTCGTAGTATTAATAATACTGTTGATAATGTTGCTGCTGTGGTTTAGCTGTTAACTGGTCGTGCTGTTCCTCATGAATAGTCACTACGTACCTGAAGCAGAAGAATGGAGAGGATCGAGATGACTGACAATAATCGCTCCAGCTTTATCGGGAGGAGAGGCAGCAGCGGGAGGAGGGGGAGGCTGATTGATATGTAACCCTGACACGTCGTAGGGAAGAAAGTCTCACTGCTGCCGCCACACTCAGATAGTTGATCTCGGTGATTCCTTTATACGTCCTTATTGGGTTAATGAATTACCTTGTATAACCCAAGGGGTTACGAGCCAGATAATATGGGTTAAGAAGGTATGTGGTGTCAGGTGGTAAATAATGCACCAGTATCTCCACTAACAGACTATCTCCACTAATAGACTATCTCCACTAACAGACTATCTCCACTAATAGACTATCTCCACTAATAGACTATCTCCACTAATAGACTATCTCCACTAACAGACTATCTCCACTCATAGACTATCTCCACTAATAGACTATCTCCACTAATAGACTATCTCCACTTAAAAAGCCTTAGATTATTGACAAGATAATTATATAACTGAGGGTGACAGCTGCTAAGAATTTAACATTAGTGGACCATCTGTTATCATGTCAAGCGTCTATCAGGAACTACTCAAGTGTACCACCAGTTAATTGGACGGTGTAAACCAGGGGGGAATTCCCCCCTGGGGGGGAATTCAGGTTTTCAGGGGGGGGGAAACTGATTCGGGAGCAAGAGATATGTTCGATGAGAAATCAATCACAGAATTTTGGCCCTTGATGTGCGATTCCTACCCAAAAGTGGCAGAAAGAGCTATCCGTGCATTGCTTCCGTTTGTGTCGACATATCTTTGTGAGTCAGGCTTTTCAACTCTGTTGCAAATTAAAACGAAGCAACGTAGTAGATTAGAGGTAGAAAATGACCTGCGTTGTGCCCTTTCAAGCACTCCTCCGCGTATCCCAGAATTGGCGAAGAAAAAACAATCACAGGTTTCTCATTGACTGTAATCTTCATCTGAATAAAATTAATTACAAATTTACAATATCCTGGTATTCTATTGAACTTTTTGTTTATTGCATTATGCTTCAGTTTGGTCTGTTAAGTAATTCATTATAAAAAAAAAAAAACTATTTTACTTTTATTCAAGTTTTATAAATCCATCAACATTTTCAATTGGCCTTTAATTTGTAAAACTCCACTATAAAAATAATCCATGTAAAATTGTAAATGTATATGTACTAATATGGAAAAAATAAAGGATTTTCAGTATTATATGCATATTATTTGGAATGCACTTTTTGAGGCAGACAATCTTGGAAAGGAGGAGGGAATGACATTCTGACATATGGTGAAAGGGGTGCATGGGGTAAACAAGGTTGAGAACCACTGGTGTAAACAATAGTCAACTACTACTACTAGAGTGGTGTTGGTCGCCTCTCCTCCTGCACCACTAACCTCCGAGAGATTGAACCCGAAACACAACACACTGATACAATATGATTCTATCCATAAATGCTTCAAAGAGAGAGTGTGCGTGTGTGCGTGTGTGCGTGTGTGTGTGTGTGTGAGCAGCATTTGGAAGGTTGAGATCTAAAGATGTTTGTTCACTTGATGTAACAGTGTGTGACAACCTCGCCACACCTAACCTATAACCTTCTTGCTCAGGTTGTAGTTGTGGTCGTTGTTATTCTGGATATTACTTTGGATATTAGGGTTGTTGTTGTTCTGGTTATTGAGGTTGTTGTTCTGGTTATTGAGGTTGTTGTTCTTGTTATTGAGGTTGTTGTTCTGGTTATCGAGGTTATAGTTGAAGCTGTTGCTCTGGATATTCAGATTGTGGTTATTATTGAGATTGTTGTTGTTGCATTAGATATTGATGTTGTTGTTTTTGTTGCAGATATTCTGGTTATTGAAGTTGTTGTTGTTTTGGTCACCACCACTCAGGGCCACACACACACACATCGAGGTGCTCCACTTTTTGTAGGTCAAAACTTGTCTCCGGAAATTACTAGATCACTTCTGGGGGGAGGACGTAGAGAGAGAGAGAGAGAGAGAGAGAGAGAGAGAACTTGTTTGGCATCCTGTTGGCAAAGGGCGAGGCGAGGCGAGGCATTCCAGAGAATGACGGCCCTGGCACGAGTGAGCAGATTTGGGCTTCCAGGTAGAGGGTCCAGAGATACCTTGTGGCCAGCCTGGAAGTGGCGGTGATGGCAGCGGCGGCGGCGGTGATGGCAGCGGCGGCGGCATACTTATGGGGGCAGTCTTCCCTTCCAAGAATTTTGATGCCTTGTTTATTTCTTAATATCTCTAACCTAACCTAAACATCCCCCGAGTAGCAATAGACTATTTGACCAACAGGGAAAATAAACAAAGGGGTGTGTAATCTTCAGGTGAATTCGTTGTTGGCAGCTTCACCTAACTGTAGACGAGAGAGTACAGTACTGTAGAATACCTGTACTAGAGCGTAGACCAGGACAGGTTTGAGTAGCGGTGGAGGGCCGTTGTACGCCCACATATCTCAGCATACATTACCTACCGCTTATTGGTGTGCGGCTGCTTACCTTCACCTAGCCCACAGGGGGTCTGCTGTCACCAGTAGGGAGGGAGGGGGGTTCTTACCTGTTCTACTCTGGGAGGGAGGTGGGTTCTTACCTGTTCTACTCTGGGAGGGAGGGGGGTTCTTACCTGTTCTACTCTGGGAGGGAGGTGGTTCTTACCTGTTCTACTCTTGGGAGGGAGGGGTTCCCACCTGTCTCTACTCCTGGGAGGAGGGGTTCTCACCTGTCTCACTCTGGGAGGGAGGGTGACCTCTACCTGTTCTACCTTGGGAGGGAGGGGTTCTTACCTGTTCTACTCTGGGAGTGGAGGGGGGTCTCACCTGTCTCACTCTGGGAGGGAGGGGGTTCCACCTGTTCTGCTCCTGGGAGGGAGGGGGTTCTTACCTGTTCCCACCTGGGAGTGCAGGGGGTTCTTACCTGTCTCCCACTCTGGGAGTGGGAGGGGGTTCCCCACCTGTTCCCACTCCTGGGAGGGAGGTGGTTCTTACCTGTTCTACTCTGGGAGGGAGGGGGGTTCTTACCTGTTCTACTCTGGGAGGGAGGGGGGTTCTTACCTGTTCTACTCTGGGAGGGAGGGGTTCTTACCTGTTCTACTCTGGGAGGAGGGGTTTCACCTGTTCACTCTGGGAGGGAGGTGGTTCTTACCTGTTCTACTCTGGGAGGAGGGTTCTACCTGTTCTACTCTGGGAGGAGGGGGTTCTTACCTGTTCTACTCTGGGAGGGAGGTGGTTTTACCTGTTCTACTCTGGGAGGGAGGTGGTTCTTACCTGTTCTACTCTGGGAGGGAGGGGGTTCTTACCTGTTCTACTCTGGGAGGGAGGTGGTTCTTACCTGTTCTACTCTGGGAGGGAGGGGGTTCTACCTGTTCTACTCTGGGGAGGGAGGGGGTTCTTACCTGTTCTACTCTGGGAGGAGAGGGGGTTCTACCTGTTCTACTCTGGGAGGGAGGTGGTTCTACCTGTTCTACTCTGGGAGGAGGGGGGTTCTACCTGTTCTACTCTGGGAGGGAGGTGGTTCACCTGTTCTACTCTGGGAGGGAGGGAGTATGATCTATGGTGTGTGACACAGAGGGTGTGTTCTCTACTGGGCGTAGCTCATGGTGTACGCTGGGGGTGTTACTGTAAGGTGTGGGAAGAAGGGAGTTGTGGTGTTGAGGTGTGTTAAGGTGTTGTGGTACTGAAGTGTTGTTGTGGTGTTGTATTGTGTTGAGGTGTTGTGTTAAGGTGTTGTGGCGTTGTGGTGTTGTGTTGTATTGTGGTGCTAGTTGTTGTGGTGTTGTGTTGAAGTGTTGTGTTAAGGTGTTGGGGTGTCGTTGTGGCGTTGTGTTGTGTTAAGGTGTTGTGGTGTTGTGTGGTGTTGTTGTGTTGAGTGTTGTGTTATGGTGTTTGGGATTGTGGTGTCGTTGTGGCGTTGTGTTGTGTTAAGGTGTTGTGGTGTTGTGTTGAGGCGTTGTGTTAGGTGTTAGGTATTTTGTTAAAGTGTTGTGTCGTTGTGGCGTTGGTGTTGTGTTAAGGTGTTGTGTTGGGGTGTCGTTGTGGCGTTGTGTTGTGTTAAGGTGTTGTTGTGTTGTGTTAGGTGTTGAGGTTTGTGTTAGGTGTTGAGGTGTTGTTTTTAGGTGTTGGGGTGTTGTGGTGTTGGAGTGTCGTTGTGTTGTGTTAAGGTGTTGTGTTGTTGAAGTGTTGTTATGTTATGGTGTTGAGGTGTTGTGGTGTTGAGCTGCTGTGGTGTTGTGGTGCTGTGGTGTTGTGTTTTGTTGTTGTGTTGTGTGCTGTGTTGAGGTGTTGTGTTGTGGTGTTGTGTTAGGTGTTGTGTTGTGGTGTGGTGTTAAGGTGTGGTGTTGAGGTGTTGAGGTGTTGAAGTGCTGAGGTGTTGAGGTGTTGAAGTGTTGAGGTGTTGTGGTGTTGAAGTGCTGAGGTGTTGTGGTGTTGTGGTGTTGAGGTGTTGTGGTGTTGAGGTGTTGTGTTGTGGTGTTGAGGTGTTGTGGTGTTAAGGTGTTGTGGTGTTGATCGTCTTTGTGTTGTAGTTCACTAAAGTCCTTCTCCTGTTCTCCACCAAGGTTAACATCTCACGATATACTACTGAACTCTCTCTCTCTCTCTCTCTCTCTCTCTCTCTCTCTCTCTCTCTCTCTCTCCACAATTATATTTTCTTTCCTCTTTCTGTCTTTATTCAGTGTTCTTGTCTACTTCCTGTCCACCTCGCCTGTCTTTACACTGTTTTTGTCATTATTATTATACATCAGTGTCTGTTCGCGTTCTCTTTATTTTGTTGTTCGTTTAAAAAAAAAAGGTTAACTGTTTTCTTCCTGTTCTTATATTTCCGTCTTGTTCTTCCACGAGATGTTGTTATTATACTGTCTGTCTGTCTGTCTGTCTGTCTGTCTGTCATAGCGTGTGTGTGTGTGTGTGTGTGTGTGTGTGTGTGTGTGTGTATTCCTATGTCTGTCTGTCTTCATCCTTATACACAATTTTTCCGTAACAGTGAAACAAGCTCCCTTTAACGGACCTCGATATCACGAATATAGTCCGTTACATGGAGGTCTAGGATATAACAACTTGATCTCACAACGGACTAGTACGTTATATAGAGGTTTCTAATAAACCTCGATTTACCGGACTACTTACATCATTATATACATATTTTAAGTAGTTAAGAAGTGTGAACATACGTGTACAGTGAAACCCTCTATATAACGGACTTCCTTTCTAATTAATCCGTTAAATAGAGGTTTCACTGTAAAATAAACGTTAAAGGCTTATTGGGTAGTTTAGTGATCCTGACGAGGATTTGCCATGATTGGGGTCACTGTGTATATAGTGTAGCAGGTGGGGGGGTATGACTCAGTGTTGGCCAGGGGCTCACAGGGGCAGGACTTACACAGCTCTGGGAGTTTGATTGTTTTTGTCGTGTTTAAGTGACGTGATTGGATGATGATGATACGAGTTCCACTGTACTTCTGTGTCCCTTATAAGTGAAGGTTAGTTGATGTGTTATGTTATGCCTTCTGTAATTGTTGTGTTATGTTATACTTCTGTTATTGTTGTGTTATGTTATGCTTCTGTTATTGTTGTGTTATGTTATGCTTCTGTTATTGTTGTGTTATGTTATGCCTTCTGTTATTGTTGTGTTATGTTATGCTTCTGTAATTGTTGTGTTATGTTATGCTTCTGTTGTTGTGTTATGTTATGCTTCTGTTATGTTGTGTTATATTCTGTTATTGTTGTGTTATGCTTCTGTAATTGTTGTGTTATGTTATACTTCTGTTGTTGTGTTATGTTATGCTTCTGTTATTGTTGTGTTATGCTTCTGTAATTGTTGTGTTATGCTTCTGTAATTGTTGTGTTATGTTATGCTTCTGTTGTTGTTGTGTTATGTTATGCTTGTTATTGTTGTGTTATGTTATGCTTCTGTTATTGTTGTGTTATGCTTCTGTTATTGTGTTATGCTTCTGTTATTGTTGTGTTATGTTATGCTTCTGTTATTGTTGTGTTATGCTTCTGTTATTGTGTTATGCTTCTGTTATTGTTGTGTTATGTTATGCTTCTGTTATTGTTGTGTTATACTTCTGTAATTGTTGTGTTATGCTTCTGTAATTGTTGTGTTATGTTATGCTTCTGTTGTTGTTGTGTTATGTTATGCTTCTGTTATTGTTGTGTTATGTTATGCTTCTGTTATTGTTGTGTTATGCTTCTGTTATTGTATGCTTCTGTTATTGTTGTTATGTTATGCTTCTGTTATTGTTGTGTTATGCTTCTGTTATGTGTTATGCTTCTGTTATTGTTGTGTTATGTTATGCTTCTGTTGTTGTTGTGTTATGTTATGCTTCTGTTATTGTTGTGTTATGTTATGCTTCTGTTGTTGTTGTGTTATGTTATGCTTCTGTTATTGTTGTGTTATGCTTCTGTAATTGTTGTGTTATGCTTCTGTAATTGTTGTGTTATGTTATGCTTCTGTTGTTGTTGTGTTATGTTATGCTTCTGTTATTGTTGTGTTATGTTATGCTTCTGTTATTGTTGTGTTATGCTTCTGTTATTGTGTTATGCTTCTGTTATTGTTGTGTTATGTTATGCTTCTGTTATTGTTGTGTTATGCTTCTGTTATTGTGTTATGCTTCTGTTATTGTTGTGTTATGTTATGCTTCTGTTATTGTGTTATGCTTCTGTTATTGTTGTGTTATGTTATGCTTCTGTTATTGTTGTGTTATGTTATGCTTCTGTTATTGTTGTGTTATGTTATGCCTTCTGTTATTGTTGTGTTATGTTATGCTTCTGTTATTGTTGTGTTATGTTATGCTTCTGTTATTGTTGTGTTATGTTATGCCTTCTGTTATTGTTGTGTTATGTTATGCTTCTGTTATTGTTGTGTTATGTTATGCTTCTGTTATTGTTGTGTTATGTTATGCTTCTGTTATTGTTGTGTTATGTTATGCTTCTGTTATTGTTGTGTTATGCTTCCTTCTGTTATTGTTGTGTTATGTTATGCTTCTGTAATTGTTGTGTTATGTTATGCTTCTGTTGTTGTTGTGTTATGTTATGCTTCTGTTATTGTTGTGTTATGTTATGCTTCTGTTATTGTTGTGTTATGTTATGCTTCTGTTATTGTTGTGTTATGCTTCTGTTATTGTGTTATGCTTCTGTTATTGTTGTGTTATGTTATGCTTCTGTTATTGTTGTGTTATGCTTCTGTTATTGTGTTATGCTTCTGTTATTGTTGTGTTATGTTATGCTTCTGTTATTGTGTTATGCTTCTGTTATTGTTGTGTTATGTTATGCTTCTGTTATTGTTGTGTTATGTTATGCTTCTGTTATTGTTGTGTTATGTTATGCTTCTGTTATTGTTGTGTTATGTTATGCTTCTGTTATTGTTGTGTTATGCTTCTGTTATTGTGTTATGTTTGTTATTGTTGTGTTATGTTATGCTTCTGTTATTGTTGTGTTATGCTCTGTTATTGTGGTTATGCTTCTGTTATTGTTGTTATGTTATGCTTCTGTTATTGTTGTGTTATGTTATGCTTCTGTTATTGTTGTGTTATGTTATGTTTGTTATTGTTGTGTTATTGTTATGCTTCTGTTATTGTTGTGTTATGTTATGCTTCTGTTATTGTTGTGTTGTTATGCTTCTGTTATTGTTGTGTTATGTTATGCTTCTGTTATTGTTGTGTTATGTTATGCTTCTGTTGTTGTTGTGTTATGTTATGCTTCTGTTGTTGTTGTGTTATGTTATGCTTCTGTTATTGTTGTGTTATGCTTGTTATTGTTGTGTTATGTTATGCTTCTGTAATTGTTGTGTTATGTTATGCTTCTGTTATTGTTGTTGTTATGTTATGCTTCTGTTATTGTTGTGTTATGTTATGCTTCTGTTGTTGTTGTGTTATGTTATGCTTCTGTAATTGTTGTGTTATGTTATGCTTCTGTTATTGTTGTGTTATGCTTCTGTTATTGTTGTGTTATGCTTCTGTAATTGTTGTGTTATGTTATACTTCTGTTGTTGTTGTGTTATGTTATGCTTCTGTAATTGTTGTGTTATGCTTCTGTAATTGTTGTGTTATGTTATACTCTGTTATTGTTGTGTTATGTTATGCTTCTGTTATTGTTGTGTTAGCTTCTGTTATTGTTGTGTGTTATGTTATGCTTCTGTTATTGTTGTGTTATGTTATGCTTCTGTTATTGTTGTGTTATGTTATGCTTCTGTTATTGTTGTGTTATGTTATGCTTCTGTTATTGTTGTGTTATGTTATGCTTCTGTTATTGTTGTGTTATGTTATGCTTCTGTTATTGTTGTGTTATGTTATGCCTTCTGTTATTGTTGTGTTATGTTATGCTTCTGTTATTGTTGTGTTATGTTATGCTTCTGTAATTGTTGTGTTATGTTATGCTTCTGTTATTGTTGTGTTATGCTTCTGTTATTGTTGTGTTATGTTATGTTTGTTATTGTTGTGTTATGTTATGCTTCTGTTATTGTTGTGTTATGTTATGCTTCTGTTATTGTTGTGTTATGTTATGCTTCTGTTATTGTTGTGTTATGTTTGTTATTGTGTGTTATGTTATGCTTCTGTTATTGTTGTGTTATGTTATGCTTCTGTAATTGTTGTGTTATGTTATGCTTCTGTTATTGTTGTGTTATGCTTCTGTTATTGTTGTGTTATGTTATGCTTCTGTTATTGTTGTGTTATGTTATGCTTCTGTTATTGTTGTGTTATGTTATGCTTCTGTTATTGTTGTGTTATGTTATGCTTCTGTTATTGTTGTGTTATGCTTCTGTTATTGTTGTGTTATGTTATGCTTCTGTTATTGTTGTGTTATGTTATGCTTCTGTTATTGTTGTGTTATGTTATGCTTCTGTTATTGTTGTGTTATGTTATGCTTCTGTTATTGTTGTGTTATGCTTCTGTTATTGTTGTGTTATGTTATGCTTCTGTTATTGTTGTGTTATGCTTCTGTAATTGTTGTTTGTTATTATGCTTCTGTTATTGTTGTGTTATGCTTCTGTAATTGTTGTGTTATGTTATGCTTCTGTTATTGTTGTGTTATGCTTCTGTTATTGTTGTGTTATGTTATGCTTCTGTTATTGTTGTGTTATTATGCTTCTGTTATTGTTGTGTTATGTTATGCTTCTGTTATTGTTGTGTTATGCTTCTGTAATTGTTGTGTTATGTTATGCTTCTGTTATTGTTGTGTTATGCTTCTGTAATTGTTGTGTTATGTTATACTCTGTTATTGTTGTGTTATGCTTCTGTTATTGTTGTGTTATGTTATGCTTCTGTTATTGTTGTGTTATGTTATGCTTCTGTTATTGTTGTGTTATGTTATGCTTCTGTTATTGTTGTGTTATGCTTCTGTTATTGTTGTGTTATGCTTCTGTTATTGTTGTGTTGTTATGCTTCTGTTATTGTTGTGTATGTTATGCTTCTTGTTATTGTTGTGTTATGTTATGCTTCTGTTATTGTTGTGTTATGTTATGCTTCTGTTATGTTGTGTTATGCTTGTAATTGTTGTGTTATGTTATGCTTCTGTTATTGTTGTGTTATGTTATGCTTCTGTTGTTGTGTTATGTTATTTGTTATTGTTGTGTTATGTTATGCTTCTGTTATTGTTGGTTATGTTATGCTTCTGTTATTGTTGTGTTATGCTTCTGTTATTGTTGTGTTATGCTTCTGTTATTGTTGTGTTATGTTATACTTCTGTTATTGTTGTGTTATGTTATACTTCTGTTATTGTTGTGTTATGTTATACTTCTGTTATTGTTGTGTTATGTTATGCTTCTGTTATTGTTGTGTTATGTTATGCTTCTGTTATTGTTTTGATGTGTCGCGTGCGTGTTGGATAGTGGTTGTGGTATTATGTGTTGCCACCACCCTCACTACCACCATCCTCCCTCCCTCCCTCACTACCACCATCCTCCCTCCTTATCTCACTACCACCATCCTCCCTCCTTATCTCACTACCACCATCCTTCCTCCTTATCTCACTACCACCATCCTCCTCCTCACTACCACCATCCTCCTCCCTCCTCCACTACCACCATCCTCCTCCTATCTCACTACCACCATCCTCCCTCCCTCCTCACTACCACCATCCTCCCTCCTTATCTCACTACCACCATCCTCCCTCCTTATCTCACTACCACCATCCTCCCTCCTTATCTCACTGCCACCATCCTCCTCCTTATCTCACTACCACCATCCTTCCTCCTTATCTCACTACCACCATCCTTCCTCCTTATCTCACTACCACCATCCTCCCTCCTCACTACCACCATCCTCCCCTCCTCGCCTCCACCACCAATACCCGACCAGCTGGCTCTCTGGCTAGGAGGTGGAGGAATGGTAATGGGAGAACGTTGGGTCGATCCCTACTGTCTGTGAGGAACAAGAGGCAGAAGAAAATTGGGGAGGAAGAAGAGTGGTGGAAGGGGAGGAGAGAGGTGGGAGAGTTATGGTAGGGAGGTGAGATGGGAGGGAGGAAAAGGTGAGGTGGAAGGGGAGGAGAGAGGTGGGGAGAGAGTTATGGTATGGGAGGTGAGATGAGGAGGGAGGAATAGGAGAGGTGGAAGGGGAGGAGAGGTGGGGAGAGAGTTATGGTATGGGAGGTGAGATGGGAGGGAGGAAAAGGTGAGGTGAAGGGAGGAGAGAGGTGGGGAGAGAGTTATGGTAGGGAGGAGATGGGGAGGGAGGAATAGGAGAGGTGGAAGGGAGGAGAGAGGTGGGGAGAGAGTTATGGTAGGGAGGTGAGATGAGGAGGAGGAATAGGAGAGGTGGAAGGAGGAGGATGGGGAGAGAGTTATGAGTGTGAGATGAGGAGGGAGGAAGAGGACCGTAACCATCACCACCACCATCACTACCACCCCTATCACCACTACCACCACTCTATCACCACTACCACCACCCTATCACCACTACCACCACCCCTATCACCACTACCACCACCCCTATCACCACTACCACCACTATCACCTACAGTCACTACACACACCCACCACCACCACCACTACCCACCACCACCACTCAACACCACCACCACTAACACCACCCACCACTATCACCACAATCACTACCATCATCACCACCACCACCAACACCACACCATCTCATCACCACCACCACTATCACCACAACAATCACTACCATCATCACCACCACCACCACCCACCACCACACACCCACCACCAACACCACCCACCACTATCACCACCCACCACTATCACCACCATCATTACCCCCAACACCACCATCACTACCCCAACACCATCACTACCCCAACACCATCACCACTGTCATCATTACCGTCACCACCACCACTCGGCAGAGCAGCGGCTTCTCCACTCCATCCTCACTCTCCCATTTATCAAGCTTCTCAATTTATTTCCTGAAACACAAACTACTCTCTCTCTCTCTCTCTCTCTCTCTCTCTCTCTCTCTCTCTCTCTCTCTCTCTCTTCTCACACACACACACACTGGGTCTATACCGACTAGACCTGATGAACCGGTATTGGCTGTACCTCGACTATGAGAACCAGTGCCAAGTCCCTTTGTCTACCGTATGAGTCTCCTGTGTACCGTGATTCCTTAAGTTCTTAAGTCCCCGTGAGTCTCAAGTCTCCTGTACCGTATAAGTCTTAGCCTGGTTGAGTATTAATTACATATTTACTTAAGTTAATTAAGTTACTTTGGTTGAGTTAAGACTTTTTGGTGAGTGTTGGATAATTGAGTTGAGTAAATAAGTGAGTTGAGTTATTGTGTTGGATAAGTGAGTTGAGTAAGTGTGTTGGATAAGTGAGTTGAGTAAGTGTGTTGGATAAGTGAGTTGAGTAAGTGTGTTGGATAAGTGAGTTGAGTAAGTGTGTTGGATAAGTGAGTTGAGTAAGTGTGTTGGATAAGTGAGTTGAGTGAATTGGGAAAGTGTGTTTAATAAGGGAGTTGAGTAAATGTGTTGTGTTAGTGAGTTGAGTAAGTGTGTGGTAAGTGTGTTGAGTAAATAAGTGAGTTGGGTAAGTGTGTTGGGTAAGTGTGCTGGGTAAGTGTGTTGAATAAATTAGTGAGTTGGGTAAGTGTCTTGGATAAGATCCTCACTGCCACAACAAGTGTCTCACCACAATCCCTCCTAACAAGCAAAAGTTAACCAGTAGAGAAAATACAAGTGAGAGAAACTTAACTTGAGAGTGAGAGAAGACTGAGGAAAGTGAGATAAAGTTTTTGTTGATTTCCTACGTGTGAGAAGCTTCTGAGATTACCATGAATGGCACGTAAGACACATTTAAGTGACACATAAGACACATTTAAGTGACACATAAGACACATTTAAGTGACACATAAGACACATTTCAAGACACATTTAAGTGACACATAAGACACATTTAAGTGGCACATAAGACACATTTCAAGACACATTTAAGTGACACATAAGACACCTTTAAATGACTCATAGGACACCTCTCTTCCTCCTCCTTTTCCTCCTCCTCTTTCTCCCCCCTCCTCCCCGCCCCTCCTTCCTTCGTCCGCCTCGTGTTCCATAAGGTGTAGGATACGTGTTATAATACCCGGGGAGCGTTAGTTCATTACCAAGGAAGAACTGCAGGAAAAAACTTGGCATTAAGCAGTTATAACTTCTTGTTTAACCCTGAGGGGGTGGGTAGAAGGAAGGGGTAAGTGAGGGGGTGGGTAGAAGGAAGGGGTAAGTGAGGGGGTGGGTGGAAGGAGGGGTAGGTGAGGGGGGTGGTGGAAGGAGGGGTAGGTGAGGGGTGGGTGGAAGGAGGGGTAGGTGAGGGGGATTGACGGAAGGAGGGAGGTTGATGAGGGGTGGTGGTGGTGGTAGTGATGCCCGATGTGTAAATGGGTTATTTGGTTTCGTAAGTGTAAAAAAAAAACGATGTTTACAAGAATACACTTAACAAACCAGCAGAGTAAATGAGGTTTGTAAATAAGTAACCTAACTTAACCCAACCCGAGACAGGACACTGTTGCAGGAAGACAGTGCTTAACGTGATTCCCTCTACCGTCAAGGTCTGGGCTGGCTGGTGGCAATTTTAACACTGTTGCCACATCTGTTGTTGTTGTTTCCTTATACACTGTGGCTATTGTACGGATCACTCAGAGGGGTCGATTTGGCACCACTGCTTCCTAAACAAATTCATTCGTGAACTTGATAATAGTCTTGGTTGATTGTGGTTGATGGTGGTCTTTAATTGATGGTGGTTTTTGGTTGATAGTGGTTGCTAATAGTTTGGAGTACATGTGGTTGATGGTAGTTGATGGATGGCAGTGGTTGATGGTGATATGAAAAATGACATGTTGCAGAGAAAGATCTAATGGACCCTTGATATAACGGACTTCCATAACTAAATAATTCGTTAAATGGAGGTTTCACTGTATCCCTCTGTTCGTTTAAGAACGTCCTTAGGCTGTCGACACACACACCACACACACGTAAAAACAAAGGAAGTATAGCGCCTTATTGTGTGTGTGGTCACAGGTGAAGGTTAACGCGTGTCCCTTACCGCCACCACCTCCTCCTCCTCCCGGGATTAAAACTTATTGTAGAAATCTTCTATAGATTAGGTTACGTTGGTGGCGTGTGGTGTACTGGATGAGGAGCAGGGGGGGTAGGTGGGCGGGGAGGGGTAGGTGGGCGTGGGAGAGGTAGGTGGGCGTGGGGAGAGAGGTAGGTGGGCGTGGGGGAGAGGTAGGTGGGCGTGGGGGGGAGAGGTAGGTGGGAGTGGGGGGAGAGGTAGGTGGGCGGGGAGGGGTAGGTGGGTGGGGAGAGGTAGGTGGGCGGGGGGAGAGGTAGGTGGGGCGTGGGGAGAGGTAGGTGGTGGGCGTGGGGAGAGGTAGGTGGGCGTGGGGAGAGGTAGGTGGGCGTGGGGGAGAGGTAGGTGGAGTGGGGGGGAGAGGTAGGTGGGCGTGGGGAGAGGTAGGTGGGCGTGGAGAGGTAGGTGGGCGTGGGGGAGAGGTAGGTGGGCGTGGGGGAGAGGTAGGTGGGAGGGGGGAGAGATGGGTGGGCGTGGGGGAGAGGTAGGTGGGCGTGGGGGGGAGAGGTAGGTGGGCATGGGGAGAGGTAGGGTGGGCGTGGGGGAGAGGTAGGTGGGCGGGGGGAGAGGTAGGTGGGCGGGGAGAGGTAGGTGGGCGTGGGGGAGAGGTAGGTGGGAGTGAGAGGTAGGTGGGCGTGGGGAGAGGTAGGTGGGAGTGGGGGGAGAGGTAGGGTGGGCGTGGGGAGAGGTAGGTGGGCGGGGAGAGGTAGGTGGGCGTGGGGAGTAGGGTAGGCAGAGTGGGGGGAGAGGTGAGGTGGGCGTGGGGGGGAGAGTAGGTGGGCGGGGAGAGGTAGGTGGGCGGGGGAGAGGTAGGTGGGCGTGGGGGAGAGGTAGGGCGGGGTGGTGAGGTGGGCGGGGAGAGGTAGGTGGGCGTGGGGAGAGGTAGGTAGGTGGGCGTGGGGGAGAGTAGGTGGGCGTGGGGAGAGGTAGGTGGGCGTGGGGGAGAGGTAGGGTGGGATGGGGGGAGAGGTAGGTGGGCGGGGAGAGGTAGGTGGGCGTGGGGAGAGGGGTAGGTGGGCGTGGGGAAGGGGTGGGTGGGCGTGGGGGAGAGTGGGTGGGCGTGGGGGGAGAGTGGAGGTGGGCGTGGGGGGAGGTAGGTGGGCGTGGGGGAGAGGTGGGTGGGCGTGGGGGAGGGTGGGTGGGCGTGGGGGAGGAGTAGGTGGGCGTGGGGAGGTAGGTGGGCGTGGGGAGGGTAGGTGGGGGTGGGGGAGGTGGGTGGGCGTGGGGGGAGGTGGGTGGGCGTGGGGGAGGTGGGTGGGCGTGGGGGGTGGGCGTGGGGAGAGGTGGGTGGGCGTGGGGGAGAGGTAGGTGGGCGTGGGGGAGTGGGTGGGCGTGGGGGAGAAAGGTAGGCGTGGGTTTAAAAAATGCGTGAGGACAAGAATGGGTGGCATTGGTACAAGGGTGGCTGGGTGGCATAGGTACAGGGGTGGCTGGGTGGCATAGGTACAGGGGTGGCTGGGTGGCATAGGTACAAGGGTGGCTGGGTGGCATAGGTACAGGGGTGGCTGGGTGGCATAGGTACAGGGGTGGCTGGGTGGCATAGGTACAGGGGTGGCTGGGTGGCGTGGCATATTGACTCCACCTGTCTACAATACAAGTTTTTATTGTCTTCACCGCTGCCTCTGTGACGCCATGCAATCAATATGACGTCACGTGCTCTTTATAGGTGACGTCACGCGTTCTTGTAAGGTGACGTCACGCGTTCTTGTAAGGGCGACGGCGAATTGTTTTGTTTGTCTTTCAGGGAACGAGTGGAGGTGAGGAGGAGGTAGGTGAAGAAGTTCTCAGGTGTCATATGAATTCCCAGGTGTCGTATGTGTTTTCAGGTGTCATATATGTTCTCAGATATGATATGTGTTCCCAGGTGTTATATGTGTCCTCGTATGCGACAAGTGCCTTCATGGCTCGTGTATGTGTCACCAGGTAGCTACTTACATGTGTGTGTGATAAAAATATATTAAAACTCCTAAGCTAACCTAACCAGAGGCATTGATATAGCACGAGTTAGGGGGAAAATTGACGATTATTAGATGTGGGACTCTTGTTATGGTTGAGACGTTCTATACTGTGTGGTGGTCGTCGGGTGTTGTGTGTGGTGAGGCGGAGGAGTGAGGTGGGAGGGAGGCGGTGTGTGGTGAGGCGGAGGTGGTGGGAGGAGGCGGTGTGTGGTGGGGCGGAGGGTGAGGGTGGGAGGAGGCGGTGTGGTGAGGGGGGAGGTGGGGTGGGGAGGGAGGCGGTGTGTGGTGGGGCGGAGGGTGAGGTGGGAGGGGCGGTGTGTGGTGGGGCGGAGGGTGGGGTGGGGAGGCGGTGTGTGGTGAGGCGGAGGGTGGGAGGTGGGGAGGAGGGAGGTGTGTGGTGAGGAAGGGAGGTGTGTACGTAAGAGTGTGGTAAGAATTAAGAGGATGTGTGCGTTGGGTGTGGTAAGAAGGAGGAGGGATGTGTGCGTTGAGTGTGGTAAGAAGGAAGAGGAGGATGTGTGCGTTAGAGTGTGGTAAGAATTAAGAGGATGTGTGCGTTGGGTGTGGTAAGAAGGAGGAGGAGGATGTGTGCGTTAGAGTGGTAAAATTAAGAGGATGTGTGCGTTGGTGTGGTAGAAGGAGGAGGAGGATGTGTGCGTTAGAGTGTGGTAGGAGAGGGATGTGTGCGTTAGAGTGTGGTAAGAAGGAAGGAGGATGTGTGCGTTGGGGGTGTGGTAAGAATTAAGAGGATGTGTGCGTTAGAGTGGTGAAGGAGGGAGGGGATGTGTGCGTTAGAGTGTGGTAGAAGGAGGAGGAGGATGTGTGCGTTAGAGTGTGGTAAGACGGAGGAGGAGGATGTGTGCGTTAGAGTGTGGTAAGAAGGAGGAGGAGGATGTGTGCGTTTGAGTGTGTGGGGAGGAGGAGGATGTGTGCGTTAGGTGTGGTAAGGAGGGGGATGTGTGCGTTAGAGTGTGGTGAAGGAGGAGGAGGATGTGTGCGTTTGAGTGTGGTAAGGAGGAGGAGGATGTGTGCGTTAGAGTGTGGTAAGAAGGAGGAGGAGGATATACTTGCTGTCTATAATTGTACATTGCTTTGTGGAATGAATTCTGTCTGTCTGTTAAATAGGAAATGAGAAGAGTCAAGAGATGGTGACAACACTTAGATTGAAGGTCACGTGAGACGTACACTCACACACACAGCTATAGACCACTACTGGGTGAGGGTAGGGAAAGAAGGGGGAGGGTAGGAAGCAGGGAGATAGAGAGAAGAGGGCGAGGAGAGGGTGTAACAGGCTGGAGAGACGAGGTGGGAGATGGAGAGGGTGGGAGGTGGAAGGGAGAAGGGGAAAATAAACCCCGCCTGGTGACATCATTTATCATACCGATATTCATTTACCCAGCAGTACCTCTTCATACTATAAGCACCACTCATATATTAAAATAACAAGGGATCCAAAATGAAGCCCAAAGATTCGTCACAGGTGAAAGATACCCCTTCACCAGAACCACAGCCGAGATACATAGAGACCTGAGAATAAAACCCATCACCCAGCAGCTGCACACCCTGGCTAGCAGAGTCTGGCAAAAGATAGAACGATCAGAGCAAGAACTCCTTCAAAGACTCCCACCAGATAACGACAACAACCATACATGGTTCCCAAAAAGTTACCAAATCTCAAAAGGTCCATTACCACCCCCGATCTATACGGCCAGGCAATAGACAACCTCCCTTGACCAGCATCCGCCAGTAGGGTCGGCGGAATATGAAATAATAAGGCCCCCAAAACACCCATATATGGGACAGGGTAGGCTGTCTAGTGCCTGTACCGACAGACAATAAGTAACCCATGACACAACCCTAACGCACCATTAGCTTAGCTGGGCGGTCAGCCCGCCCTCTCTTACCTCCTAAATATCTTCAATTTCCGAACTATAACTTCCTTCCCCCACCTCTAATCTTCTTTCACCCCTCCTTTCTCTACCCAAAAAAAAGGGAGATGGAGGAAGGGAAGGAGAGAGGAGGAGATGGAGACCAGGAGAGAATAGAGAGAGAAAGAAAAAGCAGATAATATAACGAAAGGATTGACAAATTGTGTTTGTGTTGAGGCTAAATGATAGTAATGATAAGAATGATAGGAATGATTATAATAATCATACTAAATAATGATGTCATTATTATTATTAGTATTACTATTATTGTTGTTGTTAATGTTATTGGCTTTATTATTATTATTATTATTATTATTATTATTATTATTATTATTATTATTATTATTATTATTATTATTTGTTGAGGGCCACATTTCAGGTCATTCACACCTGTGTTTAAAGCTACACACCTGCTAACCCTTCCTTCCCTCTTATTTCAGGTGTGTACCAGGTGTGGGAGACCTAGCGTGGTGTAGTGGCGTCAGTCTCCAGGTGTAGGTAAGAGTCCTGGCTCCATTATGAGTCCCTTGGCTTTGTTGTGAGTCCTGGCGCCATTATGAGTCTTCTGGTGTCAATTATGAGTCGTGTCGCCAAATATGAGTCTCCTGGCGCCAATTATGAGTCTCCTGGAGCCATTATGAGTCTCCTGACGCCATTATGAGTGTCCTGGCGCCATTATGAGTTCTAGCACCCTTATGAGTCTCCTGGTGCCCTTATGACTCTCCTGGTGCCATTATGAGTCTACTGGCGGCCTCATGAGTCTCCTGATGTCATTACGAGTCTTGGCGCCAATTTTGAGTCAATTTCTGTGTGTGTGTGTGTGTGTGTGAGCTCTACGCACTAAAGGTCACAAGTGTATAAACATTGACCTTCATCTCTGCGTGCCAAGGTCGCGAAGGTCACAGTCGTGTATAAGGCAGTGTACAGACACGACACTGCCGGGCATACATACATACATACATACATATCACCTGCGTTATTGACACCTTCACGCTCCTCACCTCCCCCTCCTACACCTTCACGCTCCTCACCTCCCCCTCCTACACCTTCACGCTCCACACCTCCCCCTCCTACACCTTCACGCTCCTCACCTCTCCCTCCTACACCTTCACGCTCCACACCTCCCCTCCCCTACACCTTCACGCTCCCTCCTCCCCCCTCCCTACACCTTCCGCTCCTCCCTCCCCTCCTACACCTTCCGCATCCCTCCACCTCCCCCCTACACCCTCACACTCCCTCACCTCCCCTCCTACACCTTCCCTCCCTCACCTCCCCCCCTACACCTTCCCACCTCCTCTCCCCTCCTACACCTTCACGCGCTCCCTCCCCCTCCCCCTCCCACCACACCTTCACTCCACACCTCCCCTCCCCTACACCTTCACACTCCTCCCACCTCCCCTCCCTCCCCTTCACACTCCTCCCTCCCCCCTCCCCCACCTTCACACTCCTCACCTCCCCCTCCCCTACACCTTCACGCTCCCCACCTCTCCCTCCCCTACCTTACGCTCCTCCCCCTCCCCCTCCCCACATCTTCACGCTCCTCACCTCCCCTCCCCACACCTTCACACTCCCCTCACCTCCCTCCTACCTTCACACTCCTCACCTCCCCTCCTACACCTTCACGCTCTCACCTCCCCCTCCCACCACCTTCCTCCCTCCACCTTCCCCCCCTCCTACCTTCACGCTCCCTCCCTCCCCTCCCTACACCTTCACGCTCCTCCCTCCCCCCTCCTGCCCTTCCACTCCTCACCTCCCCTCCCTACACCTTCCCTCCCTCCCACCTCCCCCTCCCCTACACCTTCACGCTCCTCCACCTCCCCTTCTACCTCTCCGCTCCTCACCTCCCCTCCCTACACCTTCACACTCCCTCCACCTCCCCCTTCTACACTCTCACGTTCCTCCTCAAAACAAAAGACCCCAATCATAACTGACTTCTCTTTCTGTATAATCGTTAGATGGGGTACACATCTAGCGGACTACCTCAATATAACGGAATTCCTCTCCATCTCGTCCGTTAAATAGAGGTTTTGCTGGATAAACTTAACGTGTGATGTGTTGGCAGAGCGGAGTTAACTTTTGACTAGAGTTTTATGTATGTGGATGGACGGTGGTGCTGTTGGTGGAGGGACGGTGGGGAAGGGGAGGGTTAGGTGGTGGTGAGAGGGGGCAGGTATTGAGGGAGGCGTAGAGGGGGCAGGTTCAAGGTAGGAGGAGAGGGGGTTGAGGGGGAGAAGGGGACAGGTATTGAGGTAAGAGGGAGGAGGAGGGCATGTTCAGGGAAGGCGGAGAGGGGGTTGAGGGGGCAGGTATTGAGGGGGAGAAGGGGGGCAGGTACTGAGGGGGAGAAGGGGGGCAGGTATTGAGGTAAGAAGGAGGAGGAGGAGGGGGGCAGGTTCAGGGTAGACACAAATGGCAGGCCAGCACAGGAAGGACAGTCAGTTTAACAGAACACGTGGAGGCAACAGGAGGACTGTACCACCTCGCCCGACGCTGGTACTACTGGCAGCCTCTGATCACCATCTTACTAGTGTGTGTTAGCCTTACTGGTAGCTGTCATCGTCAGCCGGTTATATCCCGTCACCCACGTCCACTGTCCCTCTCCCACAGTATCTCAACACAAACATCTCCCAAGTACTCCAGACACACATACATACATACACTTGCTCAACATACAAACACAAAGTGGTGATTATATTATCTAGTGTTTGTGTACAGTGAAGGTTTTTGTGTTTTGTTATTGTGAGTGATCCAAGGAAAAAAACTACTGCATAGGACAGGGGCCTATTGTCCGTCACCTAGTACAGGACAGGTGAGTACTGTCCGTCACCTAGTACAGGACAGGTGAGTACTGTCCGTCACCTAGTACAGGACAGGTGAGTACTGTCCGTCACCTAGTACAGGACAGGTGAGTACTGTCCGTCACCTAGTACAGGACAGGAGTATACTGTCCGTCACCTAGTACAGGACAGGTGTGTACTGTCCGTCACCTAGTACAGGACAGGTGTGTACTGTCCGTCACCTAGTACAGGACAGGTGTGTACTGTCCGTCTCCTAGTACAGGACAGGTGTGTACTGTCCGTCACCTCGTACAGGACAGGTGTGTACTGTCCGTCACCTCGTACAGGACAGGTGTGTACTGTCCGTCACCTCGTACAGGACAGGTGTCTACTGTCTGTGAACACTTCCAGGCTGTAAAGTGAGGGTAAGTTTTTCTTCATGTTTATTCACCTTGTCATAACTCAGTCCCTGTGATCTTTTAACACCTGAACTTTTAACTGGCGTCCACTAGTAAACTGTTACACCAGGATTAGTCACGTGTTACATCTCTTAATTCACTGTAACCATTTGCGTTCTTTTATTTCCTGTTACATGAAAAATTAACGTATCTTAAGGTACCTAATAAGAATCCAGTGTTGAGGAGTACAGGGGACCAATCCAGCGTGTCCTTCTGAAGCAAAACTCAACCGTGTTATTCTTAAGTCTTTGAATTATCCTCAGACTTTTAAAAAATAAAATATAATTCCCTAATTGAATGTGTCGTTAAGTTAATCTCTCAAGTACTGAGATGTTTACAAAGACAACATTGTATAGAGATTAAGAAGTCAGCAAGTAGGTATATTGTGGTCTTTTCACTCTAAATCAGTTGACTTTTGCTTCACTTAACTATCCTGTGGTGATCACTGATGATTTCCTCACTTAGGGAAGTAAGAATTGGCTTCGGCTCAAGGTTGAAGAAGCCACAAGTCCAGAAAACTGAGGGCAAACTTTTTCCGAGTGAGAATTATCGGAGCAACCTGCCAGTGTTCAAGGCCACACTTGACCAACACGGGGGCAGGTTATGATACATTCAGGAACCAGTGCAAGCCCAGTACTTGCGCGGGCGTAACAGAGACGTAACCGACCGCCCAAGCAGCTAACAATCCGATCAGTGGTGAAGAGGATAAAATAAAACAAAAGTTGTGAAACACACTGACTGACTCAGCTAGATAATGGCCCCCTGGCCACGTGACGTCACACAGTGCGGTGGAGGATGTCACTGAATTTGTATAATTCATTTGTTGTTTTCTTTAAGACATTCATGTTGCCAATTGATTTCACATGTTTTTTTTTTAAGTTATGAATTTTACATCACCACCAGTCCTCACTGGTGACAATCTGACACACACATTAATCTAACCCCCTCCGGGTATAGCATTAGGGTATTTAATCAAGTGAAAATAATTTGAGGATAATCATCATGTGATTCTACTTTTTTGCGGGTGGTGAATGATGTACGATAATTGTTACAAGGTGTACGATAATTGTTGCAAGGTGTACGATAATTGTTACAAGGTGTACGATAATTGTTGCAAGGTGTACGATAATTGTTACAAGGTGTACGATAATTGTTGCAAGGTGTACGATAATTGTTACAAGGTGTACGATAATTGTTACAAGGTGTACGATAATTGTTACAGGGTTAGCGATAATTGTTACAAGGTGTACGATAATTGTTACAAGGTGCACGATAATTGTTACGATGTGTACGATAATTGTTACAATGTTTATTACGATGTGTACGATAATTGTTACAATGTTTACGATAATTGTTACAATGTTTACGATAATTGTTGCAATGTTTACGATAATTGTTGCAAGGTGTACGATAATTGTTACAATGTGTACAATAATTGTTACAATGTGTACGATAATTGTTACAATGTTTACGATAATTGTTACAATGTGTACGATAATTGTTACAATGTGTACAATAATTGTTACAATGTTTACGATAATTGTTACAATGTGTACGATAATTGTTACAATGTGTACGATAATTGTTACAATGTTTACGATAATTGTTACAATGTGTACGATAATTGTTACAATGTTTACGATAATTGTTACAATGTGTACGATAATTGTTACAATGTGTACGATAATTGTTACAATGTTTACGATAATTGTTACAATGTGTACGATAATTGTTACAATGTGTACGATAATTGTTACAATGTTTACTATAATTGTTACAATGTGTACGATAATTGTTACAATGTGTACGATAATTGTTACAATGTGTACGATAATTGTTACAATGTGTACGATAATTGTTACAATGTTTACTATAATTGTTACAATGTGTACGATAATTGTTACAATGTGTACGATAATTGTTACAATGTGTACGATGGCCGTTCCCCCGAGTCCTGCCCCACCATCACTGCCCCGGCGCCCCGCCCCGTTCCGCCCCGGATTGTCATCCCCTTACATTAACTAATTATTCTGTGACTGTTTTATTCATGTATTGACCAAGTTAATTCTGTACCTGCATCTGCACTTGTATCTGTACCTGTGCTTGAAGCTGTACCTGTGCTTGAAGCTGTACCTGTGCTTGTATCTGTACCTGTGCTTGTACCTGTACCTGTGCTTGTACCTGTACTTGTATCTGTATTTGTATCTGTACCTGTGCTTGTACTGGTATCTGTACCTGTGCTTGTACCTGTACCTGTGCTTGTACCTGTACTTGTATCTGTATTTGTATCTGTACCTGTGCTTGTACTGGTATCTGTACCTGTGCTTGTACCTGTACCTGTGCTTGTACCTGTACTTGTATCTATACCTGTGCTTGTACCTGTACTTGTATCTATACCTGTGCTTGTACCTGTACTTGTATCTGTACCTGTGCTTGTACCTGTACCCGTGCTTGTACCTGTACTTGTATCTATACCTGTGCTTGTACCTGTACTTGTATCTATACCTGTGCTTGTACCTGTACTTGTATCTATACCTGTGCTTGTACCTGTACTTGTATCTGTACCTGTACTTGTATCTGTACCTGTGCTTGTACCTGTACTTGTATCTGTAATAATAATAAATAAATATAATAATAATTAACGGTTTATTGAAAGAGCTTGGCAGCCAGAAGGCTGAAAATATACAGTTACATATTTGGGGAATGGGTTTGGAATTACAAATAATATACAAGTAACATAAGTGATACAAATAAGATATATAATAACTAGATGGGGAAAAGCTCAAACTACAGTGCATTTCAACATAGTGACAGTGCAAGAAGTAGTATTTACTGGGAGTGAATACACTGGTTTATTACAAGTTATTGATAATTTTTACAATGGTTGGGACTGGGCTGTTCTTATAGCGATCAGTTCGTGCACGTATGGGCTGGATGCGGTTGTGGTGTCGAACAGCAATTCTCGGGCTAGGGATCTCAGGTGGTAGTACCTGTGCTTGTACGTGTACTTGTATCTGTACCTGTGCTTGTACCTGTAATTGTATCTGTACCTGTACTTGTATCTGCACCTGCACTTGTATCTGTACCTGTACTTGTATCTGTGCCTGCATCTGTACCTGTGCTTGTACCTGTACTTGTACTTGTATCTGTACCTGTACTTGTATCTGTACCTGCACTTGTATCTGTACCTGTGCTTGTACCTGTACTTGTACTTGTATCTGTACCTGTACTTGTACCTGTACTTGTATCTATACCTGCATCTGTACCTGTACTTGTACCTGTGCATGTACATGTACTTGTATCTGTACCTGTGCTTGTGCTTGTACTTGTACCTGTACCTTTGCTTGTACCTGTACCCTGTACCTGCATCTGTACCTGTACGTGTATCTGCACGTGTTCTTGTACCTGTACTTGTATCTATACCTTTGCTTGTACCTGTACCCTGTACCTGCATCTGTACCTGTACTTGTATCTGTACGTGTTCTTGTACCTGTACTTGTATCTGTACCTTTGCTTGTACCTGTACCCTGTACCTGCATCTGTACCTGTACTTGTATCTGCACGTGTTCTTGTACCTGTACTTGTATCTGTACCTTTGCTTGTACCTGTACCCTGTATCTGCATCTGTACCTGCATCTGTACTTGTATCTGTACTTGTATCTGTACCTTTGTTTGTACCTGTACCCTGTACCTGCATCTGTACTTGCATCTGTAACCTGTACTCATATCTTTACCTGCATCTATACTTGTATCTGTACTTGTATCTGTACCTGTTCTTGTACCTGCGCTTGTACGTGTACCTGTTCTTGTACCTGCACTTGTACGTGTACCTGTTCTTGTATTTTCCTGTACTTGTATCTGTACCTTTGCTTGTACCTGTACCCTGTATCTGCATCGATACTTGTATCTGTACCTGTACTTGTATCTGTACCTGTGCTTGTACCTGTACTTGTATCTGTACTTGTATCTGTACTTGTACTTGTATCTGTACTTGTGTCTGTATCTGTACTTGTATCTGTACTTGTATTTGTACATGTATCTGTACTTGTGTCTGTACTTGTGTCTGTACTTGTATTTGTACTTGTATCTGTACTTGTATCTGTACTTGTATCTGTACTTGTATCTGTACTTGTATCTGTACTTGTATCTGTACTTGTGTCTGTATCTGTACTTTTATCTGTACTTGTATCTGTACATGTATTTGTACTTGTGTCTGTACTTGTATCTGTACTTGTATCTGTACTTTTATCTGCACTTGTATCTGTACTTGTATCTGTACTTGTGTCTGTATCTGTACTTGTATGTGTACTTGTATCTGTATCTGTACTTGTATCTGTACGTGTATGTGTACTTGTATCTGTATCTGTACTTGTATGTGTACTTTATCTGTATCTGTACTTGTATGTGTACTTGTATCTGTATCTGTACTTGTATGTGTACTTGTATCTGTATCTGTACTTGTATCTGTACTTGTATCTGTATCTGTACGTGTATGTGTACTTGTATCTGTATCTGTACTTGTATGTGTACTTGTATCTGTATCTGTACTTGTATGTGTACTTGTATCTGTATCTGTACTTGTATGTGTACTTGTATCTGTATCTGTACTTGTATCTGTACTTGTATCTGTATCTGTACTTGTATGTGTACTTGTATCTGTATCTGTACATGTATGTGTACTTGTATCTGTATCTGTACTTGTATGTGTACTTGTATCTGTATCTGTACTTGTATGTGTACTTGAGTCTGTATCTGTACTTGTATGTGTACTTGTATCTGTATCTGTACTTGTATCTGAACTTGTACCTGTACTTGAACCTGTACTTGTTTCTGTATCTGTATCTGTACTTGTACCTGTACTTGTATCTGTATTTTTACTTGTACCTCTATTTGAACTTGTACTTGTATGTGTTCCTGTACTTGTACCTGTATCTGAACTTGTACCTGCATCTGTACTTGTACCTGTACTTGTATCTGTACTTGTACTTGTATATGTTCCTGTACCTGTAGTTTTGCTGAATTTATAACAAAAACACAGTCGCTTAGAGTAAAAGGCAGCGTGGAGTGACAGGCAGCGTGGAGTGACAGGCAGCGTGGAGTGACAGGCAGCGTGGAGTGACAGAAACAAGTAACATTATGAAGTAACAGTAACGGGCAGCATGGAGGATAGTAACCGTAACAGTCAGCATAAAGTAAGAGTAACAGGCAAAAGTAACAGGCAACAGTAACAGACAACAGTAATAGGTAACAGGTGCCAGTAACAAGTAACAGGCAACAGTAACAGGTAACAGTAACAGACAACAGTAACAGGCAACAGTAACAGGTAACAGTAACAGGTAACAGTAACAGGCAACAGTAACAGGTAACAGTAACAGGCAACAGTAACAGGTAACAGTAACAGACAACAGTAACAGGCAACAGTAACAGGTAACAGTAACAGACAACAGTAACAGGCAACAGTAACAGGTAACAGTAACAGGTAACAGTAACAGGCAACAGTAACAGGTAACAGACAACAGTAACAGGCAACAGTAACAGGTAACAGTAACAGGTAACAGTAACAGGCAACAGCAACAGGCAACAGTAACAGGCAGCAGTAACAGGCAACAGTAACAGGTAACAGTAACAGTAACAGTAACAGACAACAGTAATTGGTAACAGGTAACAGTAACAGACAACAGTAACAGGCAACAACAGGCAACAGTAACAGGTAACAGTAACAGGTAACAGTAACAGGCAACAGTAACACAGGCAACAGTAACAGACAACAGTAACAGACAGTAACAGGTAGTAACAGGCAACAGTAACAGGTAACAGTAACAGGCAACATTAACAGGTAACAGCAACAGTAACAGGTAACAGTAACGACAACAGTAACAGACAACAGTAACAACAGTAACAGTAACAACAACATTAACAGGTAACAGCAACAGTAACAGTCACAGTAACAGACAACAGTAACAGACAACAGTAACAGGTAACAGTAACAGGTATCAGTAACAGGCAACAGTAACAGGTAACAGTAACAGGCAACATTAACAGGTAACAGCAACAGTAACAGGCAACAGTAACAGGTATCAGTAACAGGCAACAGTAACAGGCAACAGTAACAGGTATCAGTAACAGGCAACAGTAACAGGTATCAGTAACAGGCAACAGTAACAGGCAACAGTAACAGTTAACAGTAACAGGTAACAGTAACAGGTAACAGTAACAGGCAACAGTAACAGGCAACAGTAACAGGCAACAGTGACAGACAACAGTAACAGGCAACAGTAACAGGTAACAGTAACAGGTATCAGTAACAGGCAACAGTAACAGGTAACAGTAACAGGCAACAGTAACAGGCAACAGTAACAGGCAACAGTAACAGGTAACAGTAACAGCCAACAGTAACAGGCAGCGTATACGTGTGGGCAACTCTACTTGGCGGTCAGAGGCCCACAAAGTGAACATCATTGGGTAGTGTTGTGTTGATAATACATCGTCGAGGTCACTTGCCCTCATTACCAGATGTCTCCTGTGCTTTTATCTGTCTTTATGTCTATCAAGAACTTACAATAAGGTTAGGTTAGGTTAGGTTAGGTTACATTCGGTTATGTTGGGTTGTGCTTGGTTTGGTTGGGTTGTGCTTGGTTTGGTTGGGTTGTGCTTGGTTTGGTTGGGTTGTGCTTGGTTTGGTTGGGTTGTGCTTGGTTTGGTTGGGTTTGGTTGGGTTGCGTTTGGTTAGATTAAATTTGGTTTGGTTTGATTAGGTTGTATTGTGATGTGCTTTGTGTGTGTGTGTGTGTGTGTATGTGTCCAGACATTCCTTAAGAGCGAAAATAAATTAATTTTTCGCTCCTCAGGAATGTGTAGATACCCGTATAGTAGGCCTATATATTTACAGTTAAACCTCCATATAACGGATTTCTCACTATATATAATCCGTTTGCCGGGAATTTCACATTTAACGTCGTTTGATGGAGGTTTCACATATCACAAACCCTCGACATAACTGATTTTCCTCTCGATATAGTCCGTTAAATATAGGTTTCATTATAACACATCTCGTACAACTGTAACTCTTAATGAATAACGAAGTGTGTGTGTGTGTGTGTGTGTGTGTGTGTGTGTGTGTGTGTGTGTGTGTGTGTGTGTGTGTGTGTGTGTGTGTGTGTGTGTGTGTGTGCCAGTAAGAGTGAAGCTTGAAGTTTTTTTTCAACATTAAAGAGCAAGTTTATGAGATGTTTTAATAGGCGAGGAGAGACCAATGACAATGATCACTTGTATCTGTCAAAATAACCCCAGGTGTGTTGTCGAGCTTCGTGTGTTGAGGAAAAAGGTGTTACCAGCTTGACTCTCACGTGTTGAACGTAAGTAATTATGTTTATATGTTAATTAGCAAGATTTAACTGGGTTATTTATCAGTTTAGTTTATTTTAAGTGATCAGGTTTCGTTGGGTTTGGTTAGGTTAGGTTGCATTAAGATCATCTGTCACTACCAAGGGGGTGGAGGGTGTCGGTCAAGGTGTAAGGAGGTAAATGGGTGTCAAGAGGGAGTTAGTCAGGTGTCATAATGCCATCTGTCAAGGATTACATCCAGCCTTGACACCCTGACATTCTTCTGCGGGTTGACCACACACACACATTTGTTCCGAGGTCTTATTACCTCTTACTTATTACCTGGTGGTTGTCTGTTACGTGTGCTTGACTCCTAACATATAACCTAATATAAGGTGTGTGTGTGTGTGTGTGTGTGTGCGCGCGCGCGCGGGCGGGAGGGAGGGGGCTGTTGTGGATGCAGCAGTGAGTGTGTGTGATGGTAATGAGTCTTGGCCACGTCCCACCTGTGGTGACGCCAGACCCGGCCTCCACCCCCCAAGCTTGTTTACACACAGCAAGTATAGCGCAGCACACACTACCCGTGCACGCACTCACTCATCACCCGTGCACGTACTCACACAACCCGTGCACCCACTCACTCATCACCCGCGAACGCACTCACGCACAACCCGCGCCCATAATCACGCACCTGCCACACACCCTACGCAGAGTCAACACCTGTCCGGGTTTCTCTTGACCTCCTGCTTGTCACGTGTAGGTAAGGGACATAGACGTGTGGTTCTCCCATCCCAAAGGTTCCATTCCAGCCGTGTCCACACTCCAGTCGTGACTTGAGACGTGTGAGTGAGGGACACGGAGGACATGGTGATGCCCCCCACCCCCCAGCTTCCCCGTGTGTCCCGATATAACTAGGTCTGGAATAATTCCTGAAGGGACTGTCGACAACATGTCACCTTTTGTAACGCTTACCTTGTTTAAATCTACCATGGTCGTGCAGGTAAGGGTCACTCAAATGTTTTTTTTCTGCGGCCATGATTCTACCCCAGGTGTGTTCAGCCCTGGAGGAGGCGAAGAAAAAGGTTCTTCCTTGTCGTCTGGTCCTGGACGTGGAAGTAAAGTGACTTGACACACGACGTTGGCATGCTGTTATTCTTCTGCCCTGGATCTACTGGTGGCCGTGTTTGAAGACAGGACGGGCAGGCCAACATACACACACAGACACACACACACACCACCAAGGCTGACCGTGATGCTCGTGCCAGGAACAACAGGAGAGGAGTCAGTCTAGTCATGGTAGGAGGGAGGAGGGATGTGTAAGAGGAGGCAAAGGAGAAGAAGGAGAGATGGGTGATAGGAGAAGGAGGGATGGGTGAGAGGAGAAGGAGGGATGGGTAAGAGGAGAAGGAGGCAAGAGAGCGATGGAGGGAGTTAGGTCGGTGTACACAGGTCCCTCCTGACACCCATAATAAGTCCACACACGAAGCTCTTGACAATATTAAACGAAATGACCCATTGAGGTTATTTTGAGAACCTAACCTAACCTACATTCAGGCACCAACTACGACACGACGTACTGTGTTTATTGCCGCAGAACACACACGCACGACATGCATACAGGACCCAGCCAGTCAGTCACTACTTATTTGGTGACGTAAATAAAAAAAATATATATATCTACAAATATAGGGATTTTTTTCCTCGTCTTTTCGTCCATAAACTTAAAGAAAAATATATTGTCTTAGGTAAGGTTAGGGCGGCGTTGATTGACTATTTATCTTTTATTAGTCAATTTTGTGTTGAGAGAGTGGGCAGATGACCTTGCGTATGTGTGTGTTGGATTATAATAACAGGTATCACGAATTTATTATATTTATTATAATGTGTCTTGTATAGAGATGAAAAACACACACACACACACATAACCACAATCAAACCATTATCACATATCTGGACAAAAATAAGAGGTCTGCCTTTATTGTGTGAGTAGTGAGGTGAACTTGCTCACTTCCTCACCATTTAAAGGTTGTGTGTGTGTGTGTGTGTGTGTGTGTGTGTGTGTGTGTGTGTGTGTGTGCACCTCATGGTAATGTCAGCAGGCAGTAGGAAACAAAAGCCTCTCTTCCCTTCTCTTAACTGTCTGTCTCTTAAGGTCGAACTTCATGTCCACTAGCTCAAACTTTATCACCTCTAAGATCAACAGGTAATTAATCCCTTGGCGTGTGTGTGTGTGTGTGTGTATTTAAATTATAATACAGACACAAGAAGAGGAACATCCGGGTTGCTGAGAGGGAGATACTGTCGCGCTGACAAAAGTTTTCGCTCTGTGGTAAAACTGAGTCACGGGAATGAATCTCTGAATTTACTTATATTTACCCTTACTGTCATCTGCTGTGTTATCTCATTTGGTGGTTTATGCTGCTTCATTTTTCGAAGGGAGAACTTTTTACCCTGATTGCATACACCCACCAATAAAAGTCCTGTCAGTCTTACGCCTCGTCCATGAACGGCCTTTGGGATGGTCAGGTGTGGCCCGCGGGATGACGGTAAAATTTATCATCCCGTGAAATAATGAAAAAAATAGATATAATCATGTTTATTTAGTAAACTGTATTTTACATACTTAAGATCAGACAAAACCCAAATGAGGTATTCCTTTCAACCCGGGTAAGGCAATGTGTGAAGCTGTGAACTTCAATCCTGCAAATATGTGATATAGCACTTGTGTTGGCCCTGAAGAGGGTAACTAAAATACGAATTGGCCCTCGAAAGGTTTTGAGTTTGACGCCACTGGTCTACTGTGTGATGTCTCAGATTCACGAGTCTCAGTCTGGTTCATGGATGGTAGAAAGGACTAACATGACTTTTTTTGTGGGTGTAATGTACAAAGAAAGATAAAAGTCGTTTTTCTTGAAATTTGGTGAAAACATATGCCGAAGGGCTAAACTTTTGGTGCTTGCCAACAACGAGTATGTAACTGTGGTAGGGCTCTTATAATGTTTCACGAGTTACATTTAATCTTCGGACAAAACCGCGACACAACTTTTGTCTGATTGTACATACACTCAAAATACTATCTGTAAGGGGGGGTGGGGGGGTGGAGTGTGATCGATGAATTTCAGAATGAACACTGTGACTCCTGGTGACTCTTGTTGTCTCGGTTGGGTTCCCAAAATACTTCGTCCGTTGTGACATATTTCAACACAATTTTGTATAGATAGTTTTTTGGGTGACTGCACAGTACAAACATGACATATATATAACGTAAGCATTAACATACTTCATTACCAAGTCCCAGGTTGCTGATCAGACTTTCTGCCTCATTTACACTTAATTGCAGGATTTCAATATTTTCTCTTCCTTTGACAACACAACACAACACAACACAACACAACACAACACAACACAACACAACACAACACAACACAACACAACACAACACAACACAACACAACACAACACAACACACGTATATTGTTTCTCACTGTTGGTCTTTTTATTTATTTATGGTCCTTTCTTTTCTTCTTCTTCTTCTTCTTATTATTGTTATTATTATTATTATTATTATTATTATTATTATTATTATTATTATTATTATTATTATTATCATTATTATTATTATTATTATTATCATTATTATTATTATTATTATATTATATTTGTATATAATATTTTTAATATTTATTAATTTTAATTAATAATAATTATTATTATTAAATTATATTATATTTTTATTTCATATTTTTGTAATATTCTTATTAAGTTTTATGTTATTATTATTATTATTATTATTATCATTATTATTATTATTATTATTATTATTATTATTATTATTATTATTATTATTATTATATTATATTTGTATATAATATTTTTAATATTTATTAATTTTAATTAATAATAATTATTATTATTAAATTGTTATATTATATTTTTATTTCATATTTTTGTAATATTCTTATTAAGTTTTATATATTATTATTATTATTATTATTATTATTATTATTTATTTATTTTTTTTTTTTCGCTCCCAGGCCCTGATGTGGGTCATTGACCTGTGCCCTGGTGGGTTTATCCTATAAAAAATAAATATAAATATAATGCTATTAATGTATTACATGTTAGAGTAGGAACGTTGGTGCGTGGATGGTAAGTCATGTCTTGCACACCAATTATGTACCATTCTGCAATAATATTATTGCTGTTGTTGTTATAATGTTTGTGTTTGTTTCAGCCATGACGACCGGCTGGACAAGATGGAGTGCGGTGGTGGTGGTGGTATTGACCTGCCTATGCCTGCCACCCCTTGCTGTCTCCCACACTCTGCCAGTCATGGTCAGTATACCTGTCTACCTCTACTTGTCTACCTCTCTCCTTTTCTCCCTGTATCTCTATCTCTACCTGTCTACCTCTACTTGTCTACCTCTCTCCTTTTCTCCCTGTATCTCTATCTCTACCTGTCTACCTCTACTTGTCTACCTCTCTCCTTTTCTCCCTGTATCTCTATCTCTACCTGTCTACCTCTACTTGTCTACCTCTCTCCTTTTCTCCCTGTATCTCTATCTCTACCTGTCTACCTCTACTTATCTACTTCTACTTATCTACTTCTCTACCTGCTTACCCGTATCTCTATCTTTACCTGTCTACCTCTGTTTGTCTACCTGTCTTACTGTACCGTACTTCTCTCCCGTTCTCTACCTCGTTACCTTTCCCCATTCTCCCTCTCTCTCTCTCTCTTCCTCATTACCTGTGAGTGCTGGCCTTGGAGGATGATTATGTAGTTGGTGAGTGAGTGGGTGTTTGTGGTGCATGGTGAGTGAATGATGAGTAAGTCACGAGTGAATGATGAGTAAATCTTGAGTGAATGATGAATAAATAGTTGACTCAGTCACCCACCATTCACTCCCTCCTTCAGGATCACGGCGAGGTACCACTAACCGACTTCTCCTGTATCGGGAAGATCATCGGCGGTTACTATGCCGACGTCTTCACCGAGTGTCAGATGTTCCATGTGTGTACGATCAACGAGAAAGGTAACAAGACCTACTGTAGCTAACATGTTTCCTAACCTAACCTAACCAAACCTCACCTAACCTACTGTAGCTAACATGTTTCTTAACCTAACCTCACCTCACTTAAGCTACATACAGTAGCTAACATGTTTCTTAACTTACCTCACCTCACTTATACAACAGTAGCTAACATGTTTCCTCACCTAACCTAACCTAACCTACTGTAGCTAACATGTTTCTTAACCTAACCTCACCTCACTTAAGCTACATACAGTAGCTAACATGTTTCTTAACCTTACCTCACCTCACTTATACTACAGTAGCTAACATGTTTCCTCACCTAACCTAACCTAATCTACTGTAGCTAACATGTTTTCGAAGTTCGTAAACCTAACCTAACTATAGCTAACATGTATTCTAAGTTCATAAACAGGGAAGGAATTAGATATGCGTCTTTATCATGGGTAATTTTTAACCACTTCGAGTCTATAAGATGATGTTTTTCAGTCAGTTTTTATGGTGACATTTTCAAAGGGTGCAAACTTAGTTTTGTCCAGGCGTGTTTAAGAAACTGAGTTGAGATGGATGAGTAAGGTTTGGGATTTTTTTTTTTTTTTTTTAGATGGCTATGGTAAAGAGAAATATTATGAACAATATAAGCATAGGTTAGGTTTAGTTTGCAGTAGGTTAGGTTAAGTTAAGTTTAGTTTACGTTAGGTCAGGTCCTAAACACCCTGGCCCAAAAATCAAACGTCCCGTGGCCCAAACGTCCTAGAACAGTCAGACTCAATATCCATTTTTTTTCGCAGGTAAAATCCACGACTACACTTTCCGATGCTTAGCGGGCACTGTGTTCGATCAAGAAACTCGAGTGTGTGAGCGTTCTGGCGAGGTGAACTGCAGCCAATCAGAATCCTTCTTTCACCTCAACAATGATCTCTATGGTCCAGGCATCATCCCTCCCACTGCGTGAGTACAGTACAGTATCATCACAACAAATTGAAGGAAACAGTTATTTTATTTAGGTTTATATGAGGCAATAATTATTCAGTGCCGTTAAATATTAGTCAATAATAATTCCATATAATATTTTTTACATATTTTGTAGTTAATATAGTTGTACAATCAACTACTACTTAAAACCTGATGGTCGTCTCTCCTGAACCACGAACCCCTGAGAGATTCATCAGACTCGTGAACCCGAAGCAGTAGACTGATACATTATTCTGTCGATAAATGCTTCCTGTTCATGAGTCTGAATCTCTCGGGGGGTGGGGGGGTGGTCATGGTTCAGTGGGAGAGGTGATCGAAGGAGTTTATTAGTTGATTGTACAATACTGAGATCCTAATGATAGTAATTCCAATTTTAAGGATTAACGTGGCACCTTTGACAATGATACTCTGTGTATTTGTATGACGCACCTTCCAACACCACTGTCATGCTTTCATTTACTGTACTGTTTTTCTTTCCTGCATATAAATTTTGATAATCGATATAATATATCAGATGCAAATATCACAGTTTATTTCCAGTTCTGTGTAAAGTTTTGAAGTGGATGAAGAACACAATTATAACACTGCGCACTACACCAGTTGTGGGACAGAATGGACAGTTTTTCAGTTGGTGGTGACAGACGAAGACCAATAAATGACATCTTGCGATATGATTTATTGACAGTTGTATAACAAACTGACAAATACAGCAACAAATAACGTAAATTAATTGTAGGTGACACATACTTTAAGCTGGGGCATTCACTGTGTTTAGTAATGTCACCTACGTCATTTGTTGGTGTATTTGTTAGTTAATATTTTACAACTGTCAATAAAACATATCGCAAGATGTCATTTATTGGTCTTCGTCCGTCACCACCAACTGAAAAACTGTCCATTCTGTCCCACAACTGGTGTAGTGCGCAGTGTGTTATAATTGTTGTACTTGCAGTACAGTGTTATCATAATACTGTCGATTAGTTTAGTACTAATATCGTATAACCTTTATTTAATGGACTATATGAGGAAGAAAATCAATTTTATCAAGGCTCCATTAGATGTGAAACCTCCATTTAATGAACTCTATAGAGATGAAAATACATTATATCGAGGGGCCATTAGATGTGAAACCTCCATTTAACGGACTATATGGAGATGAAAATCCGTTATATCTAGGAGCCATTAAATGCGAATCCCCCTTCCCCCATCTAACTGATTATATAGGAGAGAAAAGTCCGTTATATGGTAGTTTCACTGTAGTTTCAATGGCAACCTTATTATTATCATTTTTTTGGGAGGGGGGGGGGGGTTGCTTGGGGGGTAGGGGCGTGAGATAGTACCAGTCACTGATATTGTAAGAAGAGGTCTTGTGATAGTTGTGTTGGACCAATGTTTATTCCATCTTGTGGCCAATTACTTACGAACTACAATATAGTATCGTTAATGATAAGAAAATTAACCATTCAAGTAGTACACATAATCCCTACCCCTTGAGAAAAAGCTCTTGTATCGACCTTTACTGTACCTATTCTTGCTTCTTACAATTCACTTTCACAATATTGGTGTGTGTCTTGAGTTGGTCTTCACAAGTGCAGTAGTTTTGCTTCTGCTTTTACAGTCATAAATCACAGCTCTAGGATTGTTTGTTTGTTTTTTCGTCTAACAGTTTTTGTCTATAATGGTTTCTTATTACACTGGTGGTGGATAGCTGAGGGTTAGTAAGATCAGTGTTTTCTATACATTTTATACCTATTTAAGAGTTTTATTGTCACTTGTCACAAACACTCATTATAATGTTAAAAGGACTTGAGGTCATTAGATTGTACAGTCAGTCAAAAATTTATCTATACTGTATGTGCAAAATTGTGTTGAAAAAAATATGCCACAACAGACCCCAACCGAGACAACAGGAGTCGCAGTGTTCATTCTGAAAAATCATCGATCACCCCCCAAGTAGAGATAGATTTTTGAGTGACTGTACAGTACATGCTGTAAATATCTTATATTGAAATATACTCAGAAACATGAATAGAATGTATTGGAGAATTTTCACTAGACAAATCATTATTTTGTCATTGGGAAGTCAATTATGTATAAAAAAATAGTTTTTGTGAGCTTGAAAGTTTGTTTTGAGAATTTTTAATGTTTGCAAGACTTTTACTTAATACTCATGATATTGAGGAGGCGATTATTTTACGATACAGAGTAAATGAAAGTACTGTTTATAGTTTTATGATTTGCATGCTTTTTGGGTAGAGTTCTGTATAGTCAACTAATATAGTCCTCCGGTCACCTCTCCCCCTGAACCACGAACCCCTGAGAGATTCAGACACGTGAACCCGAAACACAGTAGACCAATACATTATTCTGTCTATAAATCCTTTGGGTTCATGAGTCTGAATCTCTCGTGGGTTCGTGAATTAGGGAGAGGGATGAGCGGAGGACTTTATTAGTTGACTCTTTTATTAACGCCGTTAAGTTAAGAGTTATTTTGTCTTCTAAATATATCAAAATAAAGTTAGGAAGTCAGAGCAGTCCACCACTAGCTATCATATCTCCTATTTAACATGTTAGTTATTTTGATGCTAATACTTGCTTGTACTCTAGTATTTTCCTTTTATAACTTCGCTCTGGGGTCACCCTGGGTTCACCCCCACCCCCTATGTCTCCACCTAGCCTTGTTTCCTCCTTCACCCCCAGAGACTCGGAGGGCACCCCCAGCGCCGCTAAAGTGCAGGTTCTGGACCCCACTGTCGCCCTCATGGGGGCTTCTGACCCTCCCACTGTCCCTCCTGCCACTTCGGAAGTTACTACACCATCCCCTCCTCCTGCTGCTCCTTCTCAACCCCAGCCTCAGCCCACCAGCTCCCCACCACCTCCTGTGATCCCTCCAGGAGTCACTGCCTCCACTACTCGTATGTCCACTTCAACTTCCTCCTCCGTTACATCTGCCTACTCCTTTCCACCCTTGCCCTTCACTGTCAGCAGAACATCCACTTCTGTGTCCGCTTCCTCACATGTCCGCATCCAGACGCCCCTTGCGCAGATCTCCCTTCAGCAGGGTGTGGACCACTCTGTCCTGCCTGCCCCCCACCTCCGGCCCTCCTTGCTCCGCCTGGCAGCTGAAGCTCAGAATGCAGCACAGGCAGCAAAGATACTTGAGGATCACAACCCCACCGCGTCCCCCACAGTCACCGCTCAGACACCTGCTAACTTCGAGGATGTCCCCAGACTTTCTGTATTACATCTTGATACTACTACTACTTCCGGTGCTGGGACAAGTCATAACCATGGTGGGTCTTCTCTTATTAGACAAAAAAGACAATTGACACCTCGAAGTCAAAACAACTTTTCCCCTTTTATAACCCAGGAAGATGCAACTCCGCTTACTGCCACTGCTTCCACTTCTTCCTCCCAACGACAAAATATTCGAGACCGTACATTAACTTCCACAGACAATACCCGTAGAACTGTTTCCTCTAGAGGTCGAGTAAGATTTAGGCAACCAGATTCCATTGTTCAGCCTCATAGAAGAAATCCAGTGAGAGGAGGTAGCCCATCAAGAGTTAGACAACCTAGTCAGGTAAGAGTTAGACAGAGGGTTAGCTCTGTACAAGCTAGGCAAGATGACGACAGTCTGTTTCGTGTAAGACAGGCGTTCGTACCTGCTGTGAGTGCACCAAGAATCACTCCAGTACCCAGTGTTCGTGTTCATGAGTTAGTGAGTGGTAGTCAACAGAGACATCCAGTATTAGAGAGGCAGAGTAACCCATCAGTAGGATCCAGGCAGCGAGATAGAGTTCGTGTTTCAAGACCAAGGCCAACTAACCTTGGTCAAGTGACGAGACACAGGCCAATGGTTTTTCAGACTTTTACACAAGACTCCTCTACTGATAGTCTTGCCCACCACAATACTTTCATACAAGACACTGTTTCAGAGACTCCTCCTTCGCAGTTAGCTGACCCTCCTGTTACTCCAATACCCCCCACATTCTTGACAGCCGAATTCCCCCCTGACAGCCACATCAGTGTCTTTGACGGGGATCAGGCAACAGCTAGGACGACGGACTCCACCTCCACCAGTACTGCCGACTTCACTATCACAACAACAACAACACCATCACCACCGTTCGTGTTCCCAGAGACTAGCTTCTCCTGTCTAGACAAGATTCCAGGTGGATTATATGCTGATGTTGAGGCAGAATGCGCCGTCTTTCATATCTGTTCAGTGGAACCAGACTCAAGGTAAGTGCAATATAGTACTGTACAGGATATTCTATTGTATAACATGGTATATGTTTTAGTAATCAAGGGGTTTCATTACTTTATATTGTGCTATACTATTTAAATATTCAGGATATTCTACTATATATTTAACAGGATACTGTATTTAGTATGGTACCGGTACTCAAGGGTTTCATGACTTAAAACACTCACTATACAGTACTAAATACTCAAGACATTTATTCAGTTTATATTATGATGTTTATTTTAGTACTCAAGGGGTTTCAATACGTTTATACACACATTATACTACGAAGTACTTTCTTTATATTACACCCTTGAATTATATATCTAATACAGATACTAAACAGGTCGTTAAATGTAAGATGAATTTATTAAAATATGAAATAAACTTGTGAAATTTACAAAGGTCAGATGAGCTTTTAGTATAAAGAATTGTCTCTGATATCCTGTTTTGTTTTCTAGCGCAAAGGATAACAAGTTTGTGTGTGGTTCAGGAACTTTGTTTGACCAGAAGAGCCGCACATGCCAGACTGCTGCTCTGGTTGATTGTGCATCAGCTGCTTCCTTCTACTACCTCAACGACCCTCTTAAGGGACCAGGTACAACCCCCGTATCATTACATGTTAGGGAAAATCTTGGACAGAAATAAATTTTATTGTTTCCCCCAAATTATGGATTTTAAATAATTTTGAGAGTAAACCCCTCTCATCAACCATTACTGCAGCAGTTCACTATCAATGAGGTCAACTTGCATATACAGTATCTATATTTGTACAGTACCTGTACTGTACTTGTTTCTGGTACTTTATCTAACTTAATGTTTATGGCTCCTGGTACTGAACATACTTTGGACTTGAGGCCTTGTACTTGTACTACTAAATGCAATACTTTATTCAACTTGCTTTTTATGGCTCCCGGTACAGTATATACTTCAAAAACATTTTGAGTTCTTATACTACAAAATATTTTCATCTGAACTGTTTTATCCTTTTTTCTTGCAGTCTATTTAGAACTTGAAACCCAACATCCTGAACAGCGGTTTGATTTTCCTCGTATCCTTAAACATTCCTCCTCCCCCTCTTCCATCTCCTCTCAACGTGGCCGTCGCAGTGCAGGTAAACAAAGAGTCTCATGCGTTGCTTGATGAACGACAACAACAAGACAGACACCTTGACATAGCCTTTGAGTCTCATGTGTTGCTTGATGAATACAACAAGACAGACACCTTGACATAGCCTTTGAGTCTCATGTGTTGCTTCATGAACTACAACAAGACAGACACCTTGACGTAGCCTTTGAGTCTCATGTGTTGCTTCATGAACTACAACAAGACAGACACCTTGACGTAGCCTTTGAGTCTCATGTGTTGCTTGATGAACTACAACAAGACAGACACCTTGACATAGCCTTTGAGTCTCATGTGTTGCTTCATGAACTACAACAAGACAGACACCTTGACATAGCCTTTGAGTCTCATGTGTTGCTTGATGAACTACAACAAGACAGACACCTTGACATAGCCTTTGAGTCTCATGTGTTGCTTGATGAACTACAACAAGACAAACACCTTGACATAGCCTTTGAGTCTCTGTTGAGAACTCTGACATGTTGTTGCTTGATGAACTACAACAAGACAGACACCTTGACATAGCCTTTGAGTCTCATGTGTTGCTTCATGAACTACAACAAGACAGACACCTTGACATAGCCTTTGAGTCTCATGTGTTGCTTCATGAACTACAACAAGACAGACACCTTGACATAGCCTTTGAGTCTCATGTGTTGCTTCATGAACTACAACAAGACAGACACCTTGACATAGCCTTTGAGTCTCATGTGTTGCTTCATGAACTACAACAAGACAGACACCTTGACATAGCCTTTGAGTCTCATGTGTTGCTTGATGAACTACAACAAGACAAACACCTTGACATAGCCTTTGAGTCTCATGTGTTGCTTCATGAACTACAACAAGACAGACACCTTGACATAGCCTTTGAGTCTCATGTGTTGCTTGATGAACTACAACAAGACAGACACCTTGACATAGCCTTTGAGTCTCATGTGTTGCTTGATGAACTACAACAAGACAGACACCTTGACATAGCCTTTGAGTCTCATGTGTTGCTTGATGAACTACAACAAGACAAACACCTTGACATAGCCTTTGAGTCTCATGTGTTGCTTCATGAACTACAACAAGACAGACACCTTGACATAGCCTTTGAGTCTCATGTGTTGCTTGATGAACTACAACAAAACAGACACCTTGACATAGCCTTTGAGTCTCATGTGTTGCTTCATGAACTACAACAAGACAGACACCTTGACATAGCCTTTGAGTCTCATGTGTTGCTTGATGAACTACAACAAGACAGACACCTTGACACATAGCCTTTGGAAGGTCTCATGTGTGTTTGCTTGATGAACTATAACAAGACAGACACCTTGACATAGCCTTTGAGTCTCATGTATTTAGCGATGAACCAACAACCAGACAAACACCTTGACACTTAGCCTTTGAGTCTCATGCGTTTGTGATGAACTACAACCGAACCAGACACGGCGCCTTTGAGTCTCATGGCATTTTGCTTGATGAACTACAACTTAACCGAATAAGCACCTTGACATAGCCTTTGAGTCTCATGCATTTGCTTGATGAACTACAACAAAGACAGACACCTTGACGCCTTCAGGTCTCATGTGTTGTGATGAACTATAACAAGACAGACACCAGCCTCCTTTGGAGTCTCATGTGTTGGCTATGAACTACAACAGACAGACACCTTGACATAGCCTTTGAGTCTCATGTGTTGCTTCATGAACTACAACAAGACAGACACCTTGACGTAGCCTTTGAGTCTCATGTGTTGCTTCATGAACTACAATAAGACAGACACCTTGACATAGCCTTTGAGTCTCATGTGTTGCTTCATGAACTACAACAAGACAGACACCTTGACATAGCCTTTGAGTCTCATGTGTTGCTTCATGAACTACAACAAGACAGACACCTTGACGTAGCCTTTGAGTCTCATGTGTTGCTTGATGAACTACAACAAGACAGACACATTGACATAGCCTTTGAGTCTCATGTGTTGCTTCATGAACTACAACAAGACAGACACCTTGACATAGCCTTTGAGTCTCATGTGTTGCTTCATGAACTACAACAAGACAGACACCTTGACATAGCCTTTGAGTCTCATGTGTTGCTTCATGAACTATAACAAGACAGACACCTTGACATAGCCTTTGAGTCTCATGTGTTGCTTCATGAACTACAACAAGACAGACACCTTGACATAGCCTTTGAGTCTCATGTGTTGCTTCATGAACTACAACAAGACAAACACCTTGACATTGCCTTTGAGTCTCATGTGTTGCTTCATGAACTACAACAAGACAGACACCTTGACATTGCCTTTGAGTCTCATGTGTTGCTTGATGAACTACAACAAGACAGACACCTTGACGTAGCCTTCGAGTCTCTTGTGTTGCTTGATGAACTACAACAAGACAGACACCTTGACATAGCCTTTGAGTCTCATTCATTGCTTGATGAACTACAACAAGACAAACACCTTGACATAGCCTTTGAGTCTCATGTGTTGCTTCATGAACTACAACAAGACAGACACCTTGACATAGCCTTTGAGTCTCATGCATTGCTTGATGAACTACAACAAGACAGACACCTTGACCTGTAGCTGAGTTACATGTTTGCTTGATGAACTACAGCAACAAGGCAGACACCTTGACTAGCCTTTGAGTCTCATGTGTTGCTTGATGAACTACAAGACACATCAGCCTGTACTGAGTCTCATGTTTCTTCTACATGAACTACAACAAGACAAACACCTTGACATAGCCTTTGAGTCTCTGCGTTTGTGATGAACTACAACCGAACAGACACCTTGACATAGCCTTTGAGTCATGTGTTTGCTTGATGAACTTCCCCAACAATGAGCCAGACACCTTGACATAACCTTTGGAGTCTCATGCGTTGTGATGAACTACAACAGACAGACACCTTGACATAGCCTTTGGAGGTCTCGTTGCTTGATGAACTACAACAAGACAGACACCTTGACATAGCCTTTGAGTCTCATGCGTTGCTTGATGAACTACAACAAGACAGACACCTTGACGTAGCCTTTGAGTCTCATGCGTTGCTTGATGAACTACAACAAGACAAACACCTTGACATAGCCTTTGAGTCTCATGCGTTGCTTGATGAACTACAACAAGACAGACACCTTGACATAGCCTTTGAGTCTCATGCGTTGCTTGATGAACTACAACAAGACAGACACCTTGACGTAGCCTTTGAGTCTCATGTGTTGCTTGATGAACTACAACAAGACAAACACCTTGACATAGCCTTTGAGTCTCATGCGTTGCTTGATGAACTACAACAAGACAGACACCTTGACATAGCCTTTGAGTCTCATGCGTTGCTTGATGAACTACAACAAGACAGACACCTTGAGGAAGCCTTTGGAGTCTCATGTATGTTTCCATGAACTACAACAAGACAAAACACCTTGACATAGCCTTTGAGTCTCATGTGTTGCTTCATGAACTACAACAAGACAGACACCTTGACATAGCCTTTGAGTCTCATGTGTTGCTTGATGAACTACAACAAGACAGACACCTTGACATAGCCTTTGAGTCTCATGTGTTGCTTGATGAACTACAACAAGACAAACACCTTGACATAGCCTTTGAGTCTCATGTGTTGCTTCATGAACTACAACAAGACAGACACCTTGACATAGCCTTTGAGTCTCATGTGTTGCTTGATGAACTACAACAAAACAGACACCTTGACATAGCCTTTGAGTCTCATGTGTTGCTTCATGAACTACAACAAGACAGACACCTTGACATAGCCTTTGAGTCTCATGTGTTGCTTGATGAACTACAACAAGACAGACACCTTGACATAGCCTTTGAGTCTCATGTGTTGCTTGGATGAACTAGCAACAACAAGACAAACACCTTGACATAGCCTTTGAGTCTCATGCTTGCTTGATGAACTACAACAAGACAGACACCTTGACATAGCCTTGAGTCTCATGTGTTGCTTGATGAACTACAACAAGACAGACACCTTGACATAGCCTTTGAGTCTCATGTGTTGCTTCATGAACTACAACAAGACAGACACCTTGACATAGCCTTTGAGTCTCATGTGTTGCTTCATGAACTACAACAAGACAGACACCTTGACATAGCCTTTGAGTCTCATGTGTTGCTTCATGAACTACAACAAGACAAACACCTTGACATTGCCTTTGAGTCTCATGTGTTGCTTCATGAACTACAACAAGACAGACACCTTGACATTGCCTTTGAGTCTCATGTGTTGCTTGATGAACTACAACAAGACAGACACCTTGACGTAGCCTTCGAGTCTCTTGTGTTGCTTGATGAACTACAACAAGACAGACACCTTGACATAGCCTTTGAGTCTCATGTGTTGCTTGATGAACTACAACAAGACAAACACCTTGACATAGCCTTTGAGTCTCATGTGTTGCTTCATGAACTACAACAAGACAGACACCTTGACATAGCCTTTGAGTCTCATGCATTGCTTGATGAACTACAACAAGACAGACACCTTGACATAGCCTTTGAGTCTCATGTGTTGCTTGATGAACTACAACAAAGACACCTTGACATAGCCTTTGAGTCTCATGTGTTGCTTATGAATCACAAGACAGACACCATAGCCTTTGAGTCTCATGTGTTGCTTGATGAACTACAACAAGACAGACACCTTGACATAGCCTTTGAGTCTCATGTGTTGCTTCATGAACTACAACAAGACAGACACCTTGACTATAGCCTTTGAGTCTCATGTGTTGCTTGATGAACTACAACAAGACAGACACCTTGACATAGCCTTTGAGTCTCATGTGTTGCTTCATGAACTACAACAAGACAGACACCTTGACATAGCCTTTGAGTCTCATGTGTTGCTTGATGAACTACAACAAGACAGACACCTTGACATAGCCTTTGAGTCTCATGTGTTGCTTGATGAACTACAACAAGACAGACACCTTGACATAGCCTTTGAGTCTCATGTGTTGCTTCATGAACTACAACAAGACAGACACCTTGACATAGCCTTTGAGTCTCATGTGTTGCTTGATGAACTACAACAAGACAGACACCTTGACATAGCCTTTGAGTCTCATGTGTTGCTTGATGAACTACAACAAGACAGACACCTTGACATAGCCTTTGAGTCTCATGTGTTTTGATGAACTACAACAAGACAGACACCTTGACATAGCCTTTGAGTCTCATGTGTTGCTTCATGAACTACAACAAGACAGACACCTTGACATAGCCTTTGAGTCTCATGTGTTGCTTGATGAACTACAACAAGACAGACACCTTGACATATGAGTCTCTTGATTGACCTTGTAGCCTCATGTGTTGCTTGATGAACTACAACAAGACAGACACCTTGACGTAGCCTTTGAGTCTCATGCGTTGCTTGATGAACTACAACAAGACCTTGAAAGCCTTTGAGTCTCCTTGATGAACTACAACAAGACAACACCATAGCCTTTGAGTCTCATGCGTTGCTTGATGAACTACAACAAGACAGACACCTTGACATAGCCTTTGAGTCTCATGCGTTGCTTGATGAACTACAACAAGACAGACACCTTGACGTAGCCTTTGAGTCTCATGTGTTGCTTGATGAACTACAACAAGACAAACACCTTGACATAGCCTTTGAGTCTCATGCGTTGCTTGATGAACTACAACAAGACAGACACCTTGACATAGCCTTTGAGTCTCATGCGTTGCTTGATGAACTACAACAAGACAGACACCTTGACGTAGCCTTTGAGTCTCATGTGTTGCTTGATGAACTACAACAAGACAAACACCTTGACATAGCCTTTGAGTCTCATGTGTTGCTTGATGAACTACAACAAGACAGACACCTTGACATAGCCTTTGAGTCTCATGTGTTGCTTGATGAACTACAACAAGATAAACACCTTGACATAGCCTTTGAGTCTCATGTTGTTGTGCTACTGAATGTATTATTGATATGGATTATTTTTAGCCGTATTGTATACTTACCCAATTACCCATTATCATTGGTATTGTACTATTATCCAATAAATTTTACTGAGTTTGTATTATTACTGATATTTTTATTGATCTGCAAAATTGCCACTGTACAGATCGCAGAGTTGACCTGTGTAGCAGCAGTCTCCCGCACAAACCACAGGTTATTTCGGAAACTAAATGCAGAGAATTTGTTGTGTGTAAGCTTCAGGCTAATGGCACATTTAAGGAAATGCGTAAGCTTTGCAAGAAAGACTACCTCTTTTCCCCGATCCGACACAAATGTTATCACGCCAACAAAGTGAGTGTATCGTTATTTTTTATTGAGCCTTATTATTTGATACAATAAGTGTTTATATATAATAATAATATAATAATAATACTTAATAATAATAATGATGATAATATTTATTCAATAAAGTTGTCATACAGATTTACAATTAGATAAGCATGATTATAAACTATGCCGGCAAACAGTTCAACATGAATATAAACAGTGCAGGTAGGCCGTGGGACTGTGGGAGTATACAGTTTCCTGTGTGAAGAGACAGTGTTGCAGGTTATGCAGCCTAACTTAACTTAACCTACCTTAACCTAAATTTATAATTAATATATTTTATTATCTATCACAGGTACATTGTGACAAGGAGACAAAGATGGCAAGTAATAGCTTGAAAGCTTTGAATTCACTAGGAGGCCGATGGAAAAGACGCGCTGCCTCTCTCCTACGCTCTCGTAGGTTCCGCCGTGCAGCCCTGCCACCCTTAGCCAACTTGGTGATGACACCAGGGGTTGAAGATGCCCGTGTACGTCGTGCCCTCTACAGTCTCGCTGCACTTCAACAATGGACCTTAGAAAATGCCAAACACTCCACTTTTATTGAAGTTTATGCCTTGCAGACTGATGGTGATGGGAAAGTTGATCATTATCCAAAGAAAGTTTATGTTGATAGTACGGTTCTTCTAACTAGTCCCGGGGCAGTACAGAGGTACGGGTATATCCATCGTAAGAGGAGAGATGTTGCCAATATCACTGTAGCAGAACAAGTACTCACTGGGAATACAACGAAAGTTGAAGATACACTAGCTCCAACTGCTGTCTTAACATCATCCGGAAATACAGAAAAAGAGACTAATGTTGAACAAACTGATATTGTCATTAACACAACAACATCTGTAGGTTCTCTGACTCTGCCAACTATTGCTACTACAACTATTAGCTCAAGACCTACAGCCCTTCCAACGGTAACGGTTACAAAACGCAAAGACACACCATCAGTTGTTTTTGTCAGTTCATTTAACCCTGCAATACCCACAGCTTTTCCAACTTTTACGCCCACAACATTATCAACTTTTGTTCCCACAACTTTCATACCCAGGACCTTATCCACTTTCACTATATCTCCAGTACACACCTCAGTGAAGATTCCCACCGACACTGCAACACGGGTTACCGTGACTGTTACAACTACAAAAACGATTGTACCAACGTCTATAAGCAATATGCATACAGAAATTTCACCTACAGGTACAGCTGGTACACATTCTTCTGTATCCTTAACTACAGCTTTTCCTACTCCATCTTCTACAACGAGAAAGGTTAATTCTGTAGATGAAGTTACTTCACCACCAGCACCATCAGCAGTAGGCACAACTCTCCCAAATACAAACTTAGAGACCACTACATCTGGGACACAACCAACTTCTGAGTCTGACCCCATATCACCCATGGAATCTCCACCAACTCCACCATCTGTTAGAGAAAGTGATACTACAGTACAAAATTTAATTTATACGAGCTCAACGACCACGTCAACGAGTCTAGAAGTTGGAGAATCTCCAGTTAGTTCTCCAACAACTCCTCCGGCCATTGACACAACTACTGGAATTATTAAGGTAACAGAATCTACCACTTCAGAATCCACCTCTACAACTGAAGGTGGTCAATCATCTTCAACAGTGAGCACAACCACCGCTGCAGTCACCCCATCTACAGCTAATGGAACGGATGACCAAAATGAAAATACTACAGTTTCCAATAATATCACCATAACTTCTACTACTGAAAGCCTTTTTTCAGAAGATGTTCAAACAGCAGGGAGTGTAAATGTGTCGACAACTGAGGCACCAAAGGACACCACTGTGTCCGATAATTCCACAACAACAGCAGCATCACCATCTGCCACCTTCGATAGGGAGAACTTACCTGAAACAAATTTCACTTGTAAAGACAAGAAACTGGAACAATTTTATCCTGATCCCGAGGCCAATTGTCAAGTATTCCACTACTGTTCACCAGGATTCAACAAAAAGCAAGTTCTTGATCTTAAATTCCTCTGCACTGGGGCCACTATGTTTGATATCAATACTCAAAAGTGTGAGGACATGGAAAAAGTTACTTGTAGTTTCGACACATCAAGATCTCATAACATCACAACTTCAACTACGGTCTCTCCTGTGACAAACACTATGACACCGAATGTTACTAAAACTACTACTACTTCTACAACTACTTCTTCTACTACTTCTACTATTACTCCTGAATCCGAAACAACACCAGAGGACAAAACTCTATCATCCAACACAACTACTGAAGCTACAACAACAAAAACATCAAAAAGTACAACAGAAATACCCAAAGTCAATGATACCACAAGTAAACACAACTGGAATGCTACAACTTCGGATCATCATCATCTCCCAGATCCTGAAGTAGCAGCTGAAGATTACAATACTACTACTACTACTACTCCTACACAGATATCGGATACAACTCAACAATCAACTCCAGAAACAACGACTCTAGTAGATGAACTCCAGGTAACAACTATAGTACCTTTATTGGAAACTACAGAAAACTCAAACCCGGAAACTGTCACAGTAACGTATGAGTCCTTATTGAAACACCAGGAAGAAGATGTAGCAACAGATAATGAAGAACTAATTACTACTACAGTTATACCTACAGAAGGATATATAACCGAGACAAATACTCCACAGACAGACACAGTAACTGAACGAGATGCTAGAGAAGAAATATCAACAAGTACTATGGGAGGTTTCGATGAGGCTATTGTCACTGTTACTGAATTCACACTTGAAGACAATAATGACCTTGAAATAAGCACAGAACTTGGTCCCATCTTCGATCCTGAGACTGTAGATGAGGCAGCAGTATTCAACCCTGTAACAGAAGATGTAAATGATATTCCAACAACAGAATTGAATAATGTGGATGTTGGTACAGAAGCTACCACCTTGAGTCCGACTGTTAATATCCCACAGACGTCTACAGACGTATCGGTGTCAACGAATATATCCGCCTTCAGTAATCATTCCGCGTCTAGTGAAACCTCAATGTCCAGTGATGTATCCGTGTCTAGTAATGTGTCTGTGTCTACCAATCATAATGGAACAGAAGCAGAAGCAGTAGCATTGTAAAAGTCCATTAGTAATGGACTAGAAGGGTATTAATGACATGTCTTGATTCATGTCCATATTACTGTAATATTTTTTTGTTTATTTATTCCTGAAAAATATCAGTATAGGGTTATGTGAGAATATGCCTCTTAATCATATATTCCGTGCCAAAAAATATATAGTTGCCTACTTTATAGAATCTTAGGAGCACATATAAAAAAAACATTCCACATGGTAGTAGAAAAAATTTCATCTCTGTGATACACTAATCAAGTAGGTCAACACTATACAGGGGAGGAGAACCATGTACTATACAGTGAAACCTCCATATAATGGACTTTTCTCAATATATTCCGTTAGATGGAGGATTTCATATCTAATGAACCCTCAATATAACGGACTTTCATCCCTATAAATCATAGTTAGATGGAGGTTTCATATCTAACAGACCCTTGATATAACGGAATTTCCTCCCCCATATAGTCCGTTAAATAGAGATTTCATTGTATTCCGTTTTACTAATAATTAATCATAAAACTATGTTATGTGTGCCGGATGTGTAATACTCAGACTTTGTCCTTCACTAATTTTCTGTTCTTGTTCTGTTCACTACAACACTGTATTATTGTTCGTAACCTAAAGTCAACAAGTTGTAAGGTATTTGGAGTGTTGTGTCAAGGTTGTGGGGTTGTATAGTCCAGTATTGTTCAGTAAAGGGAGAGAAAACGGACAAGTGTTGGCGTCCATTCTATTCACTAATACATCATCCTCTTTGAAAATCATAGTTAGATATTTGCAGAAGAATATTTTGAACTAATGGACGGTATACGACTTAGAAAAACGCTCTGTGGCGGAATTCCACAGGGTGATTTTCAGGGATATAATTTTGGTTGTGCAGGGCTTCTGTAAAGTGATGGGGCTCTACCAGATACTCTTGTAGGCAGGTGAAGGGTGCCTTTTGATAGCCCTAAGGAGTGTAGCTATGTATAAACTCTGTCTATACAGTATACGTAATATGCCAAGGGACACAATATCCTTACAAACATACAGAATAATGTATCGGTCTACTGCTTCGGGTTCCCAAGTCAGAATATCTCTGGGGTTCGTGGTTCAGGGGGAGAGGCGAATGGACTTCAGTAGTTGACTGTACAGTGCTAGAAATTTTTTTATAAGGTTATTATTACTGATTGTTTTGAAATATGGACAATGAAAACACTTGTTTAAATTGATAATAATACGGTTGTCAATATTTCAGTAATAATAAAACACTGCAATTAGATTTTAGAGGAAGAAAGAAAAAGTACAGTACATCTATAGTAAAATATAATAGTATGTCATGCATTGAGATAAAGTTTTCTGTTAACCAAAGTGGTAATAGTGGAGCAGACGATTAGCAACCAGAAGGACATTATAGAATTCGTTCATTTATTTGTGTATGGGTTCTTTATCGTTTTGCAACTTGTCTGTGCTTGTGGAGGATAAAGACCACCTCCAAAGAGTTCATCTGTCAACATGGACAAGTTGGCAGGATGTGTAAGTCATCAAAATGCGACAGAGAACTGACTGTGAAGAAGAAATATATGTTTCAGTGCAACAACTGATAAATGTAAAATTACAACATGCCGCTTCAAGAAAGTTGCTTTCATTGGTACCGGATATCAAAGTAAGTTCTTTCTTCATGATATACGGGGGGGGGGGGTCCTTAGGTAGTATAGGTCAGGTTCTGTTAGGTTCTATGCATTGTCGTTTCCATTTCCGTGTTTAGAATCATGCAAAATAGTATTTCAAGAAATTTTGGTACAATTCTATAAAATCCTTCTGGTGCTAACTAATTACCAAAAAATTAATCAACATAATTTTTTTTTCAAGAACTTGACCTTCCTTATAGCTTGTATACTGATGGGACCAGACAGTGTAGTGATATAACTAAATTGAGAATGTGAATTATACATTAGTTTGTGAGTTTTGGCTATGCTGTTAAGAATGTCACTTACTTCAATGTTAGTGCCAGATTTGTATGAAACAGATTTTTGTTTTTAATAAACTACTTAATATTATCTGAAACTGTATTTCATGTGCAATCTTATTCATTAATAACTTTAAGGAATCCATTACATTAATGTTCTAAGGTTCATATATTTTTTCTTTATTTTTTGTATCAATATTTTATGTCCTTTCTCCCAATAATATTATTTTTAGGACCAGAGTCAATATATGATGGTACAGTCAACTACTAGAAAAAATAAGTCCGTTTGCCTCTTCCTCAGCCACGAACCCCCGAGATATTCAGACCCGTGAATCCGAAGCATTTATGTACAGAATCACGATATCGGTTACTGCTTCGGGTTCATGAGTCCGAATCTCTCAGGGGTTCAGGGGGAGAGGCGAATGGGCTTTTTTTTTTTAGTTGATTCTACATCTCTCGCAGTATTGAATATGATTTACACTTTTTTCCCCAATGTAGACTTAATACTGATTAGACGATGAATGAAGTGAATAGTGTTATCACATTTGCTATATCAATATCCGCAAGCAGATACATTCCATACTAGAATAAAAATTGCATTTGCATTATCCAAACACATTGCTTCAGCTTCGTGTAAGACAGCACACCAAGCACTTCCCCCCCACACTTTTATATTAACCACACAATTTGCTTCAGAATTACCTATGATACCGTTGAAACAGTTTCACATACACAAACGTCTCTGTAATTATAATAGAAATACAAAGCCTGTATTAGATGTCTTTCTGTGTTATGTACAACAGGGTTCCCACACACACACACTAGTGGTAAAACAAATAGGTTTTCTTTAATATACAGTATAGTACTGTACTGATGTTTTAGTCAAAGCATAGGTAATGTAACATTATATTCAGTTTCTTGTCAGAGTGGCCTCCTCCCCCCTCCCCCTCCTATCCCTGTTCCCGCCCCCCTCCTGTCCCTGTTCCCATCCCATTCCTATCCCTGTTCCCGTCCCCCTCCTATCCCTGTTCCCGTACCCTTCCTCTTCCCCGTCCCCTTCCTCTTCCCCGTCCCATTCCTCTTCCCTGTACCCCATCCCCTCCACCACCCCTTCTCCTCCTCCTCCTCCTCCTCCTTCCTCCTTTTCCTCCCTTTCTCCTTCTCCCCTTCCTCCTTCCCCTGCCCATCCCCCTCCCTCCTCCTCCTTTTCCTTTTTGTCACCTAATCCACTAGCTTTGTTTTGTTTTAAAAAGATGGGCTGCCCCTGATGTTAGAGATCAGATGAAAGTTTATTTATGGTCACAGTGATGAGCCTCGTATCACCAGCAGTAAGAAGCCGTTTAACTTTTATCATAAATATTTTACAACATTTAAGAATACCTAAGTAAATTTTTTCTTCACAAAATCATATAAAGGTACAACTCGACTTAGACAACCCAGACATACGACCGCCGTGGTCTTATAAAATATTTGTCAAATTATGTATTTTCTAGTACCTACGTTTGTGATCACGCTGTGTACTGACAAAAGTTTCATTTGTATTCCCTTTAAAATGGCTGGCAAGCGTAAAAGTGAGAGTTCTCGTGGTGCTGAAAAGAAAAAGAGACACCCATTTTAGAATTTCTATGTATTATTTTCGCATTTTCGACTTACAACCAATTCGACTTACGAACTGGTCGTCTGGACAGAACCCCGTCGTAGGTCGAGGAGAGACTACATAAGAGTATGCACATTATATTTATGTTTAAATAAAAAAACACTTGAGGATGTAAAGAATTTATATTGATGTTAGTTATGGGGCTTTGTATTCTTACCCATCAGATATTAGTGATATGGTTTTAATTAGGCACAAGTAACCCAGGATTTTATTCACGTATTCTGCCATAAAGTATTTTCTCTTCCAGACTACTATATTGTATTATACTTTCATTGTTTATCCCATAAGTACTTCTGTTATGATGTGAAAGATAATTTATACAAACTCAGACTAAGGCTGAGAAGTACACTTGTTGTGTACCTTATAACATTCAATGCTATAAATTGGTACTTTTCTTCAAGCTAATTACAATAATCTTATTTACTGCTTTTCATAATAATAATAAAATTATTTGTGAAAGATGGTTCATATGTTCCATGGTATAGTCAGCCCAAGTGGGAACTGTGACAAAATATTCTCTGGTGTTAGGAAGATGTGGAAGCCCCTCCGTAGTAAACACACGGAGGGGCTTCCTTATGTATCGTCCAGATGTCACTATCCTGTATATAGTTTCTAGGTTCTGTGCGGATGTCCACCACTCTAACCTGAATGAAAATAGGGACACACATTATTGATCACAAAGGTAAACGTTCTATACCTAAAGATGCAGAACAGGGTTAGAAATTTATGGGTCTAAAGGAATTTTCTGATAGTTTGTGTGTACAGTATAGATACTAAAGGTGTATGCAAATTTGACTTAACAGGTTATTAATGAAAGGAACTTAAGCATGTGACTTTATCACTTCATATCACTACATGTACATTATTTTTGGTAAGTGACAAATTGTTTCTTAATACAATACAGTATTGTAATAAAGAAAACTTTTTTATTTTTGAAAAGGAAATTCTATTTAACCACCATATGTATGGGGTTCTCTCTCTGAGCTGAATTAAATCGTTTGGCATAATGAAGGGGTAATACAGTAACTCCCTATTACATTAATAAACTAAAACCCCCCTATCTAGTGCATGACACATTACTGTAACATAACTGAACACTGCTGGCTGAGGAAGATAGTGTAAATATTGTAACGTTAGCTCTTCTGGTTTGGTTAGGTAACTTACTGTTCATCCTTTCATTGTATACCTATGACTATTTTTTGTCTGTTAATTCAGTTGATTATTATATTTTATTTCACTTCAACAGTAAACAGAACTTGATAGACCACCACATTGCTGCCTCAGACTAAATGAATTGACTTTTCACTATTACCCATTTTCTATAACATCCCACGATATTTGAGGAGTTGGGAACCTTGTAGTAATAATAGGATTGTTACATCTAATTTGGGTAAAGTAGGTGGGCTACCAACTCCATGACGTATGGTTGTGTACCAGCAGACTATAAACTAATGATTAGAAAAAAAGGTAAAAACCGAGCTAGCAAATGAATAATTTATATGAAAAAACAAAGCAGACATAAATGAATACTGTACAAGCATAATGTTTAATTAATCAACATTAGAAATTGACCTTGAATAAAAATAATTGCACAAAGATGTACAAGACTTAGGTAAAAATACAATGCTTAATACAGTATTTTATATAATTATAGTAACTGTTAGACAACTGTATTATGCTGAAATTATTATAGAGAATAGATCTACTCTTATATATAATTATGATAGGATTATTATTATTATTATTATTCCCCATGTAATGGATACTTTAGATTGTATGCATGAAGGATAAATGTGTAACAAATATTTTTTGTCTCTACTATGACAAGAGTGTCCAAGGCATTTAGAAGAATTAAATCGTATTACCGGGTTGCTCAATTTCCCATTTTTCTGTCAATCTATATCCCCATGCAGCATTAGTCTGTTAGGTAATGCTGTCAGGCTATGTAATGTAGATAAACCTTGAGAGGCAGAATACATGCAGTGCAGCCTGAAAATTGAGCCGAGATATTCAGGCATACGCCCTTGCTATTATTTTATGGGCCTTGTGCGATCTATGGGCTCAATGAGTATGAGTGAATTGTTATTACACTGATGTTGGATACCATTGGAAGTGTGTGTGTGGGTGTGTTTGGTTGTGGGCATAACTGTCTTCCGGATGTTGTGGATTAATGTACAGTGAAACCTCTATTTAATGGACTGTATGGAGAGGAATGTCCGTTATATCGAGAGGTCTTTTGTGATGTGAAACCTCCAGCTAACGAACTTTACAGAGTTGAAATTCTGTTATATCAAGAGTGAAACTCCATCTAACGGATTATATGGAAAGAAAATTTCGTTAAATAGAGATTTCACTGTAGCTTGTTGCAATGATGTCAACTGTCATGTATACTGTAATGTATATTGTCGATTAAAAAACTATAAATTATTTTGGGGGTCGATGATTTTCAGAATGAACACTGCGAATTCTGTTGTCTCTGTAGGGTTGTCAAAATCCTTCTCCATTGTGTCATATTGTCAAACATAATTTTTGTAAAGATAGTTTTTTGAGCGACTGTGACATGTTCCTTATAAAACGACTGAGAAACATAAATATGACAAGGACATGATAGTCATACATACTCATTTGTATGATTTGTCTTGATCCTGGAAGCTTCATACACAAACAGTCAGTTGAAATAACACCAAAGTCATTATATGGCCGTGTTTATTCTTTGACCCCTTAAGATATATAAAGAGATCAGTGATTTTAAACTTTATTAACTTTTATCAAAGGTAATTTTTGTGTATCGAGTCTAAATCACTGATCTCTCCCATATCGATGTAAAATGTGATAACGTTTGTAAGCATTACATCATAAAGTTTGATTCTTTCAATGAGATTCAAAGTTCACAGTTTTTGTAAATAGTCGTGAATCTTTTTGAAACACTCAGCTAAATGCAAATATAATATCCCACTGTAATGGCAGAAATGAATATTGACGGCTTCATGCATTTGTGATTATATTTATTGTAGTATAAATATATATATCATTTTTTTGCATTGTCTCCATCCCTGATTCTTTTTATCTTGCCTTTCAGTAAACACTGATGACTTTGTTACATTCTTGTATTTTTTTCCCATTTAAGCAGTGCAACAAACATGACTCCAGTTTAGTCCTGGCAAAAGAACAAGGTCAAGTTTCTATTATTACTGAATTTGCCACCGATCATTCTGACTGTGCCTGCCTATAGTGCTCCTGTTTACCGTCTATTTAGCTTTGGAGAGATAATGGCGAGACCTCAGAGATGCTGAACATCAGCATCATGTATGTAATAAGCCTTCTCATATATTAGATAAACAGAAGTACGTATATCTAATTATTAATATTTGTACCATGAAACAGAAAAAAATACAAATAATATGGCAGTTGGTAAATATTCCCATGTTTTAAGATAACAAATCCCGGGTCTTCAACCCATCAAAAATGTTATGTATAAACCAAGACCCTAATTTTCTATGAAATTAAATTATCCTAAAATCTCTGTTCATGCACATTGTGACGACTCTGCCCTCTCCCCCCCCCCCCTCACTCTACCACCATAACCATCACTTGCTCCAACTTGACACCAAGAGAAGAGAAGAAACTGCTTTACGAAGCTACTCGACCTCAGTGAGCACCGTTTCAGAATCAGTTTCCCATTTGACTATGAGACCGAGGTACTGAGTCAAGTGTGTCTGCTTGGCAGCCTGCCACACTTACGGTGTTCTTCTTCCGGGGTGTGGACGACGAATTGTATTAAGGACTACTGCTGATAGTGTTGTGCAGGTTTGACGTTAGTGGTCTACGGTGTTAATCCCTGGTTCCTTATGGTTGGCCATTGCAACGTAGACTTGCTGGTTACGATATAGGACCAACCCGCCAGGGCTGCATAGAGCTGATGCGGCCGTATCAACTCCCGTCCAGAAAATGCCTCAAATTTCACCATGTCAAAGTAAGTTCTTTCTGTTTAATATACCGGGAAGGTTAGGTAGGTTTGTTTGGTTTGGTTTGGTTGGTTAGGTCTGCTCTTCATACCCACAAATGTTAAATTGAATTGAATTTAATTAAAACCGTTTATTTAGCCAGAAAAACACAGATACAGAATGGATAATAATAACAATATCAACATGGCTGAGCCAGTTGAGAACCTGAGCTCTCCTGTAGGTACCTGATATATACTATACATTTATCTCAAGGAAGTATTATGTAACATTTAGTAACATCTTGAATAGTACAATAGCATGTTGGTAATAAGAACATCTGATAATATGTACCACGGTTTTCACTTCACTATTTATTTATTTTATTTATTTATTTTTCATTTATATTATAAGTAGATACATAAATTACAGTGGAATTGAAAAACATAAGTATAATGGGGAAGCAGTACATCATGGGTTGAACAAGCTACCACCAACTACAACAGTGTCCACTATTATATAACAATGAAAATTCGGCGTTTTCCCTCATTCTGGACCTACACCCTCCCTCCTGTGTGGTCTTGTTCACCCTGATGCTGGACCTACACCCTCCCTCCCTCCTGTGTCGTCTTGTTCACCCTGATGCTGGACCTACACCCTCCCTCCTGTGTGGTCTTGTTCACCCTGATGCTGGACCTACGCCCTCCCTCCTGTGTGGTCTTGTTCACCCTGATGCTGGACCTACACCCTCCCTCCTGTGTCGTCTTGTTCTCCCTGATGCTAGACCTACACCCTCCCTCCTGTGTGGTCTTGTTCTCCCTGATGCTGGACCTACACCCTCCCTCCTGTGTGGTCTTGTTCACCCTGATGCTGGACCTACACCCTCCCTCCTGTTTGGTCTTGTTCACCCTGATGCTGGACCTACGCCCTCCCTCCTGTGTGGTCTTGTTCACCCTGATGCTGGACCTACACCCTCCCTCCTGTGTCTTGTTCACCCTGATGCTGGACCTACACCCTTCCTTCTGTGTGATCTTGTTCACCCTGGTGCTGGACCTACACCTCCCTCCTGTGTGGTCTTGTTCACCCCTATGCTGGACCTACACCTCCCTCCTGTGTGGTCTTTTCACCCTGATGCTGGACCTACACCTTCCTTCTTTGATCTTGTTCACCCTGGTGCTGGACCTACACCCTCCCTCCTGTGTGGTCTTGTTCACCCTGATGCTGGACCCTCCCTCCTGTGTGGTCTTGTTCACCCTGATGCTGGACCCTACCCTCCTCCTGTGGTCTTGTTCACCCTGGTGCTGGACCTCACCCTCCCTCCTGTGTGGTCTTGTTCACCCTGATGCTGGACCTACACCTTCCTTCTGTGTGATCTTGTTCACCCTGATGCTGGACCTACACCCTTCCTTCTGTGTGATCTTGTTCACCCTGGTGCTGGACCTACACCTCCCTCCTGTGTGGTCTTGTTCACCCTGATGCTGGACCCCACCCTCCCTCCGGACGAAGCGACGGACGGATACTGGTAAAAAAATGTTCTTGTTAATCTTCGGACAGGTCGATAAACGTACAGTACTTGTTAATATACGAACAGGTGGCAAAACGTTCTTGTTAATCTACGGACAGGTGGATAAACGTACTTGTTTATCTACTTACAGGTAACAAAAAGATCTTGTTAATTTACGGACAGGTAAAAAATGGACTTTATAACTCCCGGACCGACGAAGGAAGATGCAATTGTTAAAATAAAAAAAATAGAATAAAAATAAAATAGCAAAATTGCCACAAATCAAGAAACTACTTCACTTATCTCCCAATTAGTGTAGTTAGGTGAGGAAAAGGACGATATATCTTGTAATTATTATAGAAGCGTATTACCTCCGTTTTTTCTTTATAATCGACAAGTACGTTTTCTTTTATTGTCACTATTAAACAATCTGGTCTAAATGCCAACATCCCCTTCGCTGCTTCCATGGCCATTGCGCGACACTGATGAATTTTCTCTATAATCTCTCACTAATTATTACCTTTTAAATCTTTCATCACCAAAGTAATAATCCCCAGGTGCTCATTTACACACGGGGATTATTAAATTATTACACGGTGTGATTTTATAAAGGAATTAATGCCCGAGGTAAGCGGACGATGTATGATAATTCCTATTGGCTTAATAACGTCACTGATTATGTTGGTGGGTCATAATTCAGTCTGGATGATAGAGTTTAAGAAATTATAGGTCGTTTCTCTTGGTTTCTTTCTCACCGCAGTTGGTAAGGAAGATAAATAAAAGGATATATGTGTAAGGAAAAAGTTGTCGTTCTCACACTTGTGGTGAAATGGCACAATGACGCGAATGACAGTTTGGTAGCGGATTATACACCCCCATTAGATTATTTGTGCCAATTATTCCTTACTGTGGATGATTATCTGGGCAGAACAGAAGGCGTGTTAAAATACAGCCAATGATTAAATCATACTATTAGAGCCAGGTAAGATTGTGTAGTAGCTGACAGGTGTGTATTAATTACCTGTGTTTTCTCCCTTCTTCATTACTCTTATTAGCATTATTAACACTTGTTATTCTTATTAGTTCTTGTACATCAGTGTCAAACGTATTCCACATCCTGTTTTTATTTTTTTATAATTTCTTAAGGCAAAAAAGGTTATAATTAACCCTTTTTTTAATTGAATAAATTAATCCACGGACAGGTAGCTAAACGTACCTCCTTCATAAACCTCAACATTTTTATTTCCTTCAATTTTTTAAGATTTTTGCATAAAGATTAAAAAGCACATTTCATAGCTGTTCTGTCCTGTTGAGACGAGTTATATTGTAAGGTTATCACATATGTCAAAGGTCAGTAAGTGGTGTTTGAGGTCATTTGGGGTTAGTTATATCCGTGGGGTCAAGTCATGGGGCTGAATAGGGAGAGGAGGTGTGTGGTTTTTATTGTGGTGTAGTTGTGGTGGTATTAGTAGTTGTAGTTTTATCATTATTTCGTAATATTTATATTTTTCAATTTTATCGTGTTTATCAAATATTTTAGTCAACATGAACGCAATTTAAAACATATAATTAATAGACAATTCAACAAAAATTCCACAAAATGAACGTGTCCATTATAAAACTTGACGGAAACCAATACACATTAAACATAAACCTAAAAAAACATTAAAACAGAGAGATTATGTAGTTGCTGACCCACACACACCTGTTTATAATTTATTTACGGTGGAGACGCTGTGAACCTTACCTGGTGTACGGTGTAAGCGGCACCAGCACGCTACCACGACGGTGATTTTTGCCCAGTCACACGGCATGGGTGAACTGCAGTAGGTGTCTTTGATTACTGTCCACACTCTATACCAATAATGGTAAAGGTTTGGTGGTTTGGTTAGACTAATTAAAATAGCTCTAGTTTAGGTAGTTAGGTCTGGTATAGTTTAAAATAATGTATTTTAAACTAAACCAGATTATAAGTTAGCTTTAGTTCAGATTGTTAGGTTAAGTTAGACTAAGTTAGGTTGATTAGGTTATTGAACTCTAGATCCGGGCAGTAACCTCGACCAAAATGAGTCTATATACCTAGTCCAACAGAGACGTATGTCAACACATGACAAACTGTATTTTTCCTGTAAGTGGGTACTAATAGGTAAGGTAAACTCCAGGTAATTCATCAGAGTCCAGGTAACGATGGCAATTAAGAGATAAAATATGTTAGTAAATAAATGAAGGATGACCAGAAGCAAGACACACACACACACACACACACACACACACATGAATTTTTTCTCCCGGTAAAATGTTATCGTGTTGGTACTAACTTCCTAAAAAATATTGTTAATAATAATGAAGACAAAGCATCAACAGGGAGATAGAGTAATAAGATAAATTAGAATATAATTGATATACGTCATTATTCTAACATCAACAACGATTTATACGATAGAGAATTAAAAATAAATAAATGTTGGCGATATGGCAACATGTAT
>NW_024736071.1:17265395-17334087 GCF_018991925.1 Homarus americanus
AAAACCTTCGACTCCGACTCCTCAAATTTTTATGCTTCCAGCTTACGACTCCTTGACCTGTTTGCCAACAACTTCTTCTACCATCCTAATTGTAATTTGTATGTTGTAACCTGCCTTAGGTAAAAGTAAACACCGTATTAGCTATACTGCTGCAGCTTTATTAATAATCTGGACGATATTTAAGAACATGCAAAAGATGATAAACGACTTTTAAGTTTTCAAATCAAAAGAAAAATAAATTTGTGGAGATTCAAGATATTAGCTAAGCTTACCATTTACATGTATATCTAAAGTTCGATGCAACATGTGAATTTTGTTAAAAGCTCTCATAATCTGATGTGGATCTAAAACTGATGATCCTACAATTCAGCACTAAAGTAAAAGTTATATATTTATGTACATTAAAAATGAATACCTTATTAAGGTAGATAAACCTTACATGATTAAGTTATTAAATTAAATTTGCCTTAATCTCCACCAAAAACCAGGTTGTAGCTAATTGTTTTTTATGACTGAAACCTCTGTGCGATTTTTCAACAAGCAAAATTTGATATAATTCAAAAGAATTTCAAATAAAGAAAGAGACTATCGTCCAAAAGAATTATAGTGCTATACTGTACCTGCTGCAATAAATTCATAAATAATGTATAAAATGGAAATAAATTCTTTTAATAATTTAAGAAATTAGTGGATCATTGGAATCACTGCAATGAATATCACCTGAGTTCATATATTTGTTCTTAGGAACAGAATAGCTTCAGTCAGGGTCGGAGTCTGGACAATTTTCTGACTCCCAAGCCGAAATCCTCCGACTCCGACTCCACAGCCCTGCTCCTTTCTTCCTCCCTCCTTCCTTTTCTCCTCCTCCTCCTTCCTTTCCTCCTCTCTTCCTTCCCTCCTCCTCCTCTCTCTCCTTCCTTCCCTCCTCCTCCTCCCTCCCTCCCTCCTTCCTTTCTCTCCTCCCTCCTTCCTTTCTCTCCTCCCTCCTTCCTTTCTTTCCTCCCTCTCTCCTTCCTTTCTTTCCTCCCTCTCTCCTTCCTTCCCTGTTATAATAAATTTAACATCCTCAAGTCAAGGATATTCTATATAACTCAAAACCAGTCATTAGTGGCGGTAGTGGTTAACATGTCCTCCCGCACGAGAGAACTCCTGACTAGATCTGTCCCTCCCTAGATAAGATAGAATAATTGTAAATGAATTTGTAATTTTCTTTGTCTATATTTCAGTAATTTAAACCCGGGCTGAGTTAAGGGATTGGGTTTTAGGGGTAATGGATAGTGCGGTTGATGAGTTGTCCGGTATTCCAGGTTAGGTAATATGTTGGGGTGGTTTTTGGTGGACACTTTAAAAAACACTTTCCCACCCAAGGTTGTGTTAGTGCAGCCAGCCATGGTAGTGAGGGATGGACTATTATAGTTATACACTGGAGGAGTTTTAGTAATTTTTTTTTGTACCGATATTCAAGTCTGTCTCTTATACCCGTGTCCAGGCCATTGCGTTGACCTATGTCTGACTTCACCTGCACTCTTGTGTCTTATCGGGGTAATACGTGACCTCACCAGCACTCTAGTGTCTTAGCGGGTAATCAAACTTGACGTGTTACAGACGAGTGTGACTGAGGTACTGTACGTCACTCGACCACAGCACAACTCCGTGACGTCGCTTCAGTTAGGCACGTTACCTGTTGAACTCACTGTGTGGGTGCTGGTTGGTGTGTGTGTGTCGGGGGTGGCTTCCTGTGTTTACGGAGTACCGGGGGAGGGCGGGGGGGTGCTAGTGCTGGAGGCCCGTGCTGGGAGAAGAGGAGATGGGCTGAGGACTTTGATTGGTGGCCGGTGTTTGGGTGGGGTGAAGAGGGGGTGGAAGGAAGGCTTATCACTGAAGGAGGGAAGTGTGGGAAAGGGAAGGGGAGGTATGATAGATGATGTAACGCACCGGATGGATTACCAGAGTCCTTCCTTGAAGTAAATGTACATACAGGTTTCCTGGAAGTTTCCCGAGTTAGAACAGCTTGGGTGTGTATGTGTACATAGGAAGCTAAAGCAACAGTTGGCTGTGCCCACCTACTGTACCTCAGGCAGTGATCTGTATTTGTTTCTCACGTGGCCACTTGAGGGACTAATGATCAAGTGGGGTCATCGGTAACGGTACTTAGCCTCAGAACTCTCTCATTCTCGGGGCAGATGTTTATTATGACAATTTGCTCACCTCTACTTCTTGTATCTGCTTACACTTATGAGTTGTTATGAGAGTGAGTCTCAGTATATACCAAGGGGAGTAAACTAAATTATACCTGACCATCTGAGGATTTATAAGGCAAGTGAACTTAGTTATACTTTCTTTATCATAGTCAACAGAGGATCAGACACCACTAAAATTTTGATGCTAGTTTGAGTAAAGTGACTTGTAAAGTAAATTAAAGATCATATTAAAAAAAATCTCTTCCCAACACCAACATGGGGTGGGGGGATTGCGGCGTCGTGGTGTCTCGGGTAGCGGGGGAGGCCGGCTGCGTGTCTCGGGTAGCGGGGGAGGCCGGCTGCGTGTCTCGGGTAGCGGGGGAGGCCGGCTGCGTGTCAGGTGAGGCCGGCTGGGTCTCGGAGGGGCTGGTGTCTCAGAGAGGGAGGCGAGCTGCGTGTCTCGGGTAGGGGGAGGCAGGCTGCGTGTCTCGGGTAGCAGGGGAGGCAGGCTGCGTGTCTCGGTAGCGGGGCGGGCTGCGTGTCTCAGGTAGCGGGGGAGGCAGGCTGCGTGTCTCCAGGTAGCGGGGGAGGCAGGCTGCGTGTCTCGGGTGGCGGGGAGGCCGGCTGCGTGTCTCGGGTAGTGGGGGAGGCCGGCTGCGTGTCTCGGGTAGTGGGGGAGGCCGGCTGCGTGTCTCGGGTAGTGGGGGAGGCCGGCTGCGTGTCTTGGGTAGTGGGGGAGGCGGACGCGGAGGACGATCCTTCGTGGAATATTTGCTTTGGTGGAGGTCCTGGGGCCGTAAGAGGCGAGTGTTGACGTAAGCATACATACGAAGGAAGAGAGAATTAGGTAGCTCCTCCCTCCTCTGTTGTCTCTTCACTTCTTACTCTGTGTATCATCTCTATCATCTATTCTGTATTCATCGTCTTAACTTAGTATTGTTTTGCTTAAGATGTGTATAATGTTCAATGCCCTCACTCTGTGTACAATTGTACAAAAAGTTTACACACGCCCATAGTCAGCATGTACAGTCACCCATTAAAAGTCCTGTCGTTTCTCCTCCTAACCACGATCCCCGAGATTTAAAGACACGTGAACACGAAGCAGTAGACAATGTTGCATTATTCTGTCCATAAATGTTTCGGATTCACGATTCTGAATCTCGGGGTTTGTAGTACAGGAGGAGAGGCGACAGGATTTTTGTGGGTGTTGTACGTATACCTGCATCTTACCACAGTTTCTCAGCAGGGTTATACACAAACTCCCCAGCTTAGATCGGTAAAACTTTCAAGCTTATTTATGTTCTTAAGATTACCTGAATAGATTTGCAGTCTTGAGTTGATATTCGATTTTTTTCTTTATTTTCTTTCGGTTTTGGTCTCTGGCATTCTACCGTTTGTGTGGATATAAACGTTGTACAGAGGTCATTTTTATGCTCACCTGACTCGAGGCTACGACGCACACCTGAACCTCCCTCCCGCAAGTTCCTTCGTCAACTTTATTCTCTAGAAGTCCTGTGAATGTTCCTTAAGGGACATAACTGAGCTTTAACAACAACATGTTTAAGCACTTATTCTAGGTTAGGTTACGTAAGATGAGGTTAGGTTAGTACATAAACTCGCCACCACCAATAATACAAAAAATAAATTCAGACACACTTGGGTAGAGGTAAGTGCCTCTAGCTACATCGCTTACGGTTTTGTACAAAGACGAGAGTGAAGATAAAGGGTTGGGGGGGGGGGGTAATAATGGCCACCTGTTCTAATAAATGCTTTTGTCTGTACTGTTGTATTCCGACTCGGGAGGGAGGGCAGTGGTAAATACGTAGCTCCGTCATAGTTAATTCAATGTTGTAACTCATTCAGATTACACTTAGAGAAATATGGACCTAATACAATTAGAAATCTTTATTAAGTATAAGAATTATAAGCTGCTGAAAAGGGTAGTATACTGGATAATAAGTGTAAATTAGTGTAATTAAATAATTACAACGATAGTTCCTCTCGTACACAAAGTTCCGGTACAGTTGTCATTGGAAATACAGATGATAAATTGTTTTTATGGCAGCAGTAATACCACACAATAAATTCATCGCTGGTTATGCACACCTGCCATTGTCTTGAAGGTTATTGCTGTAGGCGAGTGTGAAGTGTAACAAGATAAGTGCGAGTCCCTCCAGGCTAGACCGACACTGGTATATGCTCAATTTCATTTACGACACTTTATACACCACATGGTCAGTATCTGCTAACAGTGAGCTGCAGAGAATTTGTTATCTGTCGGTCTAATAACAAGCTAAAAAGTTTCAAAGAAGATAAATTAAGATGAGGTGCTGTAGTTTCAGTAGAAGAGCTTTAGAAACTTTCATTAGTCACGGAATTTGTGTGACGGAAATATTTGGCTGACAGCATCGCCACTGACTGGATGTTTTGTAATAATAGGTTTAATGACGACTAGTGATGATAAAGTGGACGTTTGTTCAATTCTTGCTATAACAAACAGAGCAATTTGTAATACTTTTAATTTAAGGTATTGTTGAACTGACCATATAACACGTGATAAACAGTGAGGGTCGCAATAACTTGACAGGCAACAGTGATTTTCCAATTCGTTTTACCTTTTTTTGTTTGTTTCAAGAAAGTAACGGCGCTGTCCATTATACTGATAAATATAACAATATCAGCGGATCGGTGTAAGAGACGCCGAGGTGCTTGAAACAGGTCCTGGTGAAGGTGCCAACTAGAACAACGATTGGGTCACAGCACTGTAAGTTAGGGCACGGGGCGGCGGTGACCTGGGGACAAACACAGAGAGTAATAAGAGGAAGTTGTTGAGAAATGTCTGTTTTTTGTTTTTATTTCGTGTACCTCGTGAGGGCAGGTGGTGGTGAGATGTCCAGCCCTCACTCACCACCTGCCTCTCACTGATAACATCTCTCAGGACGGCGTCACGCTCGGTGTCACCGCTGACAACACCCTCCTCCTGCTGCTTTTTAAATTGTTCCACCTGACATCATTCTTGATGACGTAACCTAACACTACCATCTCCTGACTGTTTCTTGATAGCGCCTCCGCTAATTACAACCTTTCCCAACAACAGCTTCTCTTGACAACACCACCTGACAACTATGTAACGTTTTAGCATTCCTTATCAGTGTTGGTACAGGAGGAACCATCAGTACCCGGTAAAACCTGCGATGTTTGGTCAGGTTACATTGGATAACATCGTTCTCACATCTGTCCCGGGAGGGGATCAAACCCGGGATACAGTAGTGAGAGTTTCGCACGTTACTACTGCACCACAAACACCCACTCTCCTCTCAATACACCATCACCAACCTCTTTTGACAACTCATCTCCTGTTTCCACACTGTGACAACATTTCTCCTATACTAACACAGTCTTTACGTTTACCCACTGAACAAATTTATATCTTTTCACATGACAGCTGTCAGCTATTTCCCGCGTCCTGACAACACCTTTCAGTTATTCCATTCAATTTGGTTCCACCTCCTGACAACACCACCACAACTATCTATCACCATTGCCACCATAAATCTTGTCACAATCGCCATCCACCTCTTCCCTCTACCACCGGCATCTCTCTTACTACTACCACCATCACCTCCAAACACCAGCAAACCACCCACTACAACATTAGCTACCACCACCACCACCCTGACCACTACCACTAACCACCACTAACGTACAACTTTCTACTTACCAACCCTTACCACCACCACCACCTGCAGCATCACAGGACACACCTTGGCACTATACCTCCCGTTATACACCAAGGCTGAAGGTTGTCTGTCACCGCCACTTCTTGCACCACACCAGCGGGTCAGTCTCGGTATTTAATGATATAAATTATGTACAGTTGAGTTATGCCAACCAGATGTGTACACCATTATCACTCATACACTCAAGGATGTGTACACCATTATAGCTCATACACTCAGGGATGTGTACACCATTATCACTCATACACTCAGGGATGTATACACCATTATAGCTCATACACTCAGGGATGTGTACACCATTATCACTCATACACTCAGGGATGTATACACCATTATAGCTCATACACTCAGGGATGTGTACACCATTATCACTCATACACTCAGGGATGTATACACCATTATAGCTCATACACTCAGGGATGTGTACACCATTATCACTCATACACTCGGGGCTGTTTACACCATTATAGCTCATACACTCAGGGAACTGCGTACATGAATGCGAATCTTAATGTCATAATTTTACTCAATAACAGGGAGTGAGTGAGTGAGTCTCCGCCCCTCTTTAGTCCCCCCGCTTTATCTCTCTCTTATTTGCCCTACCCCTTACTATCTTCCCTCTTCTCCCCACCATCCCTTCCCTCCAGGATAATTGGTGTGGATCGTGGCCTTGTACAACAGAACAGCCTCCACTCCCTCCTTCCTTGTCTCCCATCTTCCCTCCCCACCTTCTCTCCCCACCTCCCTCAATCACTTAAGACAGACGGAATTTTCCTTGTGTCGTATTTGTTGTTATTGTGTTCGCCATCTTGAAGTGATTCGTGTGTCTTGACAGTATTTCAATGGATGAATTTTTGGGGGTTATACTTTATTTCCAGTAATTTAAAAAACATTTCGTACGTTGTATTTCGTTTTTTTTTATTATTTTTTTATTTTTATCTATTTATTTACATTATTTATTTATTTCTAACTTGCGTTCTTTTTTCATATGCGTATTATTATTATTATTATTATTATTATTATTATTATTATTATTATTATTATCTGACACTTTAATGATTCAGTTTATTTGGGTTTTGTGTCTGTTGTCTGGTTAGGCAAGGAAGTGGTGGTGTTACCTGGTTAAGAAAGGATATGTGTTCCATCACCATTATGTAGTACCATTACCTGTCATCATCACCATTATGTAGTACCATTACCTGTGTCATCATCACCATTATGTAGTACCATTACCTGTGTCATCACCATTATGTAGTACCATTACCTGTGTCATCATCACCATTATGTAGTACCATTACCTGTGTCATCACCATTATGTAGTACCATTACCTGTGTCATCACCATTATGTAGTACCATTACCTGTGTCATCACCATTATGTAGTACCATTACCTGTGTCATCACCATTATGTAGTACCATTACCTGTGTCATCACCATCATGTAGTACCATTACCTGTGTCATCATCACCATTATGTAGTACCATTACCTGTCATCATCACCATTATGTAGTACCATTACCTGTGTCATCACCATTATGTAGTACCATTACCTGTGTCATCACCATTATGTAGTACCATTACCTGTGTCATCATCACCATTATGTAGTACCATTACCTGTGTCATCACCATTATGTGATTACCATTACCTGTTAATATACCATTATGATACCATTACCTGTGTCATCACCATTATGAGTACCATTACCTGTGTCATCACCATTATGTAGTACCATTACCTGTGTCATCACCATTATGTAGTACCATTAAACCTGTGTCATCACCATTATGTAGTACCATTAAACCTGTGTCATCACCATTATGTAGTACCATTAAACCTGTGTCATCACCATTATGTAGTACCATTAAACCTGTGTCATCACCATTATGTAGTACCATTAAACCTGTGTCATCACCATTATGTAGTACCAATAAACCTGTGTCATCACCATTATGTAGTACCATTAAACCTGTGTCATCACCATTATGTAGTACCATTAAACCTGTGTCATCACCATTATGTAGTACCATTAAACCTGTGTCCCACCATCACTCCCAGAAGTATCGTCTTAAGGCCAAGATGCCAGGGCTGTGTTTCAAGGTGTTACATTCTCAGAAGTTAATAAAATCAATATTCCTCGTAAATGAACAAGTGGGAATAAAACTTAACTGGTTTACTTACGACACACTGGTAATACCCAATACTTTGAAAACATTACGTTGACTTTGCCTTATACAAATACGTTCACTTAACACCAGTAAGGCGATAATTGTAAGGTGATTCAGTGTAATGGGAAAGATTCTGTAATCCTAATTTGATGGTGTGAGGTGAACTTATTTAGTAAAGACTTGGTGTAATTCTGATCAACTCTCACACGGCCTAGAATCAATTAAATAAAATAAATAAAAACAATATATACTTCATATTCAATCAACAGTGAATATGCAGAGCGAAAGATACCAAGACGTATTATACACTTACAGCACAACAGCTGCCACAGTATCTGCTTTATCTCGTCATATTGTGTTCTACTGGGAAGTACTATTGTATTGAGTGTATTATATGGTGTTTAATGAGATGGGAGTGTGCGCGTGCGTGTAAAGTGTGTGCGGTGCACAGGTTTTCCTGGTTAAACACGACACAAACCAGACCTGCCTGAGGGATTAGATTTTTTTAGAGTGCCCTCGAGGGGGCTGTTGCTGGGGGGATGTGTCCCTGACCTCCCACCACCTCTCTCTCCCTCATACGTATTGTGCTTGTCGCGCGGTGCGTGTTCGTTTTAGTGTGTTCGTATCTCTGTTTATGCGACTTCAGACCGTCCTGCACCTTTAGACTGTTCTGCTCGCCAGTTACTGAAGAGAAAACAGCACTGACTTGTGTGTGACCTTCGTCGAACTTACCGAGGCTTTTGAACGTTAACAGGGAAGCCCTTTGGAGGACCCCCAGCCGCTTTGGTTGTCCACCGATATTCGTCACAGCTGTAACACAACTCTGGCGCTAGTGCCAAGCGAGCCAAAGGGTGGATATCCAATACCGGATGAAGGGACTGTTTAACATTAGACAAGTCCAGGCAAGGACACACACATCGGTCGTTTCCAACACTGAACTACAATAAATACAGATGACCTCACCCTCGTCGTTCATAGTGAACATGACCTACAGCAGAACCTGAACACCTACGAAAACACGTATACTGTACACATTTCGGCTTCGGGGTGAAGGTACGCAAGACACAGATTATGTTCTATCTCACCCCTGGGCGCCGCCCGTGATCGCAGGCCGAGATATTTAATGTTTGTACGGGTAAGGCAACGCCAGCACTAGTTGAAGCCAGCGGCGATAACAAAAGCTGTTAAACTACATACTGAGGCGGACAAGTGCCATCGTTTAAAAAGACTATCACCGCACTACAGGCAGTCCTCCACGCATGCCACCACGCAGCTCATCGACTACTGTGGATTTTCATAGACCAGGAAAAGTTGGAGTACTGTGTCTCACGTGTTGCTGCCCCGGGAGGTCCCCTCATTGCGTGTCTGTGGGAGGGGAAGAGTATATATTGGGGAGATTTGAGGATTGAGGAGTGGAGAGGGTGTTGGGATGGAGGAGGACAGTCCCATCATCTCCATGTAATCCATACTTGTGTAATCCCCTGAGTATTGTAATCCCTCCTCCTATTGTAATTCAGGTTAGGTGAAATACAACGACTCTAATCACAAGCCATGAGTGGTGTGACCTCATTCCGTAATCGTTATGACGCTATAATCTTCGCTCTTCATATTCACAGCGGTTGAAAATGAGTACACAACTGAATTCCAACGACTGGTTAAAATTCTCCCATTTATGGTAGTGGCGATAGCTTTAGTGCCCAGTGAAGGTGTGTGAGAGGTACAGTATATGGTGATAGTCCTGTACCTTTCCCCAGTTCATTTCGGCATACAGGCATGAAACTGCTGTACTGCACTATATTCACATAATGTTAAGTACAGTATTACATTCTGCCACGGTCTGTACCACTGCTTCATGACGGTTGTTCAGTCTCACCCAAAAGTTCGTTACCTCTCCCAACCAGCTAATGCTACACTGCCTGCTTCAGGTGTTTCAAACTGTTTCAGTACCAACCAGAACATGAAACTGATACGAATGAATCTAAAGGTTCGAAGTAACAGACTCAAGTTCATATACCTGAAGCAGGCAGTGCAGCAATAGCTGGCTGGGAGAGTTGACGAACTTTTAGGTGAGACTGTACCACTACTGTGCAGTTACTCATGGATTGTACTTACTGACTTGCACCAACTCTCCCATTCCGTCTCAATCACTCCCTTACCTTTGAACTCACTGACTCGTCCATTTACAGATGCACTCTGACTCGGTGACGGACTTGACTCGCTCATTTTTCTTGCTACATTTGAGAGTACTTTCTCCTGTACATGAACCATGAGATTATTTTCTCCTTGACCTCTATAAACGTTACTAGTAAAATATGGTTATGTTTTCACCCAATATATTATTTTTTCTCCTTACTGTTTTGTTAGGACACTCTTCCTCTGGTAGAAGTGTTTGGTTACGACACAATATGTAGCGGCCATTGTGTTAATCCAAACACAATGGAATCTTTTTAACGATCAGCCTTGGAAGTCGAAGAAATAAAACACTTGGTTGGCGTCACTTTCAGGTTGTAATATTTCTCTAGTACAAATTTGAACCCTTTGAGAACGAAAGGATCAAGTCATCGTTCTCAAAGGGTTAAAATATTCGTCCACATGTGTCCTTTTCGTCCGTCCTTCGTGGCTGAACAACGGGCGAGAGATTAAAGAAAGGCGTCGCACCTCAACAAAGATCCCTTGGGCATTGTACACCCCGACTGCTGGTCCAGGACTTCCCATTTCCCTCCGTCACTTCCTTCAATGACGAGGTGGCCATCGGAGATATCAGCTTACCGTTAATGGGTTCAGGTCGTGTTGGCACTGATGACTTAACTTCAGTACTAGCGGCAATTTGATTCTAAATTACGCTCTAAGGTGCTGCAGTGGGCCCTGGTATAACTGACCATTGGAGAAGACGGCCCTGTGTCCCTCCCAGGTGTACTGGGGTATAGGCCAGGTCAACCCACCGTATCGGCTACTCAACGAATCATTAATGATAGTTTGATTATCACTTCTACAGGGGCACTGACCTTGCCATTGTAGAGTTTCAGCGGTATGATGGTCAACTATGTTTGGATGACACGGCCGGCTTTATTTATCTACTTACAACTTTGTGAACTTCTTAAACATATTGACTTATTTCTGGTACTGGATACAAAGGGAATTACATACTCTAGAATCAAAGGTATCATCTAGAGCCTAGATGATATCTTTGTTTTGTGTAAATTGTTACCTAGAGACTGTAGGATTAGTTGGTTAAGTTGTATAGGGAATCTGCTGCCTAAGATAGCTTTGTCAGTGAATGCAATGACTTAGATTTTGCTTCCACTTTTATATTATTCGAAGAAAAATTGGCAGTTTTATAATGTAATTTTAAAAAAAATATTTCTGCATCCCTAAGACTTGGATTTTTTTTAATCCCGCGGATACAGACCAAATCAGTTGCCGTCATGCCATCACACCAGGAAGGTCACAGCTACGGTATTCCCAGCAAAATATATTTACACAAGTAAATCCGGTTTGTTTCTTGACACTTGAAAAGCGTGTATAGTTTGCTATTTATGTGATGATGGTTATCTGGCGTGACACCCCATCCCCCCTCCCTCTTCCTGTTCTCATTGATTGTGTTACTCCCTCCCCTTTATTCTCTGTGATCTTATCTGTCGTCTCTACCCCTCCTCTCCATCCCTACCACCAAGACTTGGGTTATAAAGACGCTCAAGTCTGGTCCAGTATAACACCCACACAGTCGATTCAATGTCCACCTGTCCTTGACCTGTTCCCATGCGTTTTTGTTTTTATTAAGGATGACGCATTGACGCAGTAAGTGACTGGTTCTTAATGCCTTGTGTTAACTCGTCTGGCGCCTCTCTCCACCTTATGAGCCAACATTAAATGCAGGTTACCAACTTGATGTGGCTCACTATGAATGAAGAGTCTCCAACCCGAGCTTCTGTCACCTAAAGATCAACCACCTTAACATTATTTAGGGAGTTGGGTTAGGTTTGCATTAAGGCGGTTAATTTTTAGGTGAAATAAACACACACACACACACACACACATTCCACGTTATGTGCTTACTCACCGTGAAAAAATACAGCGTAAATATGCTCTAAAACCGGACAGTACAGGACACACTGCCTGGCCAAAACCAGAAAGAGTGACAGCTACTGACCAGAAAAGGCAAGGGAATTTATATGTTGACGTAGCTAAAGATTTCTATTTTTCAGGGAAATTTTATTATTATTATTATTATTATTATTATTATTATTATTATTATTCAGATATTTACACCAAGTTCCTTACTGTAGATACGAAGTGATTTATAAATAACCTACTTTGTATATAATTTTCAAAGTCCATAGTCTTACTCGACGTTTTCTATCCATGACTGTAGCACTTCCCTCGTCCTGGGCCGACCAATCCCAGAATAGCTCCACATGGGTGACCTAACTCATGACGTCAGTAATAGTTGATTTGAGTTTGTCTGTGCTTTGGGCTACTGGCCCGACTGTATATTCGGGCTGTTGGGCTATATTCTTCCCAGTCAGGATTAAAGTTACTAACAGCATAAGAAAGTGACGCTGGTTAGTGACGGATAATAAATAATAAAATAATAAACGGTTTATTAATAGAGTTGCAGCCGGTGGCTGAAAATATACAAACTTACATTTGATTTAGACCAGTGGTTCTCAACCTTGTTTGCCCCATGCACCCCTTTCACCATATGTCAGAATGTCATTCTCCCCTCCTTTCCAAGATTGTCTGCCTCAAAAAGTGCATTCCAAATAATATGCATATAATACTGAAAATCCTTTATTTTTTCCATATTAGTACATATACATTTACAATTTTACATGGATTATTTTTATAGTGGAGTTTTACAAATTAAATGCCAATTGAAAATGTTGATGGATTTATAAAACTTGAATACAAGTAAAATAGTTTTTTTATATTTATAATGAATTACTTAACAGACCAAACTGAAGCATAATGCAATAAACAAAAAGTTCAATAGAATACCAGGATATTGTAAATTTGTAATTAATTTTATTCAGATGAAGATTACAGTCAATGAGAAACCTGTGATTGTTTTTTCTTCGCCAATTCTGGGATACGCGGAGGAGTGCTTGAAAGGGCACAACGCAGGTCATTTTCTACCTCTAATCTACTACGTTGCTTCGTTTTAATTTGCAACAGAGTTGAAAAGCCTGACTCACAATGATATGTCGACACAAACGGAAGCAATGCACGGATAGCTCTTTCTGCCACTTTTGGGTAGGAATCGCACATCAAGGGCCAAAATTCTGTGATTGATTTCTCATCGAACATATCTAGCTCTTGCTCCCGAATCAGTATCCCCCCCCCCGGTTGAGAACCCCTGATTTAGACAATGATATGCGTTGAGTACATTTACAGGGCTGTACAGTACATAAATCAGGAGTTGTTTATTCTTTTAACAATAGATGGGATGGTGCTATTCTTATATCTATCAGTTTTGGGTTCTTATGGGCTGAATTTTGTTGTAGTGGCGGACTGCGCGAGGTGGGCAAGGGGACTGCTGGTGGCACGAGGTGGCGATGACGAGGATGGTGCAGTAGTCCACTGTCAAACCTTGCTAGTGCTTGGTGGTGGAGGTCATTGAGGGATGGCATTTCCAGGGTGGAGAGAGCGTTGTTGTAGCCGGCAGTAGTTTGCGCCGAGCATGATTCTGCAGGGCCTCTTCTGTACCTTCTCTAGCTGACGTTGTTGGGTAGACTTAGAGAGAAGACGACCAGGCTGGTGACGCATACGTTAGTGTGTTCGACTAGGAAAGAAAGCTAGCACAGGAAGCGTATCCTGTCCACCTTAATGTCGAGCGTCGGGAGGTGTGGATATTTGTGTAGCCATAATGCCCCGAATATACACACACACACACACACACACACACGCACGCCGTCCCCCGGAAACCCTGCAGTGGGTCTGTTGGCCCATACTGGGCAGTCCCGTTTACACCCAACCCCAATCGCTCATACTGTATATCCGTCCAATCTATATTTGAAGCTACCCAGCGTGTTCGAGTGAATGATGAAGTTTGGTATTTTGTTCCACTTCAGGTATATTTCCAAACCAATATTTACCTATCTAGCGCCTAAATCTCAATAGGTCTAATTTAAAACCATTGCTACGAGTTCGCTTCTGGTTGAATAATTTAAGTACCTTGTATTATGGAAACAGCAATCAAGAAGGCAAATGTCTAAAGTTACTTTAATTTAACTTATCTCAATTTAAATACTTTCTTTACCTGTGCGTGTCTAGGGGCTTTTTGGTTGAAATGATTGTTATAATGCCTTGTAAAACTCATGCCCAATTCCGTAACAAGTGACAATCGGTTTGTATTGTAAACTTTTCTAGCTACCTTTTACTGTAGGTTTAGTTATTACAGCATTACTTGGCTTAATTGAATAGTAGATACCACACTCATGGTTGACATAACATTACCCAACACAGTATAAATAATTGGACGTGAAAAATAGGAGTGATTTTTAAATAGTATACTTAAAATAAACACAAACATATATACAAGGGTGAAAAATAATGTACTCGGCTGTACTAATACACGTTACAACTAGAGGGCCAGTAGAATCCTCGTGTACAGGTAAGTGCCGGAACAGTGGATCACTCCACGACAGAACGGGGAGAACCAGGAGCCGCTGTTGGTGACAGCTCAGAAGAGACATCGCCTGCCCCTCAAAAGCCGGCAAGGTTTTCCACCAATCGGGAACCAACTCCTATCTCTTTGTTTTTCTCGTTGGCCTGTTGGCAACTAGTAGTTTAGTGGTCGTAAACCGTGCATATAGAGGTGATAACTCGGGTGTATATACAGGGAAGTGTAACCCTTCTATGTTACACTTGTTATATCACCTTTCTTTAGCCCTGACCTCCATTTATACACCTCGATCATATCGACCCTCACTTAAGTCTCTCGAGGGAGTGCAAATTCAGATGCTTTAATCTGTCTCTGTACTCAAAGTTCCTAATGCCCGGGATTAGTCTTGTAATCCTCCTCTGTATGCTTTCTAGGGATTCGATATCCATTCTGTAGTACGGTGCCCAAAGCTGAAATGCATAATCCAGGTGAAGTCTCACAAGCGCAAGATATTGTCACAAGTCGACTTGTGAAAGAGACCTTGGGGTACTTGTAAGCCCGGACCTACGGCCTAGAAAACAGTGCGTTAATGTTCGAAATAAGGCAAACAGAGTATTGGGTTTTATATCTAGAAGTGTAAGTCATAAGAGTGCAGAGGTCTTATTGCAACTATATCTTACGCTAGTCAGGCCGACACCTCGATTATGCGGTTCAGTTCTGGTACCCTTATTATAGAATGGATATCAATTCACTAGAGTCGGTGCAGCGAAGAATGACGAAAATGATTCAGGGACTTAGAAACCTTCCATATCAGGATAGGTTAAAGAAACTAAACTTGCATTCCCTAGAAAGACGAAGAGTGCGGGGAGATATGATAGAAGTATTTAAGTGGGTGAAAGGAATCAATAAAGGTGATATAGAAAAAGTTCTTATAATATCCGAGCAGGATAGGACTCGGAACAACGGATTCAAGTTGGATAAGTTTAGGTTTAGGAGGGAGATAGGAAGGAACTGGTTTACAAATAGGGTAGTGGACGCGTGGAACAAGCTTAGCAACTGTGTAGTAAGTGCTGGAACGCTGGAAAGTTTCAAAGGGAGGCTGGATAGATTCATGGATGATAGAGAGTGGTAGTAACTCTCGTCAGGAGCTGCCATGCACAGGCCAACCGGCCTATTGCAGACTCCTTATTTTCTTATGTTCTTAAGATAACCTTGCCAGTCTTGTAACTAACACTCCTTTGTGTGAACCCCAAGTACACTCACTCACTCGCCAGGATACATACAGTCATCTGGACATGCCCACCATCAACTGAACACACACACACACGGTCAACTGTAGATTTTCATGTTCAGATTTGCCCCACGCAGCGTGGGGACTAGTTTATTGGACACCCCTCATATATTCTGTATAAGGCGAAGCGCAGAAGCATTACAGCACCCAACAGAGAATCTTACGGAGTTCACGTTAGACTACACGTGGTGTGTACCTAGGTGTATATCTACCTGTACATTGTCTTTATGTTCAAACACATCGACCCAGGTGAGCAGATAGGTTTTTTGTGACTACACATGCTTACGTGAATCTTCTGTCATCACAACACAGCGGCAGTATTTGACATGTTCCTTTCATTAGTTGTCAATTGTCACTGAGGTAGCAAAAGTAAGTAGAATCCAGTTACAGTACTAGTAATGTGTTTTCGCCGTGGATACGCGCCGCCGCTCAAAATACTGCAAATAAATATTAACTGGCACCTGTGTCTGGGCAGGGCTTGTGGACTGTCGACCAGAGTTGCCAACTTAGCGACTTTGTAGCTAGATCTAGAGCTTTTTTTTTTTTCTAGCGACATTTTAGAGCGATTTGCGACTTGTCGCAATCTAGAGATATCCACAGAAATCTAGCGACTTTCTGGATACTTTTGGACTGTCCATGAAAACTCAGTTTTCCTAATTTCGAGCCGTAATATATAGCAACGGGGTTACAGGGACAATAAATAATAAGAAAAGTTTAATACATTTGAACGGGTCGTGGTACAGAAGGAGGGACACGTCTATTTCCTGATCACTTGATGTCAGCCCGTCCATGCATCTAACACCCTAAAATTGTGGTCAGAAGTGGCAAATTACAGAGATGCGACAGGTGAAAACCCTTACCATGAAATGGCTGAAATTGCACTCGCTGCCTTATCTCTTCCGCATTCAAACGCAGATGTAGAGCGCACATTTAGTAATATGAACTTTGTGAATCAAAATTGCGCAACAAAATGAAACTATCGACATTAAAGGCAATTCTTACAATAAAGTATGGGTTAAAAAGACAGAACACCTGTTGTGCAAGTTATGAACTTCCTAGTGATATTTTAAGAAAGATAGGGACTGTGGAGGCATACAGTTACAAGAGAACCTGAACCAAGCACTTCACATGCTTCCAGCTCTACAGTTGTTCACACTGCCGACGACTACAAAGAGGACTGGGATGCAATTACTATTGAATAATAGGTAAGTGTGCACATTAAACTTTAAAAAAAATAATATTTTTATTTTTACATAATACATTTTATTTATACTCCGTTCATTATAGTCGTCATTATGAAAATATTATTTGCATCAAATTACTGAAGGGGGGAATAATAGCTAGCGACTTTCCATGGAAGGTTTAGCGACATTTAGCTACTTTTAGGTACCAGCCTAGCGACATTTGAAAATCCGAGTTGGCAACCCTGCTGTCGACTTGCCAAGTTGTAGCGTAAAGGAAAGGCAGCGTTGTAGTCCCTAGCTGACGTCCGTGGTTAGGTGAAGTGTCTCGTCCGCTGGATTATTTACCTGCTTGGATTTTCCTGGTTGTGAAAATTAATTTTACCAATATTTATGTATTTACGCCCTCTACTCCTCAAAATGTGACTGAAAACAAATTGGTGTCAAACAAATCGCTTCCCTTGATTGTGCGGTTTAACAGTTTAAATGTGACTTAGATAAATTCTTGGTCGTTCAGGAAATACCAGTGATTCTGGACGTTTAGTAAGCATACCCGTCGAGTTTACAAAGCTGAAAGATGTGTATAAGAGTGGCAGTGTTGGGGGTGATGGTGGTGATGAGCACAGCGATGCCCAGGGCTTCCACACTCCCTCCACTCGCCAATACAACCTCACAATACCATCCGCCTTCCTCCCTCACCAGTAATGAAAGTTTGACAGAGGCACCAACAAGCACAGGTGTTGTTAGTGACCCTAAACATGACACACCCGACACCTGGAAGGAGGTGGGCACAGTTACACCTCTGGGGGATGTCGACATGGATATTTCTGATGAGGTGCACACAACTCCGCCTTTGATGACCGCGACGTCCTCGGCAGGGCCAGGAGCCAGTGAAGGAACCAGCAAGACAGTACCGACTCGCATGGACCAACTGGTCAGGTGTCAGTGTGGCCCAGAGCAGGTGCTGACTGCAGACGGGTGCCGGTCCTCTACTGGTATCTACATCGATGGGGAGAGCAAATATGATTTCCCTACCAAGGTGAGACTGTTTGACTGGCAGTACTTTTGTGTGTCGTCTGTACTCTGTATTTACTCTTAAGTGTGTACACACTCTGGGTAAAATTAGTTACACGATTACATATTTAAGATCCAGAGTTGTGCCGCTTTCTGGTGAAATCGCCCCGATGCAAACTCGGGTCCAACTAATTACCCAAATGAAGTCAAATAATGGTCCTACATGAATAAATCGGACTGCCAATCACTTCTCGACTAGTATTTGGTGTCACTAAGTCACAAAAAATTGGTAAATTTAATTTAATCTGAGTAATAGATCGAGTGCATGTACCTAACCTAACATAAGAAAATAAGGAGTCTGCAATAGGCCTGTTGGCCTGTGCATGGCAGCTCCTGTCGAGAGTTATTACCACTCTCAATCATCCATGAATCTATCTAGCCTCCTTTTAAAACTTTCCAGAGTTCCCGCACTTACTACAAAGTTGCTAAGCTTGTTCCACTCGTCCACCACCCTATTTGTGAACCAGTTTCTTCCTATCTCCCTCCTAAACCTAAACTTATCCAACTTAAGTCCGTTGCTACGAGTCCAATCCTGCTCGGATATTATAAGAACTTTATCTATATCCCCTTTATTGATTCCTTTCCCCCACTTAAATACTTCTATCATATCTCCCCGCACTCTTCGTCTTTCTAGGGAATGCAAGTTAAGTTTCTTTAGCCTATCCTGATATGGAAGGTTTCTAAGTCCCGCAATCATTTTTGTCATTCTTCGCTGCACCGACTCTAGTGAATTTATATCCATTCTATAATAGGGGCACCAGAACTGAACCGCATAATCGAGGTGTGGCCTGACTAGCGCAAGATATAGTTGCAATAAGACCTCTGCACTCTTGTTACTTACACTTCTAGATATAAAACCCAATACTCTGTTTGCCTTATTTCGAACATTAACGCACTGTTTTCTAGGCCGTTGGTCCGGGCTTACAAGTACCCCTAGGTCTCTTTCACAAGTCGACTTCTCTAGGTTGATGTTGTTAAGGCTGTATACATTATAAGTATTTGTTCTTCCAATATTAAGTACGCTGCACTTGCTGGTGTTGAATTTCATTTGCCATTTTTCAGACCACCCCTGCAGTTTATTTAGATCCTCCTGTAATGCATTTGCATCCTGCCCTGAATTAATTTGCCGCCCTATTTTGGTGTCATCCGCAAACTTGCTTATGTCACTGCTGATCCCAGTATCTAGATCGTCTATGTAGCTTATGAACAAGAGTGGGCCTAGTACTGACCCCTGGGGAACCCCACTGGTTACACGGCCCCACTCAGATTTAACACCATCTACGCTGACCCTCAGATTAAATTAAGTTTACCAATTTTTTTGTGACTTTATGACGCCAAATAATAATCGAGAAGTGATTCACATCCCGATTTACGCTTGTAGAACCATCATTTGACTTCATTGCGGCTACATTTGGGTACTTTTGGGTAATTAGTCGAACCGCCTCAAAACAAAGGAGTGTCATCAGCAGATCAAAGCCTGCTGGGTCCAGGGCTCGAGAAAGGTGTAACAGTATAAATGTTCACATACACTTGTTCATATGGTTGTGCAAGACGAGTGTTAAAGGGTGTACCAAGTATATAAAAAACACTTAAAAGATAGTGTCATGTTGAAGAAAGAATTAAGGCTGCAGAGATTTGTTTTCACAAAATTACTTTTAATTCACAGAACTAAGCAGTATAGACTACCACATTTTATTTGCTGTCACTGAGTATCTGTACAACAAAATTGATTGCCATTGTAGCTACAAGAGTATGGTTTTGTCATGAAAAGAAAAGGTATACATTTATTAAAGTTTGTCAATGAAAAATACTCTTAGGACAAAGCATTCATAGAATCACATACAGTGTAGATTATAAATTAAATGCCACATCACAGTGTTCGTCACTAACCCAACCTGACACCAATACTTTGTTGGGATTCACAAGTTGCAGGAAAATCGTGAATAAACACCTTATAATGGCCAACGTGTATGTACTATATTTAGGTAAACTGTTGCACGGGTAAAATCTTGCCGTGAAACTCCCAAATTTATTCGCCGTTGTTTGTATAATCTGGTTCAAATAACAGCAAATGAAGATTGTTGTGTTACGTCATGTCTGTCTGGCAACACTGGCATTCACTTGTTCCTATGCACCTTGATAGACCTATAATTGTTTAGTAGCTGAACCTCCGATCCTAGTCACCCACCGTCAGGTTGGACAGTCATTAGTGAGAGTAAGAGAAGTTCTCTTCTTTTTCGTGCCGATTATAACTATCACACAACCTTCACAAAAATCTAATTGACATTTTTCAAAAACACGTTCGCAACTTTTCCCATTAATATGAGCGAGTGTACGCTCTACAGCCCATGACTTTATAGCCCATAGCTTAACAGCCCATGACTTTATAGCCCATGTCTTTATAACTCATATTTTTACAACCCATAGATTTACCTCCCATGTCTTTATAGCCCATACATAGCTTTACAACTCGTATCTTTAGAGCCCATATCATTACAGCCCATGTTTTTTCTAGCCCATGGCTTTATAGCTGTCTTTACATCCCATGTTTCCAGATACCTGTACTGCACTTATATTTTCTTTTGATTACATTATACCGGGTACAGTATTGTATTGTAACCTAAAAAAATTATTCCAGAAACTCATGACTGACTTGAATGTCATCGTGCATGACCTTCACTGTGCAGTTGATGATGATCACAGAGAGATGAACTTCACAAAAGGGCAGTTTTTTCTACGTGATCGTGGTGACATAGTCTTGAACGATGCAGCTGGTTATCTCAGTGGTCTCCGCATCAATAACTACTGTGTCATCCATTACTTGGACTATGGAGAGAATCTTACCTGGATGTTGAAGGCGTGTATTCCTCCTCCCTCTGTACCCCGCTGTTGTCCTCCTGGTGAAGCACTTAAGGATACTCTGTGTCATCCAGCCCATTCCCCAGACTTACTGATGCCACCCATTGCTGCTGGTACCGAAAAGAAATCAGTTGAATGGCCAGTTATCAGAAACCACTACAGCCCAGTCACATGTACCCAGGATCCAATGAAAACATTATCACTAAATTCTAAAGATTCTGTCTTAGTAGCGATTCCCACAGGTATGGTTCACATTTGGGATCAACCAGAAACTGTGCTGAAAAAAATTTATTCATTTCCTCCTGATTTTTGTGTGGACGGACAGCAAAACCCTAATGGATCTGTGACCTACTCAGCCAATTTATGTTACTCTAATCCACGAGAACTTCACCACAAAAAATGTGATGGTAAAATTTGTGTGCGCAAGTGTTGTAAACTTGGAGAAATAATGAACTCTTCCATCCATAGATGTGTTCCCAATGGTAACATTACTTTTATCCCACCATTCACGTCCAGGCCACCAAGTTATGAAACAGTAACAGGGCTAGCATTGTGTTCTCCCCAAACAAGAATTAAAAACTTCACCTTAGATGGATCTGGGTATATAACATACAGGAAACAAAGTCTTTCTCCTACTGAATATTGCATGGACACCTTCTTTGATGGCTTTAACAAATATGAGACCAGTGCGTTAGGTTGTGTGAATTTCCTCACAACATTGGACAACGTTCGTGAAATATTGTATCCAATATGTCAGTTTATCTCTCTCTTCTTCATGTCCTTAACGGTGGTGTGTTACTGCAAGGTGCCAGAACTTCTAAAAAATGGTGGCTGGTATCAGCTGTGGCATGTCCTTTCACTCATATTGGCCTTCTCCAGCAACATCTGCCAGTCATTCCTTAATTACAACATGAGTAAGATGTCATGCATTGCAATTGGTAAGTTTTCTATCATTTAAGCATTATTTTGAGAGAAATTATATTATTTTAGTCTGAAAAGAGTTCATGAGATGCATGGAAACACAAACACAAACACCACTGCATCTTCAGTCTACACCTAATGTGAATGACTCTTGAAGGGGGTCTGACTAATTAGCCAAATGTACCCAAATATAGCCGGAATGAAGTCAAATAATGGTCCTAGATGAATAAATCGGACTGCCAATCACTTCTCGACTAGTATTTGGTGTCACAGTCACAAAAAATTGGAAAACTTGCTTTAATCCGAGTTAATAGATCGCGTGCATGTACCGACGGAGCGAGGAATTACCCAAATGTAGTCGCAATGAAGTCAAATAATGGTCCTAGATGAATAAATCGGACTGCCAATCACTTCTCGACTAGTATTTGGTGTCACAAAAAATTGGTAAACTTAATTTAATCTGAGTTAATAGATCAAGTGCATGTACCTTACCTTACCTTACCTAACCTTACCTTACCTAACCTAACCTAACCTAACCTAACCTAACCTCGACTAGTATTTGGTGTCACGAAGTCACAAAAAATTGGTAAACTTAATTTAATCTGAGTTAATAGATCAAGTGCATGTACCTAACCTAACCTAACCTAACCCAGCTCAGATTAAATTAAGTTTACCAATTTTTTTTTACTTTATGACACCAAATAATAATCGAGAAGTGATTCACAGCCCGAATTATGCTTGTACGACCATCATTTGACTTCATTGCGGCTACATTTGGGTAATTCCTCGCTCCGTCGGTACATGCACGTGATCTATTAACTCGGATTAAAGTAAGTTTTCCAATTTTTTTTGACTTTCTGACACCAAATACTAGTCGAGAAGTGATTAGCAGTCCGATTTATTCATCTAGGACCATTATTTGACTTCATTCCGGCTATATTTGGGTACATTGGGTAATTAATTGGACCGGATGGCTAACACCAGAACACGTCGTTTGATTTCATTTATTGGTAATGTATGAGAACCCCACTACCACCAGAAGGAGTTGTTTAATATTGTTCAAATTTTTCAGATGTTCTTATTATACTGTAGTAAGTATTTTAAGAGGCAACATTTACTAGAACCTGACTAAACCAACCAAAAAACATTATCTAACTTCCTCGCTGGATGTAATTGATAGATGTAATGATATCAGCTCTAGAAACTGATTTAATTTGAGAGTTAGAGGAAAAGGGAAAATGTGAAGAAGAGTGAAGAGTAGAATCATCAGCGTAAGAATGGTTAGAATTAGTCAGTGTAAAGTAAATCCTTGATAAACAGAAGGAAGAGAGTAGGTGAAAGAATAGAACACTCTGAGACACCACTATTGGTAGAGAAAAAGTTAGTTCGATCCCTCGACAACAACTGCCATAGATCGGTTGTCAAGGAAGCTAGAAATAAGAGAAAGTGGGAGAGAGAAACCATAAGAGGGAAGTTTAGAAAGCAAAGACTTGTGCCATACCCTGTCAAATGCTTTGGAGATGTCGAGGGCCACGACAAAAGTTTCCCCATAATCCCTAAGAGAGGATGACCAAAGATGGGTGCAATAGGAGAGCAGATCACCAGTAGATCTCGCCTGGCGAAAGCCATACTGGTGATTCGACAAAAGAGAGTGGCGTTCAAGGTGACGGAGAAAATGAGAGTTCAAGATAGTTTAAAAAAATCTTAAGAGAGGGATAAAGTTAGGGCAATGGGACGATAGTTAGTGGGATTAGGATGTCCACCCTTCTTTGGGATGGGTTAAACCAGGATATGCTTCCAAGAAGAAGGAAAAGTTTGGGTCTTAGGCCTTACTCACATCCAACCTGGATAACACACCAGCAGCCCTACGAGTGGAGATTATTGGAAAGTGCATAGGTTCAGTAGGACGAAGAGTAGGAGGGATATAGTTGGAATCAATTGAGGTGTAGTTAGAGGAGAATAAGGTGCCAAAGTGATTGGCTTTATCAGGGGGAGAGTTGGCTATAGAGTTGTCTGGTCGGAGGAAAAGAGGTTGTGATGTCTGGTGGGGTGGCCATCTTTGTGGTGTAGACTAACATAGTACAGTACAGTACTCTTTTTTGCCTCTTAATATTTATGCTCTCCCCCGACCCATTGTAGGTCGATGACCTGTGCCCGGGTGGGCTATTTCTCATTAAAAAAAAAAAAATTTAGGTTCTAAGTAAATCCTATTAAGTTGGTCCTTGACCATTTATAGTACAAACTCTGCATTTGAAAACCTTCCAATCCCTCTTGGTAAGAGATAACTAATCAAGTGCGCTTGACTACAGTAAACTTCTCTGCAGTTTTGCTAAATATTATTAAAATCTGAACCAATACTGTAACTTATACTCAGATGACACTAAATTACCAGTTAGTTCTAAATTTATCATGCCATCATACTCATCTTAGGTTTAGAGAGCCAGTGTCCTGCATGTACTGTATGCAAGAAAACCTGAAAGCCCCTTCAAGAGTTATCACAGTATAATATAATCCAGTGACCAAGGACATGGCAATGCTCATTAATCCATATCTTATGAATGTGTTTAGGGTTAAAACAAGAAATAGAAACTGCATATGTTGTATGAAAAATAATGATGAATATCATAAAAGTATTAGGATAATCATATTGATTCTAATGGTATTGAATTATACTGTATAATAATAAAACTTTTGTACAGTACATAAATGTATCTGTTATTCTTTTCAAGGTACCACATTGTCTTATCCTCATGTAAACTGGTTTTCTTCCACAGCACTTGCCATGCAGTATGGCTATTTGGCCACTTTCTTCTGGCTCAGTGTTCTTTGTTTTGAAGTCTGGAGAAAAATTAGGTAAGGTTTTCATACACATATCTAAGTTTGAATTTGGATCTCTTAATTTATCATTTTACCACTCACCAGCTTACTAGCCTTTCAGGTGGTTGGTCTTTTCTTTGTTACTTTGTTATGAGTTTTATTGTCCAGTATTTGTATAAGAAGAAACTGGGGTATTGGGAGGATACCTGTCATATTGGATAACACCCTTTTCATGTGTCTTAGGCCAGGATTCGAACCCATGATATTATGTGTGTTACTGTTGTACCACCAATACACAAAGATTAGGAATTCCCACTTCCTTCACCTGATAATTGAACACCATAACGATAATGAGGGGTTAGGTAAGAATTGGTTAGGTTAGCATTAGTTTGTATAATAAAGTGAAATAAGTGGGACTTCCCAATCTTCATGAGATCTGGCTTTTGTGCAAATCCAAATATAAATCTAAAATCAAAGAGACATGTTTTGGACATGGTTATTTGTTTTTGGATGTCTTATTGATCAAATAATTAACCAGGATCATCAGAACATATTAGGTGAGCACCTTTCAATATACTGATTGGCAACACAGCAAATTGAAGAGGTGACTACACTCTTGAAACTACAGTATTGAACCTTGGAAACAAGTAGTGTATACCCACACTATCTGTTGAAAATGTCTTTTCATCACAAAATGTGACATGTTCCCAAAAGTTGTCGTCCATATCTGCTTTTACCGTCTTAGGAATTCCATACATTGCTCCTTGTAGCACTGTGCTAATGCAGGTTTAATAGCTGGGATGCACGAGTTGAACACCTCCCACGCTGAATTCAGTCTTTACACTACCATTCGTGATGTGCACTAAAGTTGGAACTCTTCCTTTGATGTTAGGTTTAGCTTGTATGCATCCCATAATCCTTTGGTCTTCATACAGTGTTGTTGAGCGAGGTTGGCGTGAAAGCTGTTTATTCACCATGGTGCCTTTCTCTGGGTACTACTAGATCCACTTGTTAACAGTTTTTGTGCTTATTGTGTATCACTCTTATCTCCAATGAATGTACATCACTCCTATACTGTACAACAAAATCATAGCTCCAATCATTTCTCTTGTGGATTTGTGCCTCTGAGTTGCTCTTTCCATACTAGGTGTGGTCTGTTCAGCAGGGATTAGTTGTAAGGAAATATAGAAGTTAGGCTTGCTTGACCAGATGTAGTTAAGGTCAGGCTCTTGTTATATTCAGACAAAACTGGGAAGGTACAGGTACTTGTATCTTTGACTGTACAAGATGGCTAGCTGGCTGAGACTCCAATTGTTTCACCAATTCCCCAAAATAATTTGAACATCTACAAAATCCCCACATTGTACTTACAGTAGTAAACCCTTGCTATTCGCAGGGGTTACGTTCCAAAGAATGACGGAAATAGCAAGTTATACTACCTTAGTGCACTACTGTATACCTATACTGTGTATGGGAAACTTAGTCACCAATTCTACTCTCCTTCATATGTGGAAGTTTAGAGCTTGATGAAGTGTACTATGCAGTAGGATGAAAACTAGTTACTGAAGTTTAGGAAGATCATCGGGATCACTGTTGGAAGAGGGCAATGCAGTGGTGGTTGGTGGAGAGGTGGGTGATGGGGTAGCAGTTGGCAGGGATGTGGGTGGTGGAGCGGTGGCATCAGCTGACTGAGTAGGTAAAGGTGACAAATCAACTGGGTGAGCAGCTGGTTCTTTCTTGAAAAACATCGTGATTGGTAGTAGTTTCATCTTGACTTTGAGGTCTCTAAATGTTTCACTCCACTGACACTAGGCAATCTCTTAGGGGCCATTTCACACAGAAACACTAAAGTTTTGAGTACAACACAGAGATGCTGCGTCGCAGGCAATGGTTGAACTTAGATAAAGGGAGAGGAGACACTGCGGGCACGTGTGGGTGACTCGTAAGTTAGCCACCCTCTGCTTACTGCGAATAGTTGGAAAAGCAAATAGCAAGGGTTTACTGTACGGTATATGAAATTAGAACACAGATTTTGTTGAACACTTGTGAATTGTTAAATGTAAATTCACATTGTAAATTACTGTATTTTGTTTACACTGGACTTTCATTTCAACAAATCCTTGATTTTATTTCTCGAATTTTGGAATTTTATAATGCATAATTAGAAGTAACTGAGGTATGTTGAATAATATTAAAAAAATAGGCTTTATATCCCAGGGGGAAAATACTGTATCTTCTTTGCTGGAGTTAGGTTAACTGTCTCGTTTTTTCTAATTAACAAATAAAATGATTAAAAGAAAGTCAATGGTGATCAGTAATTCTTCCCATAGGAGCCTTGCCAGATACCTCCCTCCCAGCAGTGTACCAGTTTGGGTCTACCCGCTCTATGCATTTGGAGGACCATTTGCAATTGGGTTGGTACAACATACTTAGTTGCCTTGCTTATTTATCTCGTAATTTTTTGGTTAAGTAATGTTTAAAGTGATGTAATTTTGTTTTATAAAATAAAAATTTTGATAATTACAATTTGTTAATACCCAATCAACCATCTTGCAGAATCATCACAGTGTGTATGCAGTTCTTAGCACCAGATAATGTCCCTGGCATTATTAAGCCTTACATAGGTGAAAGCAAATGTTGGTTCATAGGTAAGTGTAATAATCTGTCTTTTGATTTATACTGGTATCAAATAACCTGACTAAAATTACCCAACCTTCATATCTTTAGCTATTTAGTTTCAGACCTTTCTCAGATAATTAATATCCCTAATGAGCACAGTAATGTGTTTTACTCTCACTCTTGTTTCATTCAACTTTCAGCCTCTTCTCCCATAAATTCTATTCTTACCACATTATGGTCTATACTGTACATGGGGACACACTGTATTTTTTTATTTATTTTTATTAATTGGGCACACTCTGGATAAAGCCTTCTCTGCCTGCACAGATAGTTCTTCACCATTTTTTTTATGGGGCCATCCACATGAGTGTTAGATCAGGAGGACAGTACCTTGCACTTGGAGAAAACCCATGATATTGATAGGTTCACACTGTGCTACTCTAATACAGAACTGTAAGAATGTGGGTGCATGAAGGGTACTGAATGGTCTACATTGGACAGTGAAGGAAAGTGTATTGCATATTCTTAGTTTGCATTGACGTCACAACTCCCATAATGCAACTTGTTTATAACTACAAGATGGTGGACCTTGCAAAGGATTATGGGACTTGTGACATCACTGCAAACTAAGAATTAGTGGATAGAACACACACCTGTTATGAGATTGAGAAAAAATGAAAGTAAAACAAAAATAAATTAAAACCTCCATCATAGTTAAAGATTGTTTGAGCACGAGGCTAACCACAGAAATCATTTAGTCATGTAGTCTCTGACTCTACGAATGCAAACAGACCATACCAACGTGCTTTGTATAATGTTTTTAACTCTATCTTTGTGGTATTAGCCTTTTATTTTTTCCATGATGCTGGTATTATTTAGAATATACTCTGTAATTAGTAAAACAAATAGTCAATAAAGATATCGCAAAACATTATACAAATATTTTTAGTTTGCATTGATGTCACAGCTCCCATAATCCTTTGCACGGTCCACCACCTTGTAAGTATAGTTGCGTTGCATTTTGGGAGTATGTGACGTCATGTGAAAGCAAAAAATAAAGTAATTCATCCATATTTGTATTATACTGTCTTTGGTTCAAGGCAGGTGTAAGTTATGAAGTTGTTTGGCTTTTAGAAACAAACAATTTAACGTTTATTCAATTGTTAATTTTTAAGCTTTTTATATCACTATGAATTCAATGAAATACAGGAAATTAATTTAGGATGACTATAAGAATGCATTACTTTTCTTACTTTTATCCTCTACACCACTGATCTGCTCGTTAGCAGCTTGAGCGATCGGTCACGTCTGTTACTTTTCTTTTTCTTTTATCCTCTTCACCAAATGATCGGCTCGTTAGCCACTTGGGCGATCGGTCACGTCTGTTACTTTTCTTTTTCTTTTATCCTCTTCACCAAATGATCGGCTCGTTAGCAGCTTGAGCGATCGGTCACGTCTGTTACTTTTCTTTTTCTTTTATCCTCTTCACCAAATGATCGGCTCGTTAGCCACTTGGGCGATTGGTCACGTCTCTGTTATGCACTAAAGATTATGCATTAAAGATTGGATACGGCCTAACTGAGAATAAAAGAAATACAGTATGTACATCAGTAATTTTAATATGTTCAGGTAAGCCAACACAATATTGTACTATTAAAATATTTTGAATAAGGATTCCTTTGCTTATTATGTACTGTATGCATTTGAATTAAAATTGTGTACTCATTCAAATATTTATTGAACCTAATACAGGTGCTAAAGCTTTTTGACTTAAGGGTGTAGAGGAGGGAGCTTCTATTGTATTTACTGAACTGTACTGTATACAGCATACTCACTAATACTGTACAGACTTATTATACGTGATAAACTGGTGTGGTCAGACCACCTCTGTTCAAGATGGTGGTCAGTGGTAGCATGGTAGCAAGTTTGACTCTACTGCATCCCAGGTTGGATCCATGGGTTGGATGTGAGAAGGCTCTTATCCTGTGTGACCCTTCTAAACATCAGTTCATTTTCCAGGTGCTCCAGTTTCCTCATGTGCCTGTACTAACATTGGACAATGAAGGTCATAACAGAGGTCAGACTGACCACTCAACATGAAAATTGGCAAAAATTATAAGTTAATAAGAATATAATTTAAAAAAATACGTGTGCTCATCCAGTAATTATTTTTTGGTAATATGTATTCTTCAAAGCTTCAGATATAAGTTAGGTGAGGGTTGTTCTCAGGTTACAAGAATGGAAGGGTAAGAAATACTGTACTGTAGTAATGTGTAAGGAGTGTTTGGAATGGGGGAGGGGACAATGTAAATTGGCGAGTATGAGAATGGAGAAAGAGAGACTGCCTGCCTGCATCTCTGGAAGGAAAGGTGAATCAATAGATTGAGAGAACATGGGAGAAGATAAGGGGAACAGGGCAGAAAGGGTAGGTAGTGATAAGGCAACATGGAGGCTCTTTTGCAAAGGCTACTCATTTGGAGAGGGGGGGATGGGAGGGGAGCTCCTTCAAGGTATGAGGCATCATAGAGAAGGTGATCTTCACAGAAGCTAACATTAGAAAATAGTGATAGATCTGTTAGCTGGAACAATTGGTGCAGATCACTAACTGGAATGAGAGATTTCCGGGTAACGAGACTACGTACTCTCTCAAAGCCGGAAAAAATCTCTCGTCCCCGGATTTTTCTGGGTAACGGAAAAATGTTCTCGGAGGTTCCAGAAATTGTCAATTACAACATATCACTAACCCTGAAAAATATCCCCCATCCCTGGAATTTTTCAGGTAAACTGTAATTTTTTTTTGGAATTTCCGGAAAATCGTTTCCAAAGCTGGAATTTTCCAGCAAATTCTGGCATGGGAATGAATTACTGATAACATTTCATTTCCAGCTATCGGAAAGTTCCGTGTTTGAGGGATTCCAACTATCAGAGATATTTACTTGTACAGTACATAAAATTCTATACATACAGCAAACTTAATTTGTATCTAGTTTGTACAGTAGTACTGTACCGTACATAATAGTTAAGTCTTGAGTAGGTGCTCATAAAAGTAATTTGGTAACTAACCACTTTTTTTTTATAATTTTCACCATTTCGATCAGCTTACTAGCCATTTGGGCGGTCTATCCAGTGTTAGTACAGGAGGAAACCGGGGACTGGGAAACCTGTGGTGTTTGGTAGTGAGGGTCACCCTGGATAGCACCCTTCTCACGTGTCCAGGCCGAGGCTTGAACCCTTGACATATTGGTGAGAGTTACACGTGTTACCGCCGGACCACTTTGACAGCTTGATGAACACTTTACTTAACTTCTCTGTTATTTATATGCACTATATTGTTGTTGTTTTTTTCAGATGAAATGTCACGGTTCTTGTATTTCTATGGACCCATAGCATTACTGTTTATTTTTAACATCATATTCATTGCACTTACATACTGGAACTACAAAGTAATTGAAGAAAATTCAGCAGTTTTGAGAAATTTGAGTAAAGATGAATCGGGTAATGAAAGTGCCACTGCAATGAGGACGTCCATGGAGCAGACGTACCGCAGACGGGACTATATTGCTGAGTAAGTTTCTTTTTTGGTGCATTGTAGTGTTAGATTATGATGTCTTTTAAAAACATTTAGGGACGTTGTTGTAAAGACTGGCACAGTATAATTACTTAATGGATACTGTGCTCACTTCCTGTCTTAAAGAGTCACTGGAACAGTACCAAGGTACCCTCGGTTCACCCAGCTCTGATTAGGTGCAGTACTGAACCTAGTTTTATAGTTGTGAAAGTGGTTTAGTTGCCTTTTTGTGTCCCAAAAAGAGAAGCATCCCTGTGTACTGGGCCCATTCTTGTTTGTTTGTTTGTTTCATAAATGACGTGCCAGAAGCTATACACTCCTCCATGCAAATGTATGTGCACGATGCCAAGTTATTCAGGAAAATTAAGAATTAAACAGACTGTGAAGAGCTACAGAAAAAACTGTCGGCTTCAAGAGTGGCCGAAGAAATGGCTGTCAAGATTCAATGTCATGAAGTGTAAGAGTATGTACCTAGGTGGTACAGTAGTGGAAATGTGTTTTTACACCCCCTTATGTTAACCCGTGTCTCCAAACCGCATCATCCCAGTATTAGTGCAGTATCACTATTTACGAATGAATGGGTATTGGTCGTGTAACGACGAACGTGATTGGTGGATAGATTTGTTAAAGGTTATATAGGTTACCACAGGGGGTGTAAGAACACATTTCTGCAACTGTACCAACTGTAAAGAGGTGTATCACATGTTAAATTGTCCTAACTGGATGAAGAAACAACATTAATAGAGACCAGATGTGAAAAGGACTGGTGCCTGCACTAGGCCACCTCACTTACCAAGAGAAATTAGAATGCCCGCAACTGCCTAGCTTATACTATAGACGGATAAGGGGTGACCTAATTGAAGTTTATAAACTTCTCTGAGGGCACTACTCAGTTGAGCGTCCATACCTGGAATTGGCCGATGCCCATCCCACAAGGGGTCACAGCTCAAGGTTGATGAAGCCATAAGTCCAGAAAATTGTGAGGGGTGAACATGTTTGGAGTGAGAATTATACTCTCTTGGAATAATCTACCAGAGAATGTTGTTACGGCACCGAGTGAGAGTTTTTTCAAGATCAGACTTAACCAACACTGGCACAGATACATGCTCAGTACTTGCCAACAGTGCGTAACAGAGATGTGACCGACCGCCCAAGCGGCTAAGAGGATAAAGGTCAAAGTTAAAGTAATAAAAGTCTGAAATTGCATGGTGAGTACATGTACAGGAAATAAGCACGAGTTTTTGCTTACCATGAGTTCCTCATCTCAGGAATGCATATTTCACTCTTAAGCAGGGTCCCTTGTATGTCTGAAAGTTATTATAGTTACCCAATGAACAAGAAAAGTGTAGAATGCTGGTGGCAACGTGACTTAAGAAGGAAGGAGACAGACAGACACAGACAACTAGCAATCACTCGGTAATATTTTCTCATGTTTGTCATTACTGTAAGATTAACTTGACATTTTGTACCTGCATTTATGCATGAATTCTAATTTTTAACAGTACAGTGAGCCCTTGAAGATCCGGACTAAAAGGGGAGACCACCTGTCTGGAAAAGCCGATTGTCCGAATTTTCCGGCGAATAATAAATGATATAAGAAACGCCCAAAATACAGTGCTGATGTAGTGATAAACAAATTACCATATATAAACCAGGCATTTACCTATGATAACACAATAAGAAACATTGTATCATTACTAGTGAATTAAATAATATTCCCATAAACAAGAATTGTCAACTGTTTGTTTCCCCACCTGCTCGGGCATCTGTGTCCAAGCAACTGACGGGTCAAGCAGCGCCCATGGGCCTAAAATATTCTTTGCTCTGGTTTGGGAAGGTTTCTTAGGGAAACTTCTCGGAGGCTTCTTAGCCCAGAAATCCAAATTTTTTGTCCGGATCTCCTGAAATCCGGATTTCCCGGGTCCGGATCTTCGAGGGCTTACTGTATATAATAAACAATAATGGGTAATTTTTTATGGGAATGTATGTTTTTTTTTTATGTAGTTCTACTATAACTTGGGGTCCAACTTATTCCATGTAGGAACATATTGTCAGTTGTGTATTGAACAGTGATAGTCGTCCCCTGTGATACAGAGTTCTGTCTATACTACAACTCCTTCCCGACTTACGACGGGTTCAGGGACCCAAATCCAGGTCGTAAGTCGAAATGGTCGTAAGCCAAAAATGCTTGAATAATACATAGAAAATCTAAAGTGGGTGTCTATTTTTCTTCTCAGCTCCACAAAACACTCACTTTTAAGCTTGCCAGCCATTTTAAAGTGAATTACAAACGAAAATTTTATCTCTGTACTGACGTTGGGACTCGAAAATACGTAATTTGACAGAATTTGGGTACGACTGAGGCAGGTCGTAAGTGCGGGTGGTTGTAAGTCGAGTAGGTCGTAAGTCGGGGAAGAGCTGTATATAATTTGAGATAAAGTAGTGTACACTCAGTTAAAAAACTACCGTACAGGTGGGGTCCAATGAGTTGAACAATCCACACGCAGGGCTACCAGGAGCAATAATATTTTATTAATTAACTCTAATTATTGTAAATTTTTTCACAAATATATAGTTTTCCAAGTGGTGTAGCTGTGCTCACTTGTTCTCTCTCTCAGGCATATGAACTAAATTGGACAGTTATGGGACTTCTTCTAACATGAAGCCAGATACTCTTGACTTTATTTATACTGTGTTTGTACCTCTTTAGGTCTTAGAATCTTCATGCTAGATAATGCTTCAGATATGGAGTTGTCTTGGTCTAGGTGTTAGTTTTTTATACAAGAAAAAGTTTTCATTCAACAATTTCAGACTTTCTCATGTGTCAAACTTTTGCCAACAATAATTGTTTCATAAATTTTATCCCTCAGCTTTAAGCAGCAGTTCTCCTTGCTGGTGATCATGTGCACTTGCTGGGTTACAGAAATTATCTCCTGGAAAGTCCCACCACCTGAGCTGTGGTTAGTATTGTGCTTCATGTTGGGGGTGTTAATTTTTAGATAGATATGAAACCGATCTATTGAAATGAGATTATGCCATGATTGAATTTAACAAGAAATCATCATTAGTCTGCTCAAGCAGACCATCAGCTATGTATATCTGGGCCACCTATGAATGTCTAATGAAAAGCAGTTTAAAGTTTCCATATCATCTAATGTACCCTTCAAGTTAGTGTAGTGATTTATAGTACCCTGTACTAAACTACCATAGAGTGACATGTGCTAAATTCACAAGTGGAATGTAGATTTTTTTCAAATTTCATACTTAGGTACTCTTATCACATAATGGTTAAGAATTTGTGTCCGGAATTTTAAAATTTGAGGAATTGCTTATTAATGAGCCTTAAAATAATTAGACATTTAGAATACACTTCCTCAAATTACACTGTGCTTGTAGGTTTTAAATTGCCTTTATACAGCATACATTTTTTCAGAAATATAGAATTACATTACCCTTTAAATATATTAGCTTTCATTTTCCAGAAAAAAGCTACTTAATCAGCATATTACAAGTGTGACCACACTTACTTAACCACATATGATGATCTTAACATGTTTGAGAGACACAAGACATAAACATTTTTATTTGTCTTGGTGAATATTTGGCCAAAACAGAATGGAAAATTTAAAATAAGAAAAACACAAGCAACTAATAAAATTTGAGATTTTAATCAGATACAACTTTACAAAATAACAGTATTATTAGTTGTTATAAGATAATATTTCAATTATCAGGCTGTTTACTGCTAGTTGAGGTCTTGTGGGTTTCCATCTTGGCTGTGAATCTCTGAAAATCCAGCAGATATGTTGTCAAGAATTAGGTCCGTCCAGTGTTGATTTGTAAAGATTGCTTGATGCTTCGACTTCATTGCAGAGTATACAGTGATTCACAACAGTGACATGCTGAAAATTGAGATGAGTCGCTCACTAGTTTTCTTGAGTTTAGGATTTTGTATTTCTGGAACTTGCTTCTAGAACTTGATTGTGGACTGAGATTTATGGGTCACCCAGGTCCATTTCCAGTACATAGGAATCTGTAACCAGAGGTTAAGCAGGGTCTCAACTTTTGTAAGTCATCAAACCTGGTTAGGAAATTATCAAGCAGACTTTTTAATTTTCTCTGTATTCCATCAGTTTGTGGTCTTTTCTTTCAATATCATTGCATTTATACCCATTTTGTTATGGGAAAATTGGTTGAAATTTCTTGACAGTGTCTCTTTGAAAAACTCTTATTTTAATCTGGAAGCTGAAAATTGTCTGAGTAAGATCACATCATATCCTTTCCCTGAAGTGCCAAGTTGAGAGTTTGTACTGTAGATGTTTCATTATACTGTACAGTATCAGTAGGGAACATCAGATCTTGCATCCATTCATCCTTTTCCAGTTGAGGATAATATCTTTTCTGTAAGAAAAGTAATGATGGACTCCAACAGACCAACAAACCTATTCAAGACATTGCTGGTTGACAGCCACCTCACACTGCAGGAGAAAGAGACATCATTGGGCTAATCTACAAGGTCAAATTCTTCATTAAATTAATTTTAACTGTCAGTAGGTCTTCAAATTTAAGCACATGAAGTTAACAATTTCGCAGACAATTTTCGTAAAATTTTCGTACCCGAAGTACGTGGCTGCAAGATGTTCACAATGAACGAAGTAATAAATACTGAAAAACTGGAAAGTTGATGTCACTCTTCATCTTGCACTTAGTCCTGCAGGTGCTTCATCGATTGCAACACTGACAAGTTTATCCACTGGATTGTGAGCATTTGATAAGGACCTGTTAAGTGCATTTTTTATATCGACATCATGAGTTATTTCTTTTAATGGCGCCAAGTCTAACCTCTTTCACAGTTACATCAGAGGAAACATAACAAACAAATGTCTCGATTTTGGGTTGACTTGTATGTCTGTAGATTTCTCAAGAGCTGAGCTGAATGCTAGAGAATTCTTCAAATAATTTTGAATCTCGCAAGTAACATCATCACTGATATGGGGGATACGCCTCTTTGTAGTATGGCGTGAAACTGGAGTTTGTGCTATTAGTTGCTGAAGTTTTGTGTTACTTGGATCTAACACTGCAACAACTTCAGCAACATTCTTCTTAACAAATTCTCTTATCAGAGTCCTGTGGGTATTTTACACATGCAATATTCCATGCCATAAGGAAACTAACTAGTCATCGTATATTAGCTTCCTTACTGAAAGTTGTCAACTGTATCTGTTGGCTATTTAGTGGTGGTTTTAAATTAGTTAACTTTTTTTTCCATTAATCTGAATTTGGTGGATATTCACAGGAAATATTTTTGTAATTTCTCTCGTAGTGGCGTTTCAAGTTATTTGTGCTTCTATCCTCTTCACCACTGATCGGCTCGTTAGCTGCTTGGGTGATCGGTCACGTCTCTGATTACTTTTCCTTTTCTTTTATCCTCTTCACCAAATGATTGCCTCGTTAACTGCTTGGGCGATCGGTCACGTCTCTGTTGGCAAGTACTGGGCATGCCCCGGCTGCTGAATGTACCTGAACCTGCTCCAGTGTTGGTCAAGTCTTGTCTTGAAAGAGCTCGGTGCCGTCACAACACTTTCTGGTAGATTGTTCCAAGAGTTCACAACTCTCACTCCGAAAAAAGTTTGCCCTCACAATTTTCTGGACTTGCAGCTTCTTCAATCTTGAGCTGTGACCCCTTGTGGGGCTTTGCTTCCACATCTCCAAGTAAGGACACTTGACTGAGTAATGCCCCTTGAGATGCTTATACACCTCAATTTGGTCACCCCTTGCCCGTCTGTAGTACAGTATAAGCTAGGTAAGTTCAGGCGCTCCAATCTCTCGGGGTAGCTGAGGTGCCGAAGTGCAGGCACCAGTCTGGTGGCCCTCCTTTGAACATTTTCAACCAACTGACAGTCCCTAACATATCTTGGGGACCAGATGGGGTGACAGTACTCCAGATGGGGAAGCAATTCACTCTTGAAGATCGTTCCGAGGGACGAACCGTCTAGATATCCGAACGACCTTATAAGACCCAATAATATATTTGCCTGATTTACCTTCTCGCAATGGCCCGAGAACTTCAGCTCATTGTCAACATACACACCTAGGTCCTTCTCACATTGTCTTAAATGGTGCAGTTTCTTCATCCACTAGGGACATATGTTGGCTTTCTAGTGAGTGATTGACATAGCAGATAAGGCACAATGATAAATGCGAAATCTTTTCCCACACTGGCTTAAAATTTCTCTTTTTATCTTCATGCTTTTGTTTCTTATGATTTAATGATGCCATTTTCCTTCACAAAATTCTCAGACACAGAACTAACAAATAAATTTACAGTATTTAAGAGCAACTTATTTTTATGAACTCTAAAACTAAACATCTTGTATACCGAGTGTACCAACCAGGTCTGCACAGCTCAGTGTCTTGTGTTACACTGCATTAATGAAGTAAATGTACATGGCCTGATGCTGGATACCAGCTCATTATGCTACCTGTGATCTTTCAAATCTCCCCAATCTTTCCAAATGTCTTTGCTCTCCCGTTCTGTGACCTCAGTGCCCCTGACCTTTCTCTGTAATCTCTGCTGACCTAAAGTTTCATTAGTCCCTCTCCCTCACACTATCACTCCCCTCAGCACTGATGAAGAACACCTGATCCAAATCCACCATTAATGTTAGGATTTAAATTCTTAAATAACTTTACCCACCTTGAATATTAAACTTATGTTTTAATGCAGTGGACTCTTAAATTATAAAGCCTGAGCCTTTTTCTTATTTCCCCGTACATTAACTATGATGCAAAAAAGGAGTTCAACCAATTAATTTCCACAAGCTGCACATGAAGTGTCAAAAAAGCTGCATGCGGCTACCCCTGCTCTATACAGTCTAGTGAACCTCATAAATTTACCTTGAATTCACTCAAGGAATTTTTGTTAGATTTTCTTTATTTTATAATTTTCCTGTAGAGTACACCTATTCACATATCCGTTAAGACATTGTTACATAACTATTTGACAAATTTCATAACCGAATGACAGACACAACACATATCGAATGACAATCTAAAATAATTGTTCGTTCATGTTAACGGAAATGGTTGACATAAGTTATGAAGTTGACTGAGGTGAACAATAAACCGACAGTCTACATATAGTTTGAGAATGTAACAATTGGAGAATGACATACCACCAACAGTTATTTTCGATTGTCATTCGATATGTGTTCTGTCTGTCATTCGGTTATGAAATTTGTCAAATAGTTATGTAACAATGTCTCAATGGATATGTGAAAAGGTGTATTAGTACCCTCTTCACTTTTTTATCCCTATTTTACAGTTTTCAAAATTTTTTAGATGGCATTGGAGAATACACATTTCATATTTAATTTTTTTTTCAGGGCGGTAACTGATGTATTGAATACACTTCAAGGTTTCTTCATCATGGTAATCTTTTTGGCAAATAAAAGTAAACGCAGACAGCTCAAGAAGAAGTATCCAGGAATTTTTGTGGCAGCAAAACAATTATTTTTGGTATTGCAAAAGGTCGCATCATTTATCATGTGTAAGAATATTAATGGTAGATCATTTTCCTCTGACAATTGTATAACTTCCCAAGTCAGTAGAAAGCTATCAACTTCATCCATTGTTTCAAATTTTTCAACATTGACTTCATCATTGAAACACAGTTCAGCCTCATCATTCCATGTAACATCAATTGTTAGGAATGGAACCAAAAGATCTTCATCGGTTAATGAAACTGAGAATGGCATTATTACAATTTCTCACTCGCCTCTAAGTTCCTCACCCAGTGGTGAGAGTGAATCATCTTGTCCATGTGTTTGGGATAATAGATATGCAGCTGAGCCAAATTGCATGAGCTCAAGTGAGTGCTAAATGTTATATTTTCCATATTTAAGTGTCTACCACCATTATTTCAGTTAGATTTCTTTATTTTTTTCATTAAAACTTTTTAAAGTCCTCACTAAAAATTGTTATTGCTGTATTACCAATGTTGTACCTGTACTCTTTAGGGATGGTTTGAAGTTGTTTTTTGTTGTTTAATGTAGTGGTAATAGTTCAGTTCACCCAGACTGTTAAACTCTTCACTAATGTAAGGAAAAAGTAATTTTTTTTTCTAAAAAACTGTTTTTGTGATATAGTCCAGAATGCGACGTCTAGCTTTATACCTAGGTATGTTAATGCCCAGCAATAACTTGCCAGGCCAACATACAGGCAATTAAAACCTCTAATAATACTTGATACATATTACAGTATTAGGAAGACGTAGCTACCTGGCATTTAATTGCAATTCTCAAAACCCCCTCCCGCACCCTCTATCACACGCATTGCTACCGTCATCTCTTGCCCCAGAGCGAGCAGTAAACAAATGTCAACTCAAGGGGTGGAGATGGGCGAGATGTTGACGTCGCATTCTGGACTATATCGCAAAAACTGGTTTTTAGAAAAATAGGCTTTTTGTTCAATCCAGAATGCGACGTCTAGCTTTGATTGCTCACCAGCAAATTCTCAGTCTTGAGCAGCACCTTGTTCTGGCAGTACTTCACCATTGAAGCACCTGCAGACTTTGTGATGCTCGTGTGTTCTTTTATCTTGGCGGCATCCTTCTTGATCGTCCGGATCATAGATTCGTTCACGCCATGCTGGCGTGCTAAATCAACTTGCCTCGTTCCTTTTTCTAACTCCTGTACGATCTTGTACTTAACTTCGTAACTTAGGGCACGTCATATCTTCTTTGGCTTGGAGCGGCTGGTTCTAAGTAATGCAAGGTTTTTCTGTGGTGGTGGGGGTCCAGCGGATGCCATTCTTACGAGATTAGCGGTAACAATACAGGAGCACAGTACAGTATACACGGGGTGACTGGGAAGAGGGTGACTGACTTGGGTAGTGGCTTCTCTGTGGTGGCAGGGCACGTCATATTACATTGAACCAATCACAGTTAGCCGGGGAGGGAGGTAAGGATGCGTGGCCCAATCACAGTCCGATACTTCATATGAAGTCACCGATAACGCAACAGTGACATACTGAGCAACCTTACTAGCGCCGCTTGTACTCAAACATGACGGGATGGCGGGCCGCTTGAATCCAAAATGGCGCGGCCTGTTTGGACCCTCCAGCGACTCGCTGCGTAAATGACCAAATTTACAGTGTAATTAAAGCATTTCAATTCTGGCAAGGCACCGCGTAAATGACCAAACGCGTTAACCAAAACCGCGTAAATCCAGATTATACTGTACAGTAATAATGTAATGCTACTATGGTTTAGATGTTATGGATATCAAGATGGACACTTTCTTTATCAATAACAGAATATAGAACTACTTCATATCCATCAGCTTGATGTAGAAGGTGTCGTACCCTTATCCAATTTTGAGAAATTTTTTGCTTTGATACACTTTTATAATTTTTTGTCCTTAATTTTGATAATCTTGGTGATATGACCATCTAATATCAGTTGGTGATAAACAGTACCTGTAATCAATCGGTACTGGAGGTGAGAGCAATTGAGGCATGATCCTTGTGGTTGAGGAACTTTGAAATGAAGTAAATCCTCACTGGTTCCTAGTTTACCTATCTTTCCTTCATTTACCTAATGACCACCCCACCTGTAAGTGGCCATGTTGGCTCACCTGATTGTTCTTGATAGTCTTATCCAAGGCTATTTTGAAGCCCATAACTGTTCTCAATTCCACAGCTTCAGCTGGTAGACTGTTCCACAGGTCTACCACCCTTTGTGCATGAAGAAATAATGTACTTTATATTCATTCTGCATGACACCTTGATGCGTTTGAAGTTGTGTCCTCTTGTGTTGGTGGTGCATGACAATTGAAAAAATGCTGTGGGTATACATTTTCCCATTCCTTTCAAGATTTTGAAAGTCTCTATGAGATTTGCCTTAACGTGTCTTTTCTGTAGAGTTGTCAGTCCTAAAACCCTCAGTCTACTTGGATAATCTAGATCTAGTTCAGGAATAATTTTAGTTGCACTGTGTTGCACTTTTACAAGTGTTGTGTGTTTCTGTAGGTAGGATTTATATGCCTGTAATGTACAAAGAAATAGACTGGGACATTTAAAGGACTTATGGAGTTGAAAGAGAATTTTCTTATCTTTGTGCTGTACAGTATTGTATATGAAAGTACAACTTATAATTCCTAAAGTACTTTCTTTCTTTCTTGATAAAATCACACAGGGAAACAATGGAGCACCTTAGCTTTCGTCTTTATTTAAGACATCTTCAGAGGCAACTGAATTACATGGACCGAGAGAGGCTTAAGTACACAGGGTGACCTTACTGAACATGAGGTCAGGTCATAATCATGACACCCACTAATCCGCACACCAACACCACCACACACGCAGAGGAGCTTAAGAGAAAGGGCACAAAAACTTGGGTACCCTTCATTGTTTGTTGATTATTGTTTTAAAAGGGCTAAGAAATCCTTTCATTCTACTCAAACTAGGCAAATTCCTACACTTAAGAATATTTTGACTGCCTTATCGCAATGAATTTGTCCCGTTAGTTCAGTCCCTTAAATTATTAAATATTAATGTCGTTTTTAAGTATGACTTAACCATTACCAATATATTAATCAAGAATAGCCCAACCTTGAATGTAAATGGAAGTGTTTACTGCATTCCATGTAGCAACTGTAATGGAAATTATGAAGGACATTCTGGGAAAGCATTGCAACTCAGAATTAAACAGCACAAGAGCAATATCAGAACAGCATCTGAAAGCAGTGCACTGTTCGTTCATGTTAGGAATAATAATCCTCCCATGGATTGGGAAAACAGCTTAGAAGTGTACAAATCATCATGTGTCACAGAAAGACTTATGGTTGAAGCTAGTTTGATTAGGGAATTAAATTCTATAAACCTTAGTGATGGTCAGTACAAAACTGATATGTTACACAAATTTATTTGTCAGTGGCCCAAGGTTAAAAATGCTTTGAAAGCATTGGAGTTAGATGTAGGATAGATGATTAATGGGTCCCATATTTTTTACCTAACTTAACTTGACTAGTCACGTCGCCCTTTCTCTTAAGCTCCTCTGCGTGTGTGGTGGTGTTGGTGTGTGGATTAGTGGACGTCGTGTAGAAATTGTTATTGTTACTTTTTCATGAAAATGTATTTAACTCATGGCTACAGATTACTCTAGGTTTTAAATTTCATAAACATTATGGGCATGAGTATTATAAAGTGGATACCAAAGGTACAGTTAGATAGATTGATACCAGAAATATCTTAGAACCTTTACTTTCCCTGTTATTTAAATGACTTTCTTATGAATGTTAAAGGTAAACTTGTATCCTGATGATAGTGCCTTTGTAGTGTCAAGTAAATATCAAACATATCTGAACTGGAGTCACTGTGGCAAGTATGGGCATGCACAGGCTCTTGAATGTATCTTAATATGTACCAGTCGGTCAAGTTTGGTGTTAAATGAATTCACACTTGGTGCCGTCAGAACGTTCTCTGGCAGGTTATTCCAAGAGTTCACAACTCTTACTCCAAAGAAGTTAGCATCTGTTAACTGCAGATATGAACACGTATTCTGAATATTGTCTTTAAACTGCTCCTTTCCCATCTATAGAATTGTACTATGTAAACTATGCAGTTGAAGGTATTCTTACCTCTCTTGGTTCATGAGGTGTTAGTGCAAGCACTCCTTTGGTGGCCCTCCTTTGGACTTCGTCAACATATCTTGGGGACCAAATTGGATGATAGTACTCCAAGTGGGGAAGCACCACACTACAGTATTTGAAGACCCTTATAAGGGGCAGACCCTCTAAATACATACTGTATGTGTAAGATATTCATACTTGCACTACTAGCATTATTCACCTTCTCACAATGGTCTGAGAACCTATTTTTGTTGTAAACATAAACATCTAGGTAATTTTCACATTTGGTATCCCTTTATGATGTTTTTAATAACATTGGGACATGTGATATGCCTCCTTACTGTTGTTATAATGTAGTTGAATCTAAACAGCTATTCCTTTGACTACTGTAGATGTTGATAGAAATCTACCAGTAATGGTTCCTAGTCCATCTGGCATATCATTTACAAAACAACCAAATATTGGTCCCATCCTTCTTATTTTGGGTACACTTGATGATTTTGTGCCATTAATCACCACATACGGCTTGTGGTCATAAAGAAAGTTTCCAATCGATACCAGGAAATTCCTTAGTTAAATTTTCAGCCTTTTATGAGGTATGTTAAATGCCTTGGCTACTTCAATGTATATATTGACAACATTTCCACCATGCTCCAAGATCTGTGTCCACAAATCCAGCCACTTAAGCAGGAGGATGCAGGCCTAAAACTGTACATACTGTACTGGCATTCATTCATGAGGTTATTCCATAATGGCATTGTGTATAATACTCTCTAGCACTTTACTCACTATATGGTGGATTTAAGGGGTTCTACAATTTTATTACACATACAGGGTAGTATTTCTTAAAACCGAGATGCACAGGGATCTTATGAAAGTTAAACTTAATCATAGTTTAACACAACCGCCATTTGTAATATTACTGGCTGTGTCACGTGCTGCTGCTCTCGAGCCTTGCCGTATCAACCCAGCCCAGCTGGGGATGCTCCCCCTCCTGACCCTTAGCAACACTTCCACTCTCACACCTAAAGAAATGCTTATTCCCTTTATGTTTTTGACCTTATGATAGGTTTTTTACCCCCCCCCCCATCCTTTTGTTGCACATGTATATACGATTGTGTGTGAATGTAACCGAGTAAAAAAGGTGAAGTTAAGTTTACCTATGCTCATCCTGCTAACTTTCGCTGGCATACGAAGAAATGTTTTTGACCTTGATTATTTTTATTTTATTTTATATTATATTATTTTTTGCACATTCTGTATATGTGTGTGTAAATAATAAAAATAAAAATATGAAGACCGTTATATTTATAATGTATACCCAAAATTATGACGTGAAAAATAACCATGCCATAACTCCTACCTCATCCTGGTAGGGCGAGAGATGTAGCAGATCCAGCTGACTCCCAGGGGCGTGCAATTTGAATTTTTGCCAGAACCCAAATTCGTAGAAGCAGTGGAAACTTTTATAACAAAAAAAAGGTGGTAATTCAATAAATTTGTATAAGCAAATATTTGTATCTTGAACGTTCGTACAGTATAGTGAGGGATGTGTGTAGGGTCGGTGGTTACTTGGTTGCTTCGGCGTTATCGAGGACTGCTTTATCTTTGTAAAAGTACAGTACAGTATCAACTTTTTGCTTTCAATTACAATGCGTGGCAAGAGTGTGAAGCATTCTGGTAGTGAAGAAGAAGCTATAACTTTTGAACATAAACTGTGATAAAGTGGTATGAACAGGGGTGGCATTTCAGACTTTGCTTTGGGGGGGTGGGGGGGTGGGGACAACACCTTTACATGTAAAGAGTAGGAGTCAAAATCCTGCTCCACCATGGTGCTGTAACAGATGGAACATGTTCCAACACGTTTTATATTTTCAATTTGCATCTGCCTGGTGTGGACCATGTGGTTGCTAGCAATGTGTCTTACAGTCCTTGGGAGGGGCAAGCCAGGTATGGGGGAGGAGAACAGAGCCTCCTCCCCCCTCCCCCCCCAGATGACGCCCTAGGTATGAACCCTCGCCTCTGCCATCAGATTGACTCCACCACTGATCTCAAATGTTCTAATAAGTTTATTTACATTACTTATGGTTTTTTTTTATTTAAAACGGTTTTACTGTATCATTAAAAGCTGTTATTTCATCATGTTCATTCTGCACCCTCCTTCATGGCTCCGTTTTCTATCGCATAGCATTTTCCCCCTTGTCATGGTTTTATTCTGTGGTATTATTGAACTAAAATGCATTTATTATAAAAGAACACAAAGTGTAACAATAATATGAAAGTGAAAGTGGGTCCCATGTTAATTGTGTTGGCATTTTCAAACCTCCTACCCCTTAACCCTTTAATTGCCATTGGTTACTATAACGGGATTTTTCTATAACGGTGTTTTTAAGGAATGCAACTACTGTGTTAAAGGAGAACTGACCTGTTGAGTCACTGAATTTGTGAAAATTCTGTCTTTTAATGATTTTTTTTCATATATGATGCTCATTAGGTTGTCCATTCTTAAGAACAGTATGGTAAAGTTCAAATGAGGAGAGAATATTTAGTACTCAGCAGTTTTCTAAAGTGAATTTGATAACTACATAGTACAATATAACTTTTAGATTACTTGTCATCATACTAGCTCAGTTTGTGGCGAGTAACTGCTAATGCCAGCGAAAAGACCTGTGTCATTTAAAAATGTTAAAATTAAGGATTTCCAGAGAAGCTCCATTTGCCTGTCCTAGGTTAGAGCTTTTGTTTTTATTGTACATAGTGTGTTTGTGTAAATGATGTGTTGTACAGTTGCAGAAATGTGTTCCTATACGTACCCCTGTGGTAACCTGTGTCTCTAATCAGGTATGTCGCAATATTATTATTTTTGAATTAATGCATGTTGGTCGTGTAACGACGGATGTGATTTGTGGATAGGTTATATACAGTAGTAGGTTGGCCATTTGGAGACACTGGTTACCGCAGGAGATGTAGGAACACATTTCCTCAACAATACCTGTACAATATATGAATTTTTATATATATTTTAAAGGTAGGTTAAGAAATAATTTGTGCATATATTGTTAATTTATTATTCAGAACACTTTGTTTTAATTTTCATTTGTTCAACACAATTTTATTGTAAACTGAAATATATATGCTTACAGTATTTTATATAAATTAAAGAATTATATTTGGTCACATTTGTTTAATTTGTCAAGCTCACAGGGATTACAGCATTTGTATGAGTATTGTACCATACTAGCAGTTTTACACTATTTTGGCATAAGTTGAATACCATTCTTTAAATTGGCTACAGTATCAGCGTTGATCACTCCTCTTCCTGCAACAACTTGTATATAATCAAATTTTTTCCTTCCAGTGTTTGGCAACCTTGGGCAGATTAGACTTTCAGATTTGCCTGCTACATAGGTGAAACTATTGCCAACTGGCAATGTTTTCTAATTTTCTAATTTGTATAATATTTATTTATTCCTAACATTTACTGGTATTACAGTTACGTGTGACCCAGGTAGCCTCAGATAATAAGGAGTGTACTGTATATCGAAAAATATGTGGTGAAAGTTGCCAGTTCCTTTTCAATGGAGTGTATAGCCAGTCCACTCAACCTCTCTTGAGACATAGTTGTCTGTAGATATCTTTTTGTCTGTAGCAACCACTTCAATCCTGATAGTTACTCAACTGCAATTCCAATAGCAGGTTAGTTCTTATGTTATCTTTCTCATAACTTTATTGCTATACACTCATCTCCTCTTTGTAGCCCTAAGCGGCGGTGAGAGCAGCGGCACTGTAGCGGGCAAATTTCTTATGTCTATTTTTACAATCTAATCATAGGTTGAGCTTGCCAGGAAAAAGTTAAATGTACATTAAATCCATGCAAACTGTTAACCTCATTCTCACAACATCAGCGGGATTTCTGACAAGGACCCTCTATGGGTTTACGTTGAGATCTCAGAGATAAGTAGACTGATATTCTTTTCAGGAGATTAATGAATTTCTTAAATAGACAACTGACAATAACTAAACTACAAACATCAGATTCTCTGAGGTTTGGCATTAAAATGATCTAATTTCAGTAGTACTTGCAAACTCATGACTATCCTCCACAGACGGGATTAGGAGATGCCATTCTTACTGGCAGACTCAACACTCACTTATATGACAAGTTTTACAAACAATAAGGACAGTTGAAGCTTTCAACATCACTTACAAGGGATCTTGAAGGTTTCATCTGTAATCAGAATATCTAATTTGACTTAACACATACAAATACAGTTGCAATTTCAAATCGTGTGGGCATGAGAGACTAAGGAATAACAGTTTTAGGAGGTGCATTCCACAGTTTCCGTCAGCATATGCTGCGGCTTTTCAGTCTGGAACTGGGCTCCCCTTCGCCTTGCTGTCTGCCCAACTCAGCGGACTTGCGTTGGTGGATCACCCATCTCCGCGGCTGTGTTGGCCTTCAATGCAGCATTCCACCGTCTCCTGACCGAGTTTTAATCCACCAGTCCACGCGATAACAGCCACCTTAATGAATAGTGTCAGCTCGTGGTTCAAGACGACCAGGCGCAAAGTCTAATTCTGGGTGCACAAGCACACTTTGCCACACTTCTCTGGGCGACTTTTGCCACACTTATCTGGGCGCAGCGCCCACTTCTCTCGGCGCACACGTTGCCACTGCAGTTTCCGTCACAGCATATGTTGCGGCCTTTCAGTCCAGAACGGGGATCCCCTTCGCCTTGCTGTCTGCACAACTCGGCAACTCTATTAACAAACATCAGCATGTTTGCAGCTGGGTGGAGCGACCCAATAATGTTTGGCCTCGACTGATCTACCATAATTTATTTAAAGTTAGTTAGGTTATTTCCTTGTTTTGTCCCAGTTATTCACTGGCAATGGGGGCAATTATCCAGGGGTCAGTTGACTGCTAGTCTGTTTTAATACTAATGATTGTTATTATACTCCTAACGCAAAACATGAGTGGGTTAGCCATTCTTAAGAAGAAGCGTGTTTTTTCATTCGATGTTTACAGTCATGATCCTGTAGGGTTCCGGGGTCACCATTTGTGGGGTTATGAGATATTGGTTCACACTCAGGATGGGATGGAGAAACTCACAATGTGCTCACTGTATGCATATTGTATTGGATGTACAATGCAGCTTGTTGCTGGGTAGGTAGCATGGTAATAAGCGTTGAGTAGAGAGAGCTGGGTGGTGAGGATGCCCAGAGTGAGGGCACGCGGCTTGAGGGACGCCAGGTCGCTGGCGGGAGGCGGCAGCCTCCGGCTGGCGGAGAGGAGGTGGTTGCTTGCAGGTGGCACTGGGTGAAAGAGGCTGGTCACAGCGGTGTCAGGCAGGGGGTTAGGCATGGGTAGATAGTTGACCCCCGCTCCGTGGGGCGCTAGTAGACTGGGGAATTGAAGGTTCAGTTGCTGCAGGCAGGAATCCACTACAATTCCTCCCAGTAAGTCCCCCGAACAAGACAGTTGTCAATGCGTTTATTCCATTCTCTCCTGGCAAGCTCAATTTTGGATTAGTATGTGTATATCAACTTTAGTAATTTGCCAGACCTTTGTGAAGTGAGGGTCATCTTTGAGTGAATAACAGTTGGTTTGTTTGTAATTTCTTTCATTAAGTGAGTAGCGATCGCTGGCAACTCATGAGTATATACACCACGGGCGGGCAGAGAGAGCGTCCCATGACGTCCTCTCCCGTTTGCTTCCCAGGTATGTACTGTAGATGTGTTCCCACCGTTGTGGCCATTCAGTTTGAGTATTTTAGGAGTATTCATTTCTCCCAATAGTTCACCGTTATTTCCGTCCAAGTGACCCTGATATCAGAATTACAATACCCATGTGCCTGAGACCCTCGACATGTTACCAAAAAGAATGAAGGTTATACAGTAACCATTGAAGTAAGTAAAAGGAACAATTGAAAGAACTAAGACAAAAGAAGTAAGAGTATAAGATAAAGAGTTATGAGTAGAGAAAACTGCCGCCGTTACTTTGGTGGCAGCGTTACTATATCCCCCACCCCCGGTACACTAGAACCAAGCTTTGCAGTATATAACTTTATATGAAACAGGTATATATCATTGCATGTAGGTTAGGTTATGGAGTGGATCCATGAACTTCTTGAACGAGTTGAACCAAATATATCAAGAGTTCAAGAAGGATGAGGCAAGAAATTCTGGTGTTACTGTAGTTACTATATTTCATTTCCTGCAAACATGCTCAGGGTACACTGGCATGACTAATGAAAAACAGTTTAGTATTTTGCTTGAAATAATAAATGTACACATTTTTAAAAGCTTCAAAGTACTATACTGTACTGAAATAGTTTGCAAGTGTCAGAGAAATCCAGAAACATTTTTAGTTCCTATAAATAAGGAAAAGCAGTAAAACCAAATTTATCACAGTGTATTGTAATCATACTTAACTTAAAATTGCAAATACAGTTATAGCAATTAATTATCATAAAAGTATGATTAAAATTCCCAAATAAGTATGAGTATATAATACACAGTATCATAGTACATTGAAGGTACATGAAATTTTAGCCAAAAATATGTATAATCTATTTTTGTTTCACAAGAAGTAAAAGAACAGAAAATCCTAACAAATGTTTGAGCATACAAAACAGAAAACATAAAAAAAAGACAAATAAATTTCTCCAATAAGTATGAGTGTACAATACACAGTATCACAGTACTGTTTATTGTATCTGACATTATATCACAAATTAAGTTGAAAGAATCTTTTTGTCTTCACCAAAGAAAAGAAACATAAATGTTGGAACATAAATTTTTTTCTTCATATTCTCAGTGTATACAAAGTCTCCATAATTTAACTTGGGCTGATAAAGTTTTGTACATACAGTTCTTGTGGCATAATTGTTGGTCATGTCTGCCTTCTCCCTTGAAGAGAAACCTTTATACTTTATAGTGTCTTTTTGTATATTATATATTTATACAATATTTCTTTCCTTTTTTTTTTCTTTATATCACCTCAGGTGATAATATAGAACCAGTAAAGTTTGAAAAACCACTGATGACCTCCAAATTCATGTTTTCTATGTCCTGTGGAAGTCCTTGAGATCTGATATATTGGAATGAGTAAGTAGGGACGCAACGCAACGCATATCTACTATCATAGTTGAATTGCAGCAGAAACATTCTGGACACATTTCCTGTGAAGAGAGAAAAGAAAATATAATATATTCCTCATGTGCAAAAATTTATACTGAACAGTTCTTTTTTTTTTTTTAGATTGAACATAATTCCCCTCCACCAACCCCACCCCACCCCACCCCACCTCCAACTACCATCACCACCCTCAACCACCATCACCACCCTCCAACCACCATCACCACACCACCCACCATCACCACCCTCCTCCCACCATCACCCCCCCCACCACCATCACACCCTCCTCCCACCATCACCACCCCTCCTCCCATCCCCACCACCCCTCCCTCCCATCACCACCACCACCCTTAACCATCACCACCTAAAACCACCATCACCCCCCCAACGACGACCCTTCCCCTCAACCACCACCCCCCACCACTACCCCCCACCACTACCACCCCAATCCCCAATTCCCCCCACCACTACCACCCCAATCCCCAATTCCCCCACCAACCCTCCCCCAACCACCATCCCTCCGCCCTACCACCACCCCCCAACACCATCCTTCCTGCCACCCTACTTTCCTGAAAAGTAGATTATCTACTTTGGGAGTAGATTATCGACTTTTGGGAAATATTACCTAATTTTCCGAAGTAGTTTATCATAAAACAAGGAAATTTGTATCACAGAAAAATGAAATATCTACTTTCTGAAAAGTTGGTTATCAACACCGAAATATAGATTACCTGTATCTTTCGAAAAGTAGATTATCGACTTCGGGGAAGTGGATTATCGACTTTTGGGGAATATTACGAATTTTCCAAAGTAGTTTATCAAGGTATCACAGAAAATGGAAATATCTACTTTCTGGAAGTTGGTTATCTACTAATCATAGAAAACGGGAAGTTTGTTTCATAGAAAATGGGAAATATCTACTTTCCGGAAAGTTGGTTATCTCTTTCCTGAAAAATGAATTATCTACTGGGAAAGTAGATTATCGACTTTTGGAAGTAGATTATCGACTTTTGGAAAATATTACCTATTTTGCAAAGTAGATTATCAAAAGAAACGGGAAATTTGTATAGTAGAAAATGAAATATCTACTTTCTAGAAAGTTGGTTTTCTACTTTCCCGAAATGCAGATTATCTACTTTTCGAGTAGATTATCGACTTTTCGAAATAGATTATCGACTTTTCGGGAAATATTACCGAATTTTCGAAGTAGATTATCATAGAAAACAGGAAATTTGTATCAGAAAATGGGAAATATCTACTTTCTGGGAAAGTTGGTTATCCACTTTTCCTGAAAAATGGATTCTACTTTTCGGGAAAATGAATTATCGACTTTTCGGGAAGTAGATTTTCGAATTTTTGAAATATTACCTAATTTTGCGAAGTAGATTATCATAGAAAACGGGAAATTTGTATCATAAAAACTGGGAAATATCTACTTTCGGAAAGTTGGTTATCTACTTTCGAAAAGAGATAGATTTTCTACTTTTTGGGAAAGTAGATTATCGACTTCGGGAAGTAGATTTTTCGAATTTTGGGAAATATTACCTAATTTTGATAGATTATCATCATAGAAACGGAAATTTGTATCATAAAAATGGGAAATATCTACTATCCGGAAAGTTGGTTATCTATTTCCCGAAAAATAGATAGATTTTCTACTTTTCGGAAAGTAGATTATCGACTTTTCGGGGAAGTAGATTTTCGAATTTTGGGGAAATATTACCTAATTTGCAGTAGATTATCATAGAAACGGAATTGTATCATAAAAATGGGAAATATCTACTTTCCGGAAAGTTGGTTATCTACTTTCGAAAAGTAGATAGATTTTCTACTTTTCGAGAAAGTAGATTATCGACTTTTCGGGAGTAGATTTTCGAATTTTGGAAATATTACCTAATTTGCAGTAGATTATCATAGAAAACGTGAAATTTGTATCATAAATCGGAAATATCTACTTTCCGGGAAAGTTGGTTATCTACTTCGATAGATTTTCTAAATTTTGGAAATATTACCTAATTTTGCAAATGGATTATCATAAACAGGAAATTTGTATCACAAAAATGGGAAATATCTACTTTCCGGAAAGTTGGTTAGATAACCAAATTTGCCGAAAATATATTATCATAGAAAACGGGAAATTTATCATAAAAATGGAAATATCTACTTTCCGCGAAAAGTTGGTTAGATAAACAACTTTCCCGAAAATGAATTATCGCAAAAACAGAAATTTGTATCATAAAAATGGGAAATATCTACTTTCCGGGAAAGTTGGTTAGATAGCAAATTTGCCGAAAATGAATATCATAGAAAACGGGAAATTTGTATCATAAAAAATGGGAAATATCTGCTTTCGCGAAAGTTGGTTGAATAAACAACACGAAATAGATTATCATAGAAACAGGAGAATTTGTATCATAAAAATGGGAAATATCTTTCCGGGAAAGTTGGTTAGATAAATTGCCGAAAATAGATTATCATAAACAGGAAATTTGTATCATAAAAATGGAAATATCTACTTTTCCGCGAAAGTTGGTTAGATAAACAACTTTCCCGAAATGAATATCATAGAAAACAGGAAATTTGTATCATAAAATAGAATATCTACTTTCCGCGAATTTTGCGAAGTAGATTATCATAGAAACAGGAAATTTGTATCATAAAAAATGGAAATATCTACTTTCCGGGAAAGTTGATTATCTACTTTCCGAAAAGTAAATAGATTTTCTACTTTTTCGGAAAGTAGATTATCGACTTTTCAAGAAATAGATTTTCGAATTTTAAAATATTGCCTAATTTTGCGAAGTAGATTATCATAGAAAACGAAATTTGTATCATAAAAATGGGAAATATCTGCTTTCCCGGGAAAGTTGGTTATCTACTTTCGAAAAAGTATCGATTTTTCTATGGGAAGTAGATTATCGACTTTTCTGGGAAGTAGATTTTTTCGGGAAATACCTAATTTTGCGAAGTAGATTATCAGAAAACAGGAAATTTGTATCATAAAAATGGGAAATATCTACTTTCCGGGAAAGTTGGTTATCTACTTTCGAAAATGAATATCTTCTACTTTTCGGGAAGTAGTTATCGACTTTCGAGTAGATTTGAAATATTACCTAATTTTGCGAAGTAGATTATCATAGAAAACGGGAAATTTGTATCATAAAAATGGGAAATATCTACTTTCCGGGAAAGTTGGTTATCTCTTTGAAAAATAAATTTCACTTTTGGGAAAGTAGATTATCGACTTTTCGGGAAGTAAATTTTCTAATTTTGGAAATATTACTAATTTTGCGAAGTAGATTATCATAGAAAACGGGAAAATTTATCATAAAAATGGGAATATCTACTTTCCGGGAAGTTGGTTATCTACTTTCCCGAAAAGTAAATAATTTTCTACTTTTCGGAAATGAATTATCGACTTTTGAGTAGATTTTTCATTGGGGAAATATTACCTAATTTTCGAAGTAGATTATCATAGAAAACGGGAAATTTGTATCATAAAAATGGAAATATCTACTTTCCGGGAAAGTTGGTTATCTACTTTCCGAAAGTAGATAGATTTTCTACTTTTCAGGAATGAATTATCGATTTTTCAGGGAATAGATTTTCGAATTTTTGGAAATATTACCTAATTTTGCAGTAGATTATCATAGAAAACAGGAAATTTGTATCATAAAAATGGGAAATATCTACTTTCCGGGAAAGTTGGTTAGATAACAAATTTTCCGAAATAGATTATCATAGAAAACAGGAAATTTGTATCATAAAAAATGGGAAATATCTACCCGGGAAAGTTGGTTAGATAACCAAATTTGCCGAAAATAGATTATCATAGAAACAGAAATTTGTATCATAAAAATGGGAAATATCTACTTTCCGTGAAGAGTTGGTTAGATAAACAACTTTCCGAAAATGAATTATCATAAAAACAGGAAATTTGTATCTAAAAATGAGAATATCTACTTTCGGGAAAGTTGGTTAGATAACTAATTTCCCGAAAATAGATATCATAGAAAACAGAAATTGTATCATAAAAAATGAAATATCACTTTCCGGGAAGTTGGTTAGATAACAACTTTCGAAAATAGATTATCATAGAAAACAGGAAATTTGTATCATAAAAAATGGGAAATATCTACTTTCCGGAAAGTTGGTTATCTACTTTGAAAAGTGAGATAGATTTTCTCTTTTCAGGGAAAGTAGATTATCGATTTTTCGGGGAATAGATTTTTCGAATTTTCGGGAAATGGAAATATTTACTTTCCGGAAATTGGTTAGATAAACAAATTTCCCGAAATAGATTATCATAGAAACAGGAAATTTGTATCATAAAAATGGGAAATATCTACTTTCCGGGAGAGTTGGTTAGATAACCAAATTTGCCGAAAATAGATTATCATAAGCAGAAATTTGTATCATAAAAATGGGAAATATCTACTTTCATAGTGATTGAAAATAAGATTATCATAGAAAACAGGAAATTTGTATCATAAAAATGGGAAATATCTACTTTCTGGGAAAGTTGATTATACTTTCCCAAAAAGTAGTAGATTTTCTACTTTCAGGAAAGTTGATTATCAATTTTTCAGAGAATAGATTTTTCGAATTTTGAAATATTGCAAATTTTGCGAAGTAGATTATCATAGAAAACTGAAATTTGTATCATAAAAATGGGAAATATCTACTTTCCGGGAAAGTTGGTTAGATAACCAAATTTTCCGAAAATAGATATCATAGAAAACAGAAATTTGTATCATAAAAATGGGAAATATCTACTTTCGGGAAAGTTGGTTAATTAACCAATTGCCGAAAATAGATTATCATAAAACGAAATTTTATCATAAAAATGAGAAATATCTACTTTCCGGGAAAGTTGGTTGAATAAACAACTTTCCGAAAATAGATTATCATAAAACAGGAAATTTGTATCATAAAAAATGAAATATCGACTTTCCGGGAAGTTGGTTAGATAACCAAATTTGCCGAAAATAGATATCATAGAAAACGGGAAATTTGTATCGCAAAAATGGGAAATATCTACTTTCCGAGAAGTTGATTGAATAACCATTTGCCTAAAATAGATTATCATAGAAAACGGGTAATTTGTATCATAAAAAATGGGAAATATCGACTTTCCGGGAAAGTTGGTTAGATAACCAACTTTTCCGAAAATAGATTATCATAGAAAACGAGAAATTTGTGTCATAAAAAATGGGAAATATCTACTTTCCGGGAAAGTTGGTTATCTACTTCGCCGAAAAGTAGATAGATTTTCCAATTTTCGGGAAAGTAGATTATCGACTTCTTGGAAAAGTAGATTTTCGTATTTTCGGGGAAATATTACCTAATTTTGGGAAGTAGATTATCATAGAAAACGGGAAATTTGTATCATAAAAAATGGGAAATATCTACTTTCCGGGAAAGTTGGTTAGATAACCAAATTTGCCGAAAATAGATTATCATAGAAAACGGGAAATTTGTATCATAAAAAATGGGAAATATCTACTTTCCGCGAAAGTTGGTTAGATAAACAACTATCCCGAAATAGATTATCATAGAAAACGGGAAATTTGTATCATAAAAATGGGAAATATCTACTTTCCGCGAAAGTTGGTTAGATAAACAACTTTCCCGAAAATAGATTATCATAGAAAACGGGAAATTTGTATCATAAAAAATGGGAAATATCGACTTTCCGGGAAAATTGGTTAGATAACCAACTTTCCCGAAAATAGATTATCATAGAAAACGAGAAATTTGTATCATAAAAAATGGGAAATATCTACTTTCCGGGAAAGTTGGTTATCTACTTCCCCAAAAAGTAGATAGATTTTCTAATTTTCGGGAAAGTAGATTATCGACTTTTTGGGAAAGTAGATTTTCGTATTTTCGGGGAAATATTACCTAATTTTGGGAAGTAAATTATCATAGAAAACGGGAAATTTGTATCATAAAAATGGGAAATATCTACTTTCCGCGAAAGTTTCTTTGATAACCAACTTTCCCGAAAATAGAAAACGGGAAATTCGTATCATAAAAAATGGGAAATATCTACCTTCCGGGAAAGTTGGTTAGATAACCAAATTTGCCGAAAATAGATTATCATAGAAAACTGGAAATTTGTATCATAAAAAATGGGAAAAATCTGCTTTCCGCGAAAGTTGGTTATCTACTTCGAAAGTAGATAGATTTCTAATTTTCGGGAAAATGGATTATCGACTTTTTGGGAAAGTAGATTTTCGTATTTTCGAAATATTCTAATTTTGGGAGTAGATTATCATAGAAACGAAATTTGTATCATAAAAATGGAAATATCTACTTTCCGGGAAAGTTGGTTAGATAACCAAATTTGCCGAAAATAGATTATCTAAAACAGGAAATTTGTATCATAAAAATGGGAAATATCTACTTTGCGAAAGTTTCTTGAATAACCAACTTTCCGAAAATAGATTATCATAGAAAACAGGAAATTCGTATCATAAAAATGGGAAATATCGACTCCCGGGAAAGTTGGTTAGATAATAATTTGCCGAAAATAGATATCATAGAAACGGGAAATTTGTATCATAAAAATGGGGAAATATCTACTTTCCGCGAACGTTTCTTAGATAACCAACTTTCCCGAAATAGATTATCATAGAAAACAGGAAATTTGTATCATAAAAATGGGAAATATCGACTTTCCGGGAAAGTTGGTTAGATAACCTTGCCGAAAATAGATTATCATAGAAAACAGGAAGTTTGTATCATAAAAAATGGAAATATCGACTCTCCGGGAAAGTTGGTTAGATAACCAAATTTGCCGAAAATAGATTATCATAGAAACAGGAAATTTGTATAATAAAAAATGGGAATATCTACTTTCCGCGAAAGTTTCTTAGATAACCAACTTTCCCGAAAATAGATTATCATAGAAACGGTAAATATGTATCATAAAATAGGAAATATCGACTTTCCGTGAAAGTTGTTAGATAATAACTTTCGAAAATAGATTATCATAGAAAACAAGAAATTTATCATAAAAATGGGAAATATCTACTTTCCGGGAAAGTTGGTTATATACTTCCCGAAAAGTAGATAGATTTTCTAATTTTCGGGAAAAGTAGATATCGACTTTTGGGAAAGTGAATTCATTACCTAAAATATCATAGAAAACGGGAAATTTGTATCATAAAAATGGAAATATCTACTTTCCGGGAAAGTTGGTTAGATAACCAATTTCCGAAAAATAGATATCATAGAAAACGAAATTTGTATCATAAAATATGGAAATATCTACTTTCCGGGAAAGTTGGTTATCTACTTCCCGAAAAGTAGATAGATTTTCTAATTTTCGGGAAAGTAGATTATCGACTTTTTGGAAAGTAGATTTTCGTATTTTCGAAATATACTAATTTTGGGAAGTAGATTATCATAGAAAACAGGAATTTTGTATCATAAAAATGGGAAATATCTACTTTCCGGGAAAGTTGGTTAGATAACCAAATTTGCCGAAAATAGATTATCATAAAACAGAAATATGTATCATAAAAAGTGGAAATATCTACTTTCCAGAAAGTTGGTTAGATAACAAATTTGCCGAAAATAGATTATCATAGAAAACGGAAATTTGTATCATAAAAATGGGAAATATCTACTTTCCGCGAAAGTTTCTTAGATAACCAACTTTCCAGAAAAAAGATTATCATAGAAACGAGGAAATTTGTATCATAAAAATGGGAAATATCGACTTTCCGGGAAAGTTGGTTAGATAACCAAATTTGCCGAAAATAGATTATCATAGAAAACAGGAAATTTGTATCATAAAAATGGGAAATATCTACTTTCCGGAAAGTTTCTTAGATAATAACAAAATAGATTATCATAGAAACATTGTATCATAAAAATGAAAATCTACTTTCCGGAAGTTGAAAAAGTAGATAGATTTTCTAATTTTCGGAAAGTAGATTATCGACTTTTTGGGAAGTAGTTTTCGTATTTTCGGAAATATTACCTAATTTTAGGAAGTAGATTATCATAGAAACAGGAAATTTGTATCATAAAATGGGAAATATCGACTTTCCGGGATACTTGGTTAGATAACCATTGCCGAAAATAGATTATCATAGAAAACAGAAATTTGCATATAAAAAATGGGAAATATCTTCTTTCCAAAAGTTTCTTAGATAACCAACTTTCCCGAAAATAGATTATCGAAAACAGGAAATTTGTATCATAAAAATGGGAAATATCGACTTTCCGGGAAGTTGGTTGAATAACCAACTTGAAAATGGATATCATAGAAAACGAAATTTGTATCATAAAAAATGGGAAATATCTACTTTCCGGGAAAGTTGGTTATCTACTTCCCAGTAGATAGATTTTCTAATTTTCGGGAAAGTAGATTTTCGTATTTTCGGGGAAATATTACCTAATTTGGAAGTAGATTATCATAGAAAACGGGATTTTTGTATCATAAAAAATGAAATATCTACTTTCCAGGAAAGTTGGTTAAATAACCAAATTTGCCGAAAATAGATTATCGAAAACAGGAATTTGTATCATAAAAATAGGAAATATCTACTTTCCGCGAAAGTTTCTTAGATAACCAACTCCGAAAATAGATTATCGAAAACAGGAAATTTGTATCATAAAAAATGGAAATATCGACTTTCGGGAAAGTTGGTTAGATAACAAATTTGCGAAAATAGATTATCATAGAAACAGTAAATATGTATCATAAAATGGGAAATATCGACTTTCCGTGAAAGTTGGTTAGATAACCAACTTTCCCGAAAATAGATTATTATAGAAAACGAGAGAAATTTGTATCATAAAAATGAAATATCTACTTTCCGGGAAAGTTGGTTATATACTTCCCGAAAAGTAGATAGATTTTCTAATTTTCGGGAAAGTAGATTATCGACTTTTGGAAAGTAGATTTTCGTATTCGAGGAAATATTACTAATTTTGGGAAGTAGATTATCATAAAGAAACAGGAATTTTGTATCATAAAAATGGGAAATATCTACTTTCCGGGAAAGTTGGTGAGATAACCAAATTTGCCAAAATAGATTATCATAGAAACAGGAAATTTGTATCATAAAAAATGGGAAATATCTACTTTCCGCGAAAGTTTCTTAGATAACCAACTTTCCAGAAAATAGTTATCATAGAAAACAGGAAAATTGTATCATAAAAATGGAAATATCGACTTTCCGGGAAAGTTGGTTATCTACTTCCCGAAAAGTAGATAGATTTTCTAATTTTCGGGAAAGATAGATTATCGACTTTTGGGAAAGTGATTTTCGTATTTTGATATTACCTAATTTTGGGAAGTAGATTATCATAGAAAACAGGAAATTTGTATCATAAAAAATGGAAATATCTACTTTCAGGAAAGGTTGGTTAGATAACCAAATTTGCCGAAAATAGATTATCATAAACAGGAAATTTGTATCATAAAAAATGGGAAATATCTACTTTACGCGAAAGTTTCTTGAAACCAACTTTCCCGAAAATAGATTATCATAGAAAACAGGAAATTCGTATCATAAAAAATGGAAATATCGACGCCCGGGAAAGTTGGTTAGATAACAAATTTGCCGAAAATAGATATCATAGAAAACGGGAAATTTGTATCATAAAAATGGAAATATCTTTCCGAACGTTTCTTAATAACAAAAATAGATTATCAAGAAACGGGAAATTTGTATCATAAAAATGGAAATATCGACTTTCCGGGAAAGTTGGTTAGATAACCAAATTTGCAAAATAGATTATCATAGAAACGGAAGTTTGTATCATAAAAATGGGAAATATCGACTTTTCAGGAAAGTTGGTTAGATAACCAAATTTGCCGAAAATAGATATCATAAACAGGAAATTTGTTATCATAAAAAATGGAAATATCTACTTTCCGCGAAAGTTTCTTGATAACAACTTGAAAATAGATTATCATAGAAAACAGGAAATTTATATCATAAAAATGATATCGACTTTCCGGGAAAGTTGGTTAGATATAAATTTCGAAAATAGATTATCATAGAAAACGAAATTTGTATCATAAAAAATGGAAATATCTACTTTCCGGGAAAGTTGGTTATCTACTTCCCGAAAAGTAGATAGATTTTATTTTCGGAAAATGAATTATCGACTTTTTGGGAAAGTAGATTTTCGTATTTTCGGGAAATATTACCTAATTTTGGGAAGTAGATTATCATAAAAACAGGAATTTTGTATCATAAAAATAGAAATATCTACTTGGGAAAGTTGGTTAGATAACCAAATTGCCGAAAATAGATTATCATAGAAAACGGGAATTTTGTATCATAAAAAATGGGAAATATCTACTTTCCGGGAAAGTTGGTTAGATAACCAAATTTGCCGAAAATAGATTATCATAGAAAACGGGAAATTTGTATCATAAAAAATGGGAAATATCTACTTTCCGCGAAAGTTTCTTAGATAACCAAAGTTGCCGAAAATAGATTATCATAGAAAACGGGAAATTTGTATCATAAAAGATGGGAAATATCTACTTTCCGCGAAAGTTTCTTAGATAACCAACTTTCCCGAAAAAAGATTATCATAGAAAACGGGAAGTTTGTATCATAAAAAATGGGAAATATCGACTTTCCGGGAAAGTTGGTTAGATAACCAAATTTGCCGAAAATAGATTATCATAGAAAACGGAAAATTTGTATCATGTGGCCGGGGAAATATCATTTTCCATGAAAGTTGGAGTTAGATAACCAAATTTGCCGAAAAATAGATTATCATAGAAAACGGGAAATTTGTATCATAGAAAATGGGAAATATTCTGGCTTCATGAAAGTTTTAGATAACCAAATTTGCCGAAAATAGATTATCTATAGAAAACGGAAATTTGTATCATAAAAATGGGAAATATCTACTTTCCATGAAAGTTTCTTAGATAACCAATCCTCTGAAAATAGATTATCATAGAAAACGGGAAATCTGCATCATAAAAAATGGAAATATCTACTTTCCGCAAAAGTTTCTTAGATAACCAACTTTCCCGAAAATAGATTATCATAGAAAACGGGAAATTTGTATCACAAAAAATGGGAAATATCTACTTTCCGGGAAAGTTGATTAGATAACCAAATTTGCCGAAAATAGATTATCATAGAAAACGGGAAATTTGTATCATAAAAATGGGAAATATCTACTTTCCGGGAAAGTTGGTTAGATAACCAAATTTGCCGAAAATAGATTATCATAGAAAACGGGTAATTTGTATCATAAAAAAAGGGAAATATCTACTTTCCGCAAAAATTTCTTAGATAACTAACTTTCCCGAAAAATAGATTATCATAGAAAACGGGAAATTTGTATCATAAAAAATGGGAAATATCTACTTTCCGGGAAAGTTGGTTAGATAACCATTTTGCCGAAAATAGATTATCATAGAAAACGGGAAATTTGTATCATAAAAAAAGGGAAATATCTACTTTCCGGGAAAGTTGGTTAGATAACCAAATTTGCTGAAAATAGATTACCATAGAAAACGGGAAATTTGTATCATAAAAAATGGGAAATATCTACTTTCCGCGAAAGTTTCTTAGATAACCAACTTTCCCGAAAATAGATTATCATAGAAAACGGGAAATTTATCATAGAAAAATGGGAAATACTCCATTTTCCGCGAAAGTTTCTTAGATAACCAACTTTCTCCCGGAAAATAGATTATTATCAGCAGAAACGGGAAATTTGTATCATAAAAAATGGGAAATATCGACTTTCCGGGAAAGTTGGTTAGATAACCAAATTTGCCGAAAATAGATTATCATAGAAAACGGGAAAGTTGTATCATAAAAAATGGGAAATATCTACTTTCCGCGAAAGTTTCTTAGATAACCAACTTTCCCGAAAAAAGATTATCATAGAAAACGGGAAGTTTGTATCATAAAAAATGGGAAATATCTACTTTCCGGGAAAGTTGGTTAGATAACCAAATTTGCCGAAAATAGATTATCATAGAAAACGGGAAATTTGTATCATAAATAATGGGAAATATCTACTTTCCGCGAAAGTTTCTTAGATAACCAACTTCCCGAAAATAGATTATCATAGAAAACGGAAAATTTGTATCATAAAAATGGGAAATATCGACTTTCCGGGAAAGTTGGTTAGATAACCAACTTTCCCGAAAATAGATTATCATAGAAAACGAGAAATTTGTATCATAAAAAATGGGAAATATCTACTTTCCGGGAAAGTTGGTTAACTACTTCCCCGAAAAGTAGATAGATTTTCTAATTTTCGGGAAAGTAGATTATCGAGTTTTTGGGAAAGTAGATTTTTGTATTTTCGGGGAAATATTACCTTATTTTGGGAAGTAGATTATCATAGAAAACGGGAAATTTGTATCATAAAAAATGGGAAATATCTACTTTCCGGGAAAGTTGGTTAGATAACCAACTTTCCCGAAAATAGATTATCATAGAAAACGGGAAATTTGTATCATAAAAAATGGGAAATATCGACTTTCCGGGAAAGTTTCTTAGATAATAACTTTCGAAAATAGATTATCATAGAAAACAGGAAATTCGTATCAAAAATGGGAAATATCGACGCCAGGAAAGTTGGTTAGATAACCAAATTTGCGAAAATAGATATCATAGAAAACAGAAATTTGTATCATAAAAATGGGAAATATCTACTTTCCGGGAAAGTTGGTTATACTTCGAAAAGTAGATAGATTTTCTAATTTTTCGGAAAAGTAGATTATCGACTTTAGGAAAGTAGATTTTACTAATTTTGATGATAGATTATCGAAAACAGAATTTGTATCATAAAAATGGGAAATATCTACTTTCCGGGAAAGTTGGTTAGATAACCAAATTTGCCGAAAATAGATTATCATAGAAAACAGGAAATTTGTATCATAAAATGGGAAATATCTACTTTCCGGGAAAGTTGGTTATCTACTTCCCGAAAAAGTAGATAGATTTTCTTTCGGAAAGTAGATTATCGACTGGGAAAGTAGATTTTATTTCGAAATATTACCTAATTTTGGGATAGATTATCATAGAAAACAGGAATTTTGTATCGTAATAAATATCTACTTTCCGGAAAGTTGGTTAGATACAAATTTGCCGAAAATAGATTATCATAGAAAACAGGAAATTTGTATCATAAAATGGGAAATATCTACTTTGCGAAAGTTTCTTAGATAACCAACACCGAAAATAGATTATCATAGAAAACGAAATTTGTATCATAAAAATGGGAAATATCTACTTTCCGGGAAAGTTGGTTATCTACTGAAAGTAGATAGATTTTTCTAATTTTGGAAAGTAGATTATCGACTTTTTGGGAAAGTAGATTTTCGTATTTTCGAAATATTACCTAATTTTGGGAAGTAGATTATCATGAAAACGAAATTTGTATCATAAAAATGGGAAATATCTACTTTCCGGAAAGTTTGTTGATAACAAATTTGCAGAAAATAGATTATCATAGAAAGCAGGAAATTTGTATCATAAAAATGCGAAATATCTACTTTCCGCGAAAGTTTCAACAAATTTGCGGAAAATAGATTATCATAAAACGGAAATTTGTATCATAAAAGATGGGATATCTACTTTCCGCGAAGTTTCTTAGATAACAACTTTCCCGAAAAAGATTATCATAGAAAACGGGAAGTTTGTATCATAAAAATGGGAAATATCGACTTTCCGGGAAAGTGGTTTAGATATTAAATTGCCCGAAAATAGATTATCATAGAAAAGGAAATTTGTATCATAAAAATGGAAATATCTACTTTCCGCGAAGTTTCTTAGATAACCAACTTTCCCGAAAATAGATTATCATAGAAAACGGAAATTTGTATCATAAAAATAGAAATATCGACTCCGGGAAGTTGGTTGAATAACAAATTTGCTGAAAATAGATTATCATAGAAAACAGGAAATTTGTATCATAAAAATGGAAATATCTACTTTCAGGAAAGTTGGTTAGATAACAAATTTGCCGAAAATAGATATCATAAAAACAGGAAATTTGTATCATAAAAATGGGAAATATCTACTTTCCGCGAAAGTTTCTTAGATAACCAACTTTCCGAAAAAGATTATCATAGAAAACGGGAAGTTTGTATCATAAAAAATGGAAATATCGACTTTCCGGAAAGTTGGTTAGATAACAAATTTGCCGAAAATAGATTATCATAGAAAAACAGGAAATTTGTATCATAGAAAATGGAAATATCTACTTTCCGCGAAAGTTTCTTAGATACCAACTTTCGAAATAGTCATAAAACGAGGAGATTTGTATCATAAAAATGGAAATATCGACTTTCCGGGAAAGTTGGTTAGATAACTTTCCGAAAATAGATATCATAGAAAACGAAATTTGTATCATAAAAGATGGGAAATATCTACTTTCCGCGAAAGTTTCTTAAATAACCAACTTTCCCGAAAAAGATTATCATAGAAAACGGGAAGTTTGTATCATAAAAATGAAAATATCGACTTTCCAGGAAAGTTGGTTAGATAACCAAATTTGCCGAAAATAGATTATCATAAAAACAGGAAATTTGTATCATAGAAATGGGAAATATCTACTTTCCGCGAAAGTTTCTTAGATAACCAACTTTCCCGAAAAAAAGATTATCATAGAAAACGGGAAGTTGTATCATAAAAAATGGAAATATCGACTTTCCGGGAAAGTTGGTTAGATAAGCAACTTTCAAAATAAATTCTCATAGAAAACGAAATTTGTATCATAAAGATGAAATATCTACTTTCCCGAAGATTCTGAATAACCAACTTTCCCGAAAAAAGATTATCATAAAGCAGGAAGTTTGTATCATAAAAAATAGAAATATCTCCGGGAAAGTTGGTTAGATAACAAATTTGCCGAAAATAGATTATCATGAAAACAGGAAATTTGTATCATAAAAATAGGAAATATCTACTTTCAGCGAAGTTTCTTAGATAACCAACTTTCCAGATTATCATAGAAAACAGGAAGTTTGTATCATAAAAATGGAAATATCGACTTTCCGGGAAAGTTGGTTAGATAACAAATTTGCCGAAAATAGATTATCATGAAAACAGGAAATTTGTATCATAGAAAATGATATCTACTTTCGCAAAGTTTCTTAGATAACCAACTTTCGAAAATGAATATCATAGAAACAGAAATTGTATCATAAATATGGGAAATATCGACTTTCGGGAAAGTTGGTTAGATAACCAAATTTACGAAAATAGATTATCATAGAAAACGGGAATTTGTATCATAAAAATAGGATATCTACTTTCCGAAATTTAGATAACTTTCCCGAAGATTATCATAGAAACGGGAAGTTTGTATCATAAAAATGGGAAATATCGACTTTCCGGGAAAGTTGGTTGGATAACCAAATTTGCGAAAATAGATTATCATAGAAAACAGGAAATTTGTATCATAAAAATGGGAAATATCTACTTTCCGCGAAAGTTTCTTAGATAACCAACTTTCCGAAATAGATTATCATAGAAACAGGAAATTTGTATCATAAAATGGAAATATCGACTTTCCGGGAAAGTTGGTTGAATATAAAATTGCCGAAATGGATTATCATAGAAACGGGAAATTTGTATCATAAAAATGGAAATATCTATAAAGTTTTTTAGATAACCAACTTTCAGAAAATAGATTATCATAGAAAACGAAATTTGTATCATAAAAAATGGGAAATATCTACTTTCGGAAAGTTTGTTAGAATAACCAAATTTCGAAAATAGATTATCATAGAAAACGGAAATTTGTATCATAAAAATGGGAAATATCTACTTTCCGGGAAGTTTTTAGATAACCAAATTTCGAAAAAGATTATCATAGAAAACAGGAAATTTGTATCATAAAAATGGGAAATATCTACTTTCCAGGAAAGTTTCTTAGATATAAATTTCGAATAGATTATCATAGAAAACGAAATTTGTATCATAAAAAATGGGAAATATCTACTTTCCGGGAAAGTTGGTTATCTACTTCCCGAAAAAGTAGATAGATTTTCTAATTTTCAGGAAAGTAGATTATCGACTTTTTGGAAGTGATTTCGTATTTTCGGGAAATATTACTAATTTTGGGAAGTAGATTATCATAGAACGGAAATTTGTATCATAAAAATGGAAATATCTGCTTTCCGGGAAAGTTGGTTAGATAACCAAATTTGCCGAAAATAGATTATCATAGAAACGGGAAATTTGTATCATAAAAATGGGAAATATCTACTTTCCGCGAAAGTTTCTTAGATAACCAACTTTCGAATGGATTATCATAAAACAGGAAATTTGTATCATAAAATGGGAAATATCGACTTTCCGGGAAAGTTGGTTAGATAACTAATTTTCGAAATATCATAGAAACGAAATTTGTATCATAAAAATGAAATATCTTTTCCGGGAAAGTTGGTTATCAACTTCCCGAAAAGTAGATGATTTCTAATTTTCGGAAATGTTATCGACTTTTGGGAAAGTGATTTCGTATTTCTGAAATATTGCTAATTTTGGGAAGTAGATTATCATAGAAAACGGAAATTTGTATCATAAAAATGAAATATCTACTTTCCGGGAAAGTTTGGTTGGATAACCAAATTTGCCGAAAATAGATTATCATAGAAAACGAAATTTGTATCATAAAATGAAATATCTACTTTTCGCGAAAGTTTCTTAGATAACCAACTTTCGAAAATAGTTATCATAGAAAACAGGAAATTTGTATCATAAAAATGGAAATATCGACTTTCAGGAAAGTTGGTTAGATAACCAATTTGCCGAAAATAGATTATCATAGAAAACGGAAATTTATCATAAAATGGAAATATCTACTTTCGCGAAAGTTTATTAGATATCTAACTTGCAAATAGATTATCATAAAGGAAATTTTATCATAAAAATGGAAATATCGACTTTCCGGGAAAGTTGGTTAGATAACCAAATTTCGAAAATAGATTATCATAGAAAACAGGAAATTTGTATCATAAAAATGGAAATATCTACTTTCCGGGAAAGTTTGTTAGATAACCTAACCGAAAAAAAGATTATCATAGAAAACAGGAAATTTGTATCATAAAATGGGAAATATCGACTTTTCCGGGAAAGTTGGTTAGATAACCAATTTTCCGAAATAGATTATCATAGAAAACAGGAAATTTGTATCATAAAATGGGAAATATCTACTTTCCGGGAAGTTTTAGATAACATCTTTCCCGAAAATAGATTATCATAAGAAACGAGAAATTTGTATCATAAAAATGGAAATATCTACTTTCCGGGAAAGTTGGTTATCTACTTCTGAAAAGTGAATAGATTTTCTAATTTTCGGGAAAGTAGATTATCGACTTTTGGTAAGTGATTTTCGTATTTTCGAGGAAATATTACTAATTTTGGAAGTAGATTATCTAGAAAACAGGAATTTTATATCATAAAAATGGGAAATATCTACTTTCAGGAAAGTTGATTTAGAATAACCAAATTTGCCGAAATAGATATCATAGAAACAGGAAATTTGTATCATAAAAATGGGGAATATCTACTTTCGCGAAAGTTTCTTGAATAATAAATTTGCGAAAGTAGATTATCATGAAAACGGAAATTTGTATCATAAAATGGGAAATATCTACTTTCCGGAGGAGTTGGTTAGATAACTTTGAAAAAGATTATCATAGAAAGGGAGTTTGTATCATAAAAGTGGAAATATCTACTTTCCAGTTTTTGAATAATAATTTCCAGAAAATAGATTATCATGAAAGCAGGAAATTTGTATCATAAAAAATGAAATATCGACTTTCCGGGAAAGTTTGTTGATAACAAATTTCCGAAGTAGATTATCATAAACAGGAAATTGTATCATAAAATATGAATATCTACTTTCTTGAAAGTTTCTTAGATATTCGATTTTCGAAAATAGATTATCATAGAAAACGGGAAGTTTGTATCATAAAAAATGGGAAATATCGACTTTCCGGGAAAGTTGGTTAGATAACAATTGCCAAAATAGATTATCATAGAAAACGAAAATTTGTATCATAAAAATAGAAATATCTACTTTCCGGGAAAGTTGGTTATATCTTGCCGAAAGTAGATAGAATTTAATTCAGGAAAATTAATTATCTACTTTTTGGGAAAGTTGATTTTCTTATTTTCGGGGGATTAACTAATTTTCCGGAAATAGATTATCATAGAAAACGGGAAATTTGTATCATAAAAATGTGATATCGACTTTCCGGGAAAGTTGGTTAAATAACCAAATTTGCGAAAATAGATTATCATAAACAGGAAATTGTATCATAAAAATGGGAAATATCTACTTTGCGAAAGTTTCTTGATAACCAACTCTCCCGAAATAGATTATCATAGAAAACGGGAATTTGTATCATAAAATGAAATATACTTTCCGGGAAAGTTGGTTGAATAACAACTTTCGAAATAGATTATCATAGAAACGATTTGTATCATAAAAATGGGAAATATCTACTTTCGGAAGTTGGTTATCTACTTCCCCGAAAAGTAGATAGATTTTTAATTTTCGGAAGTAGATTATCGCTTTTGGAAAGTGATTTTTTTTCGGGAAATATTACCTAATTTTAGATAGATTATCATAGAAGCAGGAATTTTGTATCATAAAAATGGGAAATATCTACTTTCCGGGAAAGTTGTTTTAATAACAAATTTGCGAAAATAGATTATCATAGAAACGGGAAATTTATCATAAAAATGGGAAATATCTACTTTCCGCGAAAGTTTCTTAGATAACCAACTTTGCAGAAAATAGATTATCATAGAAACAGAAATTTATATCATAAAAAAGAAATATCGACTTTCCGTGAAATTTTTAGATAACCAAATTTGCCGAAAATAGATTATCATAGAAAACGGAAATTTGTATCATAAAAATGAAATAT
>NW_024736071.1:17334187-17349187 GCF_018991925.1 Homarus americanus
GGTGGAGGTGGGGTGTGTGGGGGTGGGATTTGTGGAGGGTGGGGTGTGTGAGAGGGTGGGGTGTGTGGAGGGGAGGTGGGGTGTGTGGGAGGTGGGGGGTGTGTGGAGGGAGGGGTGTGTGGAGGGTGTGTGGGAGGGTGGGGTGTATGGAGGGTGGGGTGTATGAGGTGGGTGTATGGTGGGTGGGGTGTGTGGAGGTGTGGGGTGTGTGGAGGGTGGGGTGTGTGGAGGTGGGGTGTGTGGAGGGGTGGGGTGTATGGAGGTGGGGTGTGTGGAGGGTGGAGGTGTGTGGAGGGTGTGGGGTGGGGAGGGTGGGTGTGTGGAGGGAGGGGTGTGTGTGGGAGGAGGGTGGGGTGTGTGGAGGGTGGGGTGTGTGGGGGAGGGGTGGGGTGTATGGAGGTGGGGGTGTGGGGAGATTGGGGTGTGGAGGAGGGGTGGGTGTGTGGAGGGGGTCGGTGTGTGGGAGGAGGGTGGGGTGTGTGGGGAGGGTGGGGTGTGTGGGAAGGGGTGGGGTGTGGGAGGGTGGGGTGTGTGGAGGGTGGGTGTATGGAGGGTGGAATTGTGTGGAGGGAGAATTGGGGTGTGTGTGGAGGAGGGTGGGTGTATGGAGGGAGTGGTTGGGGTGTGTAGGGAGGGTGGGGTGTGGAGGGAGGTGGGGTGTGTGTGGAGGGTGGAGGGGTGTGTGTGTGGAGGGTGTGTGGAGGTGGGTGGGGTGTGTGGAGGGTGGGGTGTGGAGGGTGGGGTGTATGGGGGTGGGGTGTGTGTGGAGGTGGAGGGGTGTGGAGGGTGGGGTGTGGAGGGTGGGGTGTGTGGAGGAGGGGGGGTGTGTGGAGGATGGGGTGTGTGGAGGGGGGGTGCTGGAGAGGTGGGTGGTGTGGGGGAGGGTGGGTGTGGGAGGAGGGGGTGGGGTGTGTGGAGGGTGGGGTGTGTGTGGAGGTGTGTGGAGGGTGGGGTGTGGAGGGAGGGGGTGGGGTGTGTGGAGGAGGGTGGGTGTGTGGAGGGTGGGGTGTGTGGAGGGTGGGGTGGAGGTGGGTGGAGGAGGGTGGGGTGTGTGGAGAGGTGGGGTGTGGAGGAGGGTTGGGGTGTGGAGGAGGTGGGGTGTGTATGGAGGTGGGGTGTATGTGGAGGGTGTGGGGTGTGGGGGAGGGTGGGTGTATGAGGAGGTGGTGTATAGAGGGTGGGGTGTATGGGAGGTTGGTGTAGTTGGAGAGAGAGGGAGAGAGAGTAAATGATGGGAGTCATTGTTGACCGGGTTACCTTGAGTACAGGTAAGATAGATATTAATGAACCAGAAGACGTTGGGTACCTATTAACACAGGTGGCCAGTGTGTTGAGTCATTCACCAAGGATTGGGCGCCTATTGTGTGTGTGTGTCTGGCAGGTTCAACAATCTCTTACCTAGCGCTCAGGACTCAGCACCTTCCCCACTCGTGCCAAGAGCCAGTTAACAAGAACTACCTTGACGACCACTCACCACTGATCTGAGCAGAGCAGGAAGGGAGAGCAGAAGGGGACGGAGAGAGGGTGGGGAGAAAGAGGTTAGAGAGAAGGGAGAGACAATAAAGAGGATCCAGGAGGAGAATGGAAAATGGGGTAATCAGGGAGGGGAAGGGAGAATCAGGGAGGAAAGAATCAGGGAGAGAGTGTATCAGGAGAGAAAAAGAGAAGGTGTCAGAGAAAAGGGTAGAGGTAGAGTGAAGAGGCGAAACAAAAGGAGAAGAAAAGAGAGTGTAGTAAATGAGAGAGAGTCAGGGAACAAAGTAAGCGGAAAAGTAAAAGGAGGAATGAGGAGTATGGATGGGAGGTGGATGATCTATAAAGAAATTGGATAAACTAGGGGTGGATGATCAGGAAGAACGTGGATGATCAAGAAGAAGGTAGATGATCTAGAAGGAAGTGGATGATCTAGGAGGAAGTGGATGATCTAGGAGGTGATGATCTAGAAAGAAGTGGATGATCAAGAAGAAAGTGGATGATCTGGAAGGAAGTGGATGATCTAGAGGGGTTCTTAACCTGGGTGTCATGGAGGGCTTCAGTGTATGTCATACACTGTATGAGAACAGTGAATTTCCAATAAAATAAAGTATATTCATTGCATGCGAAGTTGTGTATGTATGCATTTTTCAGGAGGTTCATAGCTTTCACCGGAGGACGTGGATGATCTAGAAGGAGGTAGAAGGAAGGCGGAAGCAGGAAGTAAAAATAGTAGGAAGTGACAGTTTGCAAGTGGAGTGAAGGTGGGGAGGTGGAGTGTGGAGGTGGAGTGTGGAGGGTGGGTGTGGAGGTGGTGTGGGTGGGGTGTGTGGAGTTGGTGTGTGGGTAGGTGGTGTGTGTGGGTGTGGAGGTGGGGTGGTGATGGGGTGGTGTGTGGGTGGTGTGTGGGTGTGTGGGTTGTGTGGGGTGTGTATGTGGGTGGTTGGTTGTGGGTGGTGTGGGTGGTGGTGTGTGGGTGTGGAGGTGGGGGTGTGTGGGGTGTGTGGTGTGGAGGAGGCATGTGGGTGTGGAGGTGGTGTGTGGAGGTGGTGTATGGGTGTGGAGGTGGTGTGGGTGTGGAGAGGCATGGGTGTGGAGGTGGTGTGTGGAGGTGGTGTGTGGAGTGGTGTGTGGGGTGGGGATGTGGGGTGGTGTGGGAGGGTGTGGGTGTGGAGGGGGTATGTGTGGGTGTGGGTGGTTGTGTGTGGAGTGGTGTGAGGATGGGTTTAAAATCACTTAGTACAGCAGGACCACTGTGGACAGCTGAGTATGAGAGGTTCCAGGTAAGACCCAAAGACCGTGAAATGTTTGAAGGTATAATGCAATAAAATTTACAAGTCTCTACCCTAAAGATTCGTTAAATGAAAAACAATTAACCTAACCTAACTGAACTTAATCTACTTCAACCTAATTTAACTAAACATAACTAAACTTAACCTAACTTAATCTCAAAACTAATCTTACCTAACCCAAGTATAACATAACCTAACAAAAGCTAATGTAACTTAACATAACTCATATACTGTACGTAACCTAAGCTAACCTAACATAACCATCAACATGTGTACACCCCAAAAAAGTATCTTCACGTAGAGGTTAGATGAATTTCAAAACGAACACTGTGACTCTTGTCCTGAATGGTTAAAACACCCAGTAACTAATATCCATGATCTACCATTGATGAAAAAGAAAGTATATGGAAATTAGCCCATTATGCTTGACATGAACGCCAGCACTGGAGAAGAAGAGACAGGTCTACATATCTTGAGGGAATAATCGGTCTTGTTTAACGAAAGTAGAAAGAATAAACCTCACGATAAAACAAAACAAAAGAACTTAATTAGCATAACTAATATAAAATTGCTTAAGGGGAGTTTCCAGCCAGACCGGATGTGGGTTACACGAGATTACCTGTATAATGACCACACCTGAGCAATTTGCATAGGAGGGCGAATTATTTTGCTCTCGTCTGTTTTATAGCTCTTGCATCATGGACAAAAGGGTCATCGTCCTACCCTTTTGGTTGTAAGCAGTCTAAGTCAAGCCTGAAATTTCCTACTTCAAGGCAGCTGCAGAAGGCAATAATAAAGGAACGAGTCACACATGAGACACCCCTGACGTATAAGGTGTGACGCAGTGTGACGCAGGTCTTGCCCGTCATCTCCCCTTGGACTGGCGACGAGACAGTGGGTAAATCATTACCCCCATCTGCTGAAACCATTATTGTCCTACGTAAAGAATGCCTAATATAACTCCAGTCGCCAACACTGACGGAAGCGGTGCTGGGGTGTGAGGGGATATCCCGTCATTTCTAACTTGACCCTGGAGTGAACGTGACCAGTACACCGGACATGCCTCTCTCTCTCTCTCTCTCTCTCTAATAAGATTGTGTCAATAAGGAGTCTATTCTTCAAGGTCGCGAACAAGGAAGTGGGCAGTACTAATGCTTCCAAAATAAAGATAAGTAGATTAGATTAGATGGGAGGATACTCAATTCTTCATGTACACTACCACCGAGGTCTGACCTTTTCATCATCGAGCACTATACTACGAACGCCTTACTAGTTGACGAACGTATAGTCGTTTATAGACAGACACACACACACACACACACACACACACACACACACACACACACACACACACACACACTAAACACCAGGGAGACACTAACTACTAGTACGCTCTCATCAAGCTGTCACTAATGGGGGAATTTGAACCTCAGTCGACAGATTACATTAAACAAAAGACATAATCGTCCGAAATAATTGGTATTACCTTATCACCTGGAAGCAATTACCACCGACAACAGGTACTCATGTGATCAGAAAGATAATAAAAATATGAAGAAAAGGTTATTTTTGTTTTAAGGAGATGAGATGGTGTGGGGGCCGTGGATAGTGGACTGCGGTGGGAGCTGTGAGGACCTAAGTTCGAACCCAACCTGCACTTCCAAAATACAACACACACACACACACACACACACACACACACACACCAGACCCAGTCAGTAGGTCAGGCTAGTGTGATGTTGTCTGTTGGATACCCCGTTGTAGAGACAGACGTTCCTGATGATGTTTCTGGCCCACACGAGGACACACCTGTTTACAAGATAACCTCTACACCACCACCACACCATCACCTACACCACCACCACACCATCACCTACACCACCACCACACCATCATCTACACCACCACCACACCATCATCTACACCACCACCACACCATCACCTACACCACCACCACACCATCATCTACACCACCACCACACCATCATCTACACCACCACCACACCATCATCTACACCACCACCACACCATCATCTACACCACCACCACACCATCACCTACACCACCACCACACCACCCTACTACATTTTGCACTACCACACGATGTCTACACCACCATCTATCACCTACACCCACCATACAATTTAAGCACTACCACATCGTCTACACCATCATCACCATCATCTGAACCATCATCATCAGACCACCACTACACTTTCTTTTCTACTGTCCACCACCTCACCCTACTACATTTTGCGGTTACGATGTCTACTTTTCTATAGACCCACATCTCGCAACCACCAACCATCACATCTCACCTCCACCTCATTTGCACTACACTATCACCATCATCACCTGCTATTTTGCCTTCTATGACCTACACCACCACCCTACTACATTTTGCACTACCACACGATGTCTACACCACCATCTATACCACCACCATCTGAACCACCACACCATCATCTACACCACCATCTGAACCACCCACTCTACTCCACAACAGTTCTGAGACAAATCATCACACACACACACACACACACGTGAGGACAATTCGCCAAGCACTGACACGTCCAAAATATTCCTAGAGTGATCTACCGTGTTCACACTACGTAAGAGGTGCAGCTCTGGAGGGGGAGCACCTGGGCGGCGGCGGGAAGTTACCAGGTAAGGGTAATAAAATGAGCTGACACACCACATCACAACACACCCTCCTACCTCCTCCTCCTCCTACCTTCCTACCCTCCTCCTCCTCTTCCTCATCCCTCCTCCTATCATCCTCTTCCTCCCACTGTTACTACCTTGACCTTTGTGGTTAATGGTGGGTGTGGTGTGTCGTGAGGGTGCTATCCATCCATCCATCCATCCATCCATCCATCTATCCATCCATCTATGCATTCAAATATATCACATCAATCCTCACTCTTTTCAATACAAATTTTCCTTCCTCCAGAAATTATCGTTTCGAACCCAAACGAACGATTGTAGGGAAAAGTTCAACGACCAGTAAACTAACCACCTTCCCCCTCGACCAGTCAACCGTAGAGCTAACCAAAACAACCAACCATACGTCCAACCATATTATGTATTACCTATCAATCCCCTTGGCAAGATGTGGGGAGGTTCAGTCATATATCCGTCTATCAGTCAGTCAGTCAGTCAGTAAGTCAGCCAATCACTCAGTCAATCAGCCAGTTAGTCAACCAGCCAGTCTGTCAAATCAGCCATTCATTCATTCATCCAACCAACCATTCATCCGCCTTACCAATCATCCGCCTAACCAATCATCCAGCTCACCAATCAGCCAGATGAGTAACTGTAAGGTAGCGTATGAATCAGTCGACATCACCTTGAGTACACACTTGGTACCTTGACCTGCTCCCACAGTACAATGACGTCACATCCCCTTCGAGTCAACGGTGAGAGAGAGAGAGAGAGAGAGAGAGAGAGAGAGGATTGCATCACCTGGTCAAACCTTGTTGTCAGTTAGGTGAGGTGTTAGGGCGGCACCTAAGGATCTAGTGATGAGCTCACCTGCTGCCACCTGTCTTAGTAATGTTGTAGGTTAGACCGTAATTGTTGTTGTTGTAATTGTTTTGTGTTGCTGTTGTAATTATTGGTGTTGAAATTGTTGGTGTTGTTGTTGGTGTTGAAATTGTTGGTGTTGAAATTGTTGGTGTTGTTGTTGGTGTTTTAATTGTTGGTGGTGTTGTAATTGTTGCTACTGATATCATTGTTGATGTTCTATTTGTGTTAAGTTGTAATTGTTGGTATTGCTGTGTTAGTGTGGTAATTTTTGTGTTGTAATTGTTGGTGTTGTAATTGTTTGTGTTGTAATTGTCAGTGCTGTTGTAATTGTTTGTGTTGTTATTGTTGGTGTTGGAATTGTTAGTGCTGTTGTAATTGTGAGTGTTGTAAATGCTGGAGTTGTAATTATTTTGTGTTGTGATTATTAGTGTTGTAAAGATATTTATTTCTCTCAATACAGGTACAACAACATGCTATACGTGTACAGCTACAACCACTGACACCTTCCCCGTCACCACAGCCTGACATAAAAGGAGTCAGTCAGCTTTAGACAAGTCAATGAACAGCCTTGAGAAAACAACGAACGTATACGACAAATTCTGTTGAAAAATATACCAGGATATGATAAATATTTCTGGTCGTTCGTAGTTTCTCACAAAGGGCTACGTAGAATAAATGTTGAGGAATGTTGGCTCCGTGGGCGGCGACCTCCAGGAGTGTGTGTGTGTGTGTGTGTGTGTGTGTGTGTGTGTGATTCAAGTTCAAGGTGGTCACCCTTCTCGCTCTCGCCCACCCCCCTACCCCCAGTACGGTATATCCCTTCCCTCACCAGCGTACTCCTCCTCCCTCCTTCCCTCCCTCGCTCCACTCTCAACAGCCCCTCCCACATTACCATAACTTCTCTCTTCCATTATCCCCCGCTACATCAATTCGTCTTACTTACATCACATTCTCTCCTTTCCTCCTTCCTTCCTTCACCTCATGCCTCCTTTTCACATAATTTTTTCTCCCACCATATCTATCCCTTCCTCTTCCCTTTCCAGTTCAGCTCCACATCCAATTGTTTCCGTATTACCCCCCTTTCCAGTCCCCTCCTTCCACCCCCTCATCCTCCTCCCACACTCTCTCCACCTACCCCCCCTATCCCTCCCCTGCCAAAGACTGCTACTTCCGAGTTCCCCCTTTTCAACCTCCGTCTTCCCTCTCTACCCCTCCCGTCCTCCCCTCCCTTCTTCCATACCTCACCTCTCCCCTCCCTGCTCTATTATCTCCTCTTCTGTATGAACCTCTGTCCTGTGTAGCAGAGAACAGTGATATACCGCCCTCAGTGTCAAGGCCTGACTGAATTACTTTGATTAGACAAAATCGTACCTTAACTTCTTAATATTTGTTTTAAATTAAACTAGCCCCCCGCCTTGCCGGACCCTGCCTTCTACACGTATCGTTTTAGACTTAAGTGAACCTATGTACGTAAAACACAGCACTAATTTGTCACAAGTTTAATAACAAAAGTGATCCCCTGAAGATTAGTCTCTACCCCAAGCTTACTTCACCTGATGATTAAACACCCGAATGCTACCTGAGAGGGTTAGGTTAGGTTAGGTTAGGTTAGGTTAGGTTAGGTTAGGTTAGGTTAGGTTAGGTTAGGTTAGGTTAGGGTGTTTAATCATCGGTTGATCAAAAAAATTATTCATGTTTCCGACTTTCCGTTTCGATGTGTTCCTGTTAAAGGTGAATCCTTACTATTTTTTACTCACTTAGGAAAAATTTCTCTTCTAATAAATACCAGATGCGTGTCAAGATGATAGATTCAATTATCTTGATTATCTAGGTTCAGATATGATAAAACTTCTTTCTTCCCTAAGCTCTCACAATATTTTTCTATTAGTAATCTTTACGATAAAATCCACTCATAATACTTAAGTTAATTCTAAGTTGTTTGTGATAAATCGTCGCTCACAGTGGCAGAAAAACATGTTACGTCAGGCTAACGGGGTTGGCCGTGACGTCTCCGCCGCTTGCTGCACCAGCAAAAGAGTATATAAAGCCTCCGACACGTGAGTTGGTGCTGTCATTTGGTATTGTAGAATCACAGTGGAAGGTAGTGGAGCGTGCTAGTGGTTGAAACAGTCGCCAACCCTCTAACGTAAGACCGTAATATAAACCTCCGTACACAAACCTGCCAAGTCGAGTTGTCAGATAGCGAATTCCTCCGTATTGGCGGGAAACGTGAGGTTTAGATTTTAGGTCTTTCGATATACTTGATCAGGATGGCGCAGTGTGTCAAGCTAGCGTGTGCTACTACTGCTCTTACTGCTGCTGTGTTCCTGCTGTTGTCTCCTGCTGCTGAAGGTAAGTTACGCATAACCTCTCGGTACTACTCTTCAACACTCTTCCGTCTCCACCTTAAATCCGGATGTATTTTCCCCTAGATTAACTCAACTCGTGTGTGTGTATATGTATGTGTGTGTGTGTGTGTGTGTGTTCTTGCTTTGTGATTCTGTTATGTTTACCATTTTTAAAACGATGAGTTGTGATTTGTGTTTTCTCGTGTTTACCCTCCGTCTGTTCGTCTGTCCTGTGTGTTGACGTTGAGAGTTCTAGCCTTCTTGTGGTATTTATCGCCGTTGAAAGATAAATTCATATTTGTCTGTTTTTGTGTATCTGCGTGTTTGTCTGCGTGTGTTTGTTTGTATTTCAGTGTTTATATCCGTGTGTATGTCTCTTGAGTCTGTGTGGATATACTTAGGGGTGAGGGGGGGGGGCTATCTCTCAGCTCCTGATGTAATATAATGTATCGACGCCTCTGCCACCAAATGAAAGTTGAATGACTGAGTTTACTCGTATCATCCAAGGTCAGGGAACATAAACACACACACACACAAGTCCATTTTAAAACTCGAATGATTAACACTAAGACGAAAATGGATCTAAATGAGAATAACAACCTGAAGTTACGATAATTAAAAAAAAAAAACTTCCGTGAGAATGATTTGATAATACAAAGTTAATGCAGAATACAGCCAGTGATACTACAGCCGCGTGTCGCACCTGAACTTGAGAGGCAGGTGAGTGAGAGGTCGTCCCCTGGTACACTCAACCTGTTTCAACAAGTTAGAATTATGGAATGTTTACCTATTTACATATTGATCGTGATATTTTATTAACGATGATACAAAGGTTTTGATAGAATAAATGATTTTCAGTTTATGAAATAGGAATAAACTAGTCACGTGTAAGGATAGTGAATAGATTAGTTAATTCTCCGTCAGTGGGTAAGTGGGTGAGTCAGTGACCAGGAGTAGGAAGGGGTTAAATTATGCATCATTATTGTAACTGGCCGTCCTTAACAGGTCTTTTAAAACGGCTACTACTAAGAGTCTCGTGTTTCCAGGACAGGACCACCTCGATATAGCGTACAGAACCTCGTTAGAACAACACTAAACTTTGTCTTAAGAAATTAACAGTTAACATGAATACATTTTATTCCTCACCTCTACTCCTCATTTCCTTCCCCACCATCACTTCCTATCCCAATCCCCACACACCTTTTCCTCCTTCCCCACCCACACATATCCACTCAACATGCCCACACAGACCACTCCTCAACCACACACTCACACTCCCTACCCACAAACACCCACTTCTCCACCCACTCAGGCACCCATTCCCCATCCACACCCCCCCCACACACACGCACTCCCCACCCCACCCACTTCCCACCCACACTCCTCACCCACCCACTTCCCACCCACACTCCTCACCCACCCACTTCCCACCCCACCCACACTCCTCACCCACCCACTTCCTACAGAAACAGTGAACTACGTGAGGCTGGAGTAGAAAGCGTGGCGTTGAGGCGATAATAATTGAGACCTTGATAATCAGAGTGAACGTGGGGCTGCAAAGTCTTATACGGTACGGTGTGACGGTGGTACTGTAGTAGGGACGGTACAGTGGTGGTAGGGACGGTACAGTGGTGGTAGAGACGGTACAGTGGTGGTAGAGAGGGTACAGTGGTAGTAGGGACGGTACAGTTGGGGTGGGGACGGTACAGTGGTGGTAGGGACGGTACAGTGGTGGTAGGGACGGTACAGTGGTGGTAGAGAGGGTACAGTGGTGGTAGAGAGGGTACAGTGGTGGTAGAGAAGGTACAGTGGTGGTAGAGAGGGTACAGTGGTGGTAGAGAGGGTACAGTGGGGGTAGAGAGGGTACAGTGGTGGTACAGTGGTGGTAGAGAGGGTACAGTGGTGGTAGAGAGGGTACAGTGGTGGTAGAGAGGGTACAGTGGTGGTAGAGAGGGTACAGTGGTGGTAGAGAGGGTACAGTGGTGGTAGAGAGGGTACAGTGGGGGTAGAGATGGTACAGTGGTGGTAGAGAGGGTACAGTGGTGGTAGAGAGAGTACAGTGGTGGTAGAGAGGGTACAGTGGGGGTAGAGATGGTACAGTGGTGGTAGAGAGGGTACAGTGGTGGTAGAGAGGGTACAGTGGTGGTACTTCCCAATATGGTGATCCTCTTTGATAATATTGTAACTTTAAACTAACATATATCAGATTGTATAATAATATGACAACCTTCTATTCTATTATGTCAAACATCTATGACAATATAGCATCTATACCACAATGGCATAGATCCTTTAATAATATGGTACACCCTCTCTATATGGCAACCTGCAATGAATGGATGGCAACGCCCTTCAATAACAACGAATTCTCTTTTGTGGGAACTCTATATCACACGGCAACACCCTTCAAACACGACAACTCTCCATGATCATATGACAACACACTCCTATCAAGGCAACACACTCCGAACACGGCAAACACGGAGACAGCCTTCACACTCCTACATCATCCTGAAAACTGGGTGTGCCTGGGCAAGGATGACCCAGGAAGCGACTGGTGGCAGTGAGGAGGAGGAGGAGGAGGAGGAGAGAGAGGAGGTGGTGGTGGTGGTGGAGGAGGTGGAGAGGGAGGAGCAGGAGAGGGAGGAGCAGGAGGGGAAGAAGGAGGAGGAGTGTGGGCGGCTGTCGTATACGCCCCAGCGGACCCGGTAGTATGAGGCTTCACGTCTCGTCGCTGTCTAACTTAAGGCATGTAAATAACTAATCCCCTCTCGGTTTCATACGATTATTCCCAAGAATTTCGTGTCACTGTCCTTCTACCGTTAATGGCCCGTTACTGTTGAGTCTGTTCTTTTTATTTTTTTCGGGGTTTACTGTTTGTTATATTGATGGAATGGTCTTCTATTTTTGTATAATGTCCCGTTATTTTGTGTACCTTTGCTCGCTATTCTGTTCTATTGACGATTATTTCTGTAACAATACCCACTATTTAAGTAACCTTGCCCATAATTAATTCGTATCTTAGTCCAATTTTGTACCATTGCCCTTCTTTTTTTTTTAGTTCTATTGCCCATTATTCTCTTACAATTCCCAAACTGTTTTCTTTTAGTACACTAACGTATTCTTGTCTCATGGTCAACCTTTTTGTTAAGTCATCATTGCCCACCCTCATATATCCGTACTATTGCCCAATTTCTCTATTTCACCATTGCCCTACACCATATAATACATTAGTAATTAAGATAAACACGTGTGATTAGTAATTAATGTTAAAATTCAAAATGACTTCAATGTCGTCGATCGTAACACCGTGAAAGAGGGAAGTCAAGAGCCAAGGCAGCCAACATTCCTTTGGTTGAGCAATAAAGGACTGTAGCCTCAACCACCTCAAGCTTATGTAGACCAAAGCTAACATCCTCCTCTGTTGTGTTTAACTCTTTTATTCCTCACTAAGTTCGTGTCAATAAAAGCTAAGGATTTTCAGTGTTGGTTAGATTAGGTTATGTTAGGTTAGGTTAGATTAGATTAGGTTATGTTAGGTTAGGTTAGATTAGGTTATGTTAGGTTTGGTTTGGTTAAATCCAGATAGATTAGGTCAGGCTAAGTTAAATTTCAATTAATTAGAGTAAGTTGAACTAATCGTTATCAGGTTAGGTTAAGTCAGGCTTAGGTAGGTTAACTTGGATAAAGATTAGGTTATATTAGGCATTGAAATCTCAGGATTAGTTTGTCTCACATGACTTGCATTACTAAGTCACATGATTCGAGACAGCTTCCTGTTTCTATCTGTTGTGTCACATTTTTTTTCGCGATTAAGTAAAAGAAAAAAACCCCCTCGAATCATCACCTTGTGTTTGGGTAGTTTAAGCACTTCCGGTCTTGATAGAGGCCAGTCCACATCATGGTCAGTAAACACCTCACTTTCTCTCATGCTCGCTTGGTCACTATCTATTTATCTATCTATCTATCTATCTATCTATCGATCTATCTATCTATCTACCTATCTATCGATCTATCTGTCTCTCTGTCTATATCTCTTTCTGTCTTTCTCTATCTGTCTTAATCATCATCATCATCATCACTTCAGGATTACCAAGGCGAAATTGATACGTATCTCACCTGACAAGTTCCCTCAACACGCCGCTTGTGGTGGGGTCTAGGTACTGACATCAATACCTGTATCTAGCGAACTTTACTATATACCGTAACACCCAGTCGAGAGAGAGAGAGAGAGAGAGAGAGAGAGAGAGAGCACTAACATTCGGACACTAACATCGTCGTCTTCTGCTTCCCCTCCAACAGGAAGCAGAAGGTGCCGTTTAATTTGTGGCTGTCAAGGAGGACTACAAGAGTGGCGGGAGGTGATGCTTGGCTAAACCTCTCAAACTTTGGATCGATCTTGTTAGTGATGCTTGATTGCTAGCTTGTGTGTGTGTGTCTGTCTGTCTGTCTAAGTATTTTAGTTTACGCGGCCGTAATTCCGTCCGTGTTCGTCCGTGATTCCACCACGGAGTTGTGAATACAAACGAGTTTACACTAAAATCGGACAAAATCTCACCAAACTTAGTTCCACACGGACGCATTATAACGGAAGTTCTCATGTGTAACGGAGTTCATTCATGCGTTCTTAAGTCCGTACGTCTGGCCATGCGTCTGTGAGTCTGTACGTCTAACCATGCGTCCGTCAGCTAACCATACGTCCATAATTCCGTGCGTCTAACCATGCGTCCGTACTACATGAAAACATCAACAACATGGCAGACCCCACACACGCAAAGGTTAATCAACACTCAGTATTTTTTGTGTCTCCTCCCATTACCGTAACAACAGACCCGGCTGACTCCTTGCTCTTTTGTTGTTGTTAGGGCGTGATAAGGGTAACTAGTCCCCACACTCTGCCCTTATTGTCTTGTAGCCCTGAGAAGAAAGTTAGTATCTATGTAAATGATTTGTAGGACTAAATTTCCTTTGGTTTATATTCATCTGTCTAGTAGTAGATGCCTGTCTATTGTCGTGTCTGTTTAGAAGTCTGTCTATCTATTTATCTACCTGTCTAAATATCAATCTGCTTGCTAGTCCAGTTTTATTTATATTTAGGTCTCTTCAAGCAAACACATAACAAACGCCTTGCAAATTTACACCATCGCTAACATTAAACAGACAGACAGACAACAATAACAACGACAGAAAAAAACCTAAATAGGCTTCGTTTTTTTTTACTCTACTATATTTTTAATGATGTCTTATGGATTCCTTAAATAGTAAACAAATGAGGTGTTAGTGTGTGTGTGTGTGCGTGTGTGTGTGTGTGTGTGTGTGTGTGTGTGTGTGTGTGTGTGTAGATTGTTTTATATATATGACAAATAATAATAATAATAATAATAATAATAATAATAATAATAATAATAATAATAATGATAGCAGTAGTAGTCATAAAATTATCACAATTATCATTTGGTCAAGGATCATCAAGTGTTGCAGCTGTACGAGATTAGAATATGAATAATTCTCGGCCTTCGACTTACTGTATATCAATATTTACATTGCATGAGGCATCGTTAAGCTGAACATTGTAGACATGAAAAGAATCTGTCTGAGTCTGTATGTCTGTTTACTTGACTAGAACTATCTCATTTTAACACATTTATCAGACACGTCTTTCTACAACATTCCTATTTACATTCTGAACACTATCAAGAATTGGGCCAATTAGGAATAAAACCAAATTAGGAATAAGACCAAATTAGGAATGGGGGCCAAATTAGGAATAGGGGGTCAAATTAGGGGTAAGGACTTAATAGGATGCTCGTATGTCATCACCAGTGCTTCCCTTCCCCCTCCTAAACCACCTTCTCTTGTAATCGTAACACCAAGACTGTTTTACCTGGTCTGCTGTATAATAATAAAGACACCTTAACTGTGTACTTACTTCTTGCACTTTACTCTATTACTTACACTTTCCCTTACTTTTTTTTTTACTTTTACTTAATTTTTTCTTACAGCTATTATTATTTATATTCTTTTTCTTCCCCTTTCAGTCCCTCCATCCCCCAATCACCTTCTCCCTTTCCTCCCTCTCTTCTTCTTCTTCTTCTTCTTCTTCCCTCCCTTACGCTTACACCCTCTAAATAACCCTCCCTCCCTCCCTCCACCTGGCCTCTTAGTACAGGTAATCTTCCTCACTCCATTTAAGGTTTAAGGTCAGCCACACGGTAGTTGATGAAGGTCCCACGCATCATCTAGAACACAATGTATTTCCGGGCTGCCACTTACCGCACACACTTATACACACACACAGACACAGACACACACACGGGCCTTCATGACCAAGGTATGTATGTAATAATAATAATAATAAT